>NC_091433.1:157736737-158060964 GCF_964237555.1 Oryctolagus cuniculus
ATCAGCGCCCAAATGGGATGCCAGCACTGCAGGCGGTAGCTTTACCAGCTGCACCACAGCGACTTTCTCTCTTCTCCCTCTGCCTTGTTGCTCAGCAGAACAGCACACCCTGGGCATTTGGATCTGGAATGGAGGCCTCGGCTCTGTTGTCCACTCGGGAGAGTAGGCATGTCTCTCTGAAGATGCTTATCTGGTGCTCTCTCTTTCTTGGTGTGTGTGTGTGTGTGTGTGTGTGTGTGCTGGGAATGGGTGGGAGTGGCCTCTGAGTGCCTATAGTCAAGCAGTGTAGTCTGGGTTTGGGTGGGTTCACAGGTGTGTGTCTGTCTTGGTGAAATATAGTGGCTACCTTCTCTGAACTTAACTGTTTACTGGCCACCTTCCTTGTGTGTGAATTTTGGGGAACCTCTGCCCACTGTGTCCACCAAGGCTACACACGAAGAATTTCTGGGTGCTACTGCTTTTTATGCAGATGTGCACCTCCATTGTCAGGTGAGCCTGGGCAGCTCTGCAGGAGGGTGTGGCTGTGAGGCTGGGCAGGTTTATGGTGTCACTGTGCAGGCTCAGGGTGTGCGGGTCCTGAGAGTGTGCCCCGTAAGGAGAAGGATGAGGGATCCTCGTGTCTGTGAGCAGCAGTGTATTTGGAAAAGCAGGTACTGCATCGGATAAGGAAGAAGGTCTGTAAGTGAGGGCAAGCCCGGACTGCCTTTATGGTGGAATGGCTTGGGTGAGGGTGTATGTGATGTGTGGGGGTATATTTATGTAGATGGTGTGTGTGTGTGTGTGTGTGTGGTACAGCCTCTGTCTGCCGGGCTGTGCCTGTCCCCTCCCGCCGAGCCCCGCCTGGCAGAGCAGAGCTCAATCAGCCACTGCATGAATACACTCGAATGGAAAGTTGTGCTCAGCTGACCGGAGAAATCGGAGCTGGGCTAGTTCTGCTCCCCTCCTCCCTGGCTTCCCCTCACCCTCCCCAGCCCTCCCTGGGGCCAGACGCCGGCCCGGCAGCACACTGGGGCGGGGAGCTCTGCTCAGCTGGGGCCGGAAAGGGCCAGGGAGGTGGGATGCTGACGGGGCCTGAGAGCGAGGACCTGGGGCCGCCCGAGCAGCATCTCAGACTGCTCTGGGGTGGGAGGGGGTGGGAGTGGAGGGGCCAAAGGGGAGGGCCCTAGAAAGCCCCAGAGGCGGCAGCGGTGCTACAGATGACAGTCACACAAAGGCCTAGGCGGGGACAGAGAGGGCCACGGAGGCAGAGGAAGACAGGGAGGGGGAGAAGAGACCGGGACCAGGCTGTGTGCTTCGCTGACCTGGGCCACGTTCAATGTACCCACAAAGTGCCAGGCTGTCCCATTCTCCTTTCAGAAGAAGCTTGGGTGGGGGGCAGTCAGGGTTACAGTCACCCACCTCAGCTCACCTGGGTCAAGAGCCTCATGGGAGAAAAATCCCCCGCCCAACGTTGGGCCACCCCTGGCAGTCAGCCCCAATCCCAGCCCCGACTGGTCTGGCTCCTGTGCCTCTAGCCCCACCATTGATCGGTGGCCCCGCCCTGCGCCGTGGCAGCTTCCGGGTCATTTCATTTTAATCAATTGTGCGTCTCGCCGGAGATAATCAACCGCACTGGCACTGGGCAGGCGACTCTGTGGTTTATCAGGAGGGCAAGAAGAGAGGTGGTGCAGGGGAGTTCCGGCCCTACCTGGGGGCAGGGACAGAGGGGGGCTTTTGGGGCCGAGGTAGGCAGGCAGGAAGAGGTAGGGCGGCCTCTGTTCCTGAAGCTGGCACCTTCCAAGAGATGGGACTTGGACGCGCGCCTTCCCTGTTGCATATCCTATCTTGCCCATTCAAGTTTCCGATGCAATTCCTGGGTTGCCGCTGTTTTTCTTGGAGGGAGGCAGGCCCAAAGAGAATATGGCCAAGTTAGCGGTCACTCCTCAAGCCCCTCAGGCCCTGCTGGAGGTGGCCCAGGTAAATGGGGGCCTAAGCACACTGGGAAGGCTGGGGCCGGAGTGTGCCAGCTGTGGCGACTGTGCGCGCGGTGCGGTGTGCCAAGGTTCCAGTACGCAGGAGGGGAGCCAGATACCGGCTGCCGTGGGGGCCCATGGCTCGTCAGGTCTAAACCAGGGACACGAGGCCCACGCGAGAGCACACACTCCCCAGGCCCAGCCACGACCCACAACGCTCCCGGAAGGTGTGGGCTCCGCACCGCAACGGAGACGGCTTCTCTGCAAGCGAGGCCTCACCGACCTTGTCCTAGCCCTGCGCCCCCAGCGACTCCTGGGAGATCGACTGCTTTGACCATGGCTCTAAAACAAGGAGAATGAGCAGGGGACAGTAAAAGGCCAGATCTGGCTGGGAAAGGGACTTTTCCTTCATTCTGATGCTTAAAGGGGCAGAGGTCAAATCCTCCCTACCATGCCCAATGTATCAGGATAAATGTTGGACTGGGAAAACCAGAGCCCAATTTTCCTCTGCCCTCCAGTCAATAAATACCCCTGTGATCCTGCACTTCTTCTGGGAACAGGAAAGCTTGTTTGGGATGGACAACCTGAGGGCCATCGCAGTGGGTTGACTGCAAGGAAACTCACCCCGCGGCTCAGACCAGAAGGGAAACCCACAAGACCCACGTCCACTGCACAGAAAGGTCCTGCACACACAGCGTCCTATGTGTGCCCTACCTAATATGCCTGGCAGAACTGGGTGTAAACTGTCCAAGCCCATACAAATACATATATATACTATGCAATATAATGAAAATATACTGGGCATCCATTTGTACCAAATATACTCACACACACACACACAAACCATTTTGTACTCAGACCTTGGTTGGTGAAAACCTTAGCATTCGGTGTTGCACACATGTACACCACCCACTGCAAGCAATCTGCCTGTAAGTGTTTGTGCAGAACTAGGAGGAAACATAACCACGACCTAGGTGATAAATGATAGCAAAACAGACAGGGCCCAAGCCCTCCGGGCTAAAAGCTGTGTGGACTCTGGTCCCCTGTCTTCTGCAGTGGAGTAGGCATCAACCAGATACCCCAAACCTGCTTTCTCTGCCAGGTATGTTGAGAAACGAAGCATTTTAAATCAGGTTTGTCCTCTGTCACGAGACAAAAAGAGTACCTGCTCCAGGTGTCACTGGCTGAGGACCTTCAGGGCCTTCCTCCAACAGAGCCACTCCTCTCCTGCCACCCACCAATTCTGGTGAGTTGATGGGAACACATCCAGCCAGATTCCACCGAAGCAGCCTCTTTGGATGTCCAGGCGAGAGCTCTAGGTCAAGTGTGCAGGGCTGTCTAACGATGGGAGTGTGTGACAGGGCCCCTCATCTGGGAACGGAGGCTCAAGCCAGGCAGAATCCAGGCAGCTCCTCCCCAAACCCCTACCACCTGGGTCCCTACTGCCAGAAACGTGCCCGTACAAGGGATGCTTTCCCCGGCTGTGAACACGTGCAGATTCTGATGCTGCGTGCCAGCCTACAGAAGTGGGAAGCCCCAGAGGATAGCCGGATGCCTTGGAGCCATCTGCCTCATGGAAATGCCCGCCTGGCACACAAGGGCCCACGCGAGAAAGCAGTGCACCCTCAGGCCAGTATGGCTCCCCTGGTGCCGCCTGGGATGGGGACAAACGGAAATTGGAAGTCAAAATTGGTTTGGAAACCAGCGTGAAATTCCGGGCACGTTTCTCCCTAATCCTCTGTGCCTGGAAACCGGACTTTCGAGTGAAGGCAAGTTTTCTGAAATGACCTCTTTGGCTCCTCCTTGGGGGACAGAGGCCACCCTTGCCCTGAGTGGCGGAAGTGCCTCCAGCCATGCCATCTCAGGGAACTGTCTGGGGGCAACGTGGTTAGCAAGAGGTGGTGACTTTCTTTCTTTTCTTTTCTCTCCCTCTTGTTCAGCTTTCATTTTAAAGTATAGAACTACTTGGAAATGTTAGGGAGCTCAAGAGACTCGGGGCTGATCCCAAAAGCTGGGAAAGAAAATATCAGAGAGACAGACAGGCAGCCAAAAGCTACTCTCACAGTCGCAGAGGCACAGGGCAGTGAGTGAGGAGGCCCTGAACTCTGCCCAGGACCTCCTTCCCTCTGCCCTGGCTCTCCACGCGGTCCCCACCGGGCCACAGTTACCAGTCCCTCCCCGACACGCCCCCTCCCTGGAGAGGAGAAAGACAAACCCTCTCAGCTCTGCTTGGGTCGGATGCTTTCGGTCTGGCCACCTGTGTGCTCCTCCTTTTAAAAAACAAAGCAACATAGCCCCCCAACATACCGCAAAGCCCCACAGGGCAGAGCGCACGCCTGTGGGGTTGCGGGACCTGGCCACTCCGGCTGTCGTCCCCTCCCCGCCGCACCCTCTTTGGCTCTTTCCCCAAAGGGCCTGTGTCCATCTCCCCACCCAACTCCCGCGACAAGCTCGGCCCCAGCCTGGCAACCTCGCCCCAGCTCCGGCGGCGGCCGAGTGAGAGAGGAGCCGAGGGCCAAGGCGAACAAAAGCACCAGTCTGTGGGAGTGATAAGAAAATGGAGAATACTGTATTTGCTTTAGAAAGTTTTTACATATAGATAAACACGCAGTTAAGATAACAGTAGAAGCGCCCTAAGGGGGGTGAGAGATACCTCCAGAGCAGCTAAGAAATACTTGAAATAGCTTTTGCATAAGTATACTACGGTCTCACTCTCCGCTTCTGCTAGCGGCGGGGTCCCTCTTCCCAGCCCAGCCTGCCCTGCCTTGTCCCAGAAGGGCCCGGCGAGGCTGGGACACCCAGCGAGCCAGGAGGGGAACCCCAAAAAAGGAAAGAGACAGGTGAGCAGGGAGGGAGGTGGGAAGTGGGAGAAGAAAGAAAGAAAAAGGGAGAGAAAAAGCAATATCATATACAGGCAATTTCTACACATATATTACAAACTGGGAAAATGACCAATCATTAAGATATACATAATTCATATAAAATTTTGAAATAAAAATAAAAATCTGTTACAGTCATAACTATTCTTTTTCCACATTTATAACCAGTACCCACACAGGCAGTGACAGAGTGGAGAGAAAAAGGTGCTTACGAAGAAAATGATTGTCTGCTGAACAAAAAACAGAAGATTGCATCTTGTTGGACCAATACTTGGACTTAAAAACAGAGGAGAAAGAGAAAGAAAGAGAGCGAGGAGGAAAAAGAGAGAGAGAGAGCAACAAAAGGCGAGAAACATTTGCTATTTCCCTCTCAAAGAGTTTTTTTTTTTTTTAAACAAATTCAGAAAGGAGATGGTGGTGTTTTTTTTTTTCTTTTTGTCTGTGTCGCTTTTGTCGTTTTGTCGTCTTCCGTCGCGGTGGTGGTTGGTTTTTGTACAGTCGACTCTTTTTAGACCGTTTTAAACTAGAGAGAATATTTTCCCAGATACAAATGAATCGTCATGCAGGTGGGGTGCCGGGTCCGTGGGAACCGAAAGGAGAAGCCGCGCTTGTCCTGGAAAGTACACAATTGTCACCTCTTTTATGTTTTCTGCCCAACAGCAGCGTCTGCGACCGTCTGTTGGCCTCGCCGGAGATGGTGGTCGGGGGTTGTTGATGGTTTGTAGTAATCTGTTATTTTGCTTGGTTTGTGTATATTTTTGACTGGGGCGGGAGTGTGTGGACATGTGTATGTGGTTGTGTATCCTGATTTCGGTTCGTTCTGGGATGGAGGAGGAGGAAGAGGAAGAAGAGGAGGAGGGCAAGGAAGAGGAGGGGAGGCGAGGGGGAGGAGGGAAGGGGGAGGAGGGCGGCCTTGGCTATCATACATCACATTCCGAGTCGCTGGAGGTTACCGAGAGGATGGAGGTGCCGGTGTCCGCGCGCTCCGTCAGGCTGGACACGCTGGTGGTCGGGCTGGCCGCCGTGGACGGCGACTCTGCCGAGCCGTGCGTGGGACAGCCGGGCTCGGCCAGCGAGCGCATGCCGCTCGGTCCGATGGCCTGGTGCTGGAGCCTGCGGAGAGAGAGAGCCGCGCCCGCCCTGACACAGCGGCCCGCACCCGGCTCCCCCGAGCCGCCGCCCAGCGCCTACGCCGCCAGGAGCCGCCGGGCCTGCCACCGCCCGCGCTTCCCGGCCTGCCCTGTCCCGCGCGCCCTGCCGCCATCCCCGACTGCCCTCTGGGCGTTCGTCCCAGCAGCTCCTAGAGCGCCTCCCCGCCGCCCCAGCGCGGGTCCCGGCTCCCAGCGGCTTTCCGTGGGCCTCCCGAGGCTTCCGGGGTATGGGGTGGGCCTCAGCGGAAAGGTAGCACCCGGGCCCGGCCGCCTGCGGAGGCCTGGGAGCACAGCAAAAGACGCTGAGCCCCAGGGCCGCGGAAGTTGGGGTTGGGGCCGCCTTTCCCTCTAGTCCCCGGGGGTTCTTCACCCTAAGCAGGCTGCCTCCGGAGGGCCTCCTGCCCCTGCTGCCCCCCCCCCCCTTCGCCAGCTGCGGATTTCTCGGCCGCAGCTCCTCTCGGGTAGGGCACACTGACTTTGCTCTCTGGATCCCCGCTCAGAGCGCAGGATCAGGGGAAGAGAAAATTAGGGAGGCTGGAAATGGGAACGTGGAGAAAGAGGAAGGAGAAAGAACCAGATGATGGAGAAGGCAGGAGAGAGAGGCATGGAGCGGTCCCCATCTGCCCCAGCATCTCCCACTAGGATGCCTCCCCCTGGCCCTGGGCACTCCCCTCCTTAGGCGAAAACTGGGTCCACAGGCAGGGGTGAGAGGGCCATGGGCCCCCTATACCAGAACACACTCTGGCAACTCACCCACCACCCTCTAGCTACCCACAGCTGTCAGTAGCAGGGGGCGGCCATGCTTGCCCCGTATAGCAGGCCCAGGGCAGCCCTGGCTGCAGGAGACACAGGTTCCAAAACAAGGGCTTTCTCCCAGCTTCCTCCCTTCCTTCCCCCTCTGCCCCCCATTCCTTTCCCCCTGCCCCCTTTCCCTCTACTCCCTCTTCTCCCTGTTTCCCCCAGGCCTTGTCGGCTGAGGGTCAAGCCCAATACAACTTTGTGACTTTGTGGCCAACTTCCCCGAAGCAAGCTGCTCCTGACCCCTTCCCAACTCAGCAGACCACAGGGATGCTCCCTGGCAGGTGCATGCCGTGTGCACGCTGCTGCGCGCCCACTCGGCCTCTCCATTCCAGCCTGGCTCTCCGGCTCCGGGATAGGCTACGCGCAATGTTGCGGGGAGGAGGCCACCGCAGCGGGCCTCTGGCCTTTCCCTTTGTGACGAGGACCCAGTTACACTTTTCTCTCCCTGGTGTTCATGGCAAAGTCCTTTTTTTTTTTTTTTTTTAATGCATGGAAATAAGCACCAGATGGCAAGGAGTACATTCCTTCCCTCCCTGTCTCCAGACTCAGAGAAGCTCGGGGCAGGAGCCGGGGTTGAGGAGGGCGCGGGGGCGGCTCGCCGCGGAGGCTCCCAGGGGCTGAGGCCCAGGGACGCGAGGTGAGAGCACTCGGGGCCGCAGGCACACCCTTTTGGCCCGGATTAAAGTCTCTGTCGGGCACGGCAAAGGGCAACCCCACAACCCGCCCCCTCTGCCGCGCGCCCGCCGGGGCAGACGGAAACTTTCTCCAACTGGCCGGGGAGCAGCCGCTTCTCGGGCGCTGGATGGCTCTCTACCACGTCCCGCTCGCCCCATTTCAACCCTCGCCCCTTTCTTCCCCGGCCCGGAAGCTGCAGCCAGGCCTCAGACCCCTCCACTGACCTGTTCTTGGCCGCCGCGGCGCGGTCGCGCTGCCTCCGGTTCTTAAACCAGTTGCCTACTTGTGTGGGGGTGAGGCCGGTGGCCTGCGCCAGTTCGCGTTTCTTGCTGGGGTTGGGGTAGGGGTCCTGCAGGTACCACTCCCGCAGCAGGCTCCGAGTCCGCTCCTTGAAGCAATGCGTCTTCTGCTCGCCGTCCCAGATGGTGCGCGGCAGCGGGAACTTCTTGCGCACGCGGTACTTGTCCACTGGGCCGAGGGGACGGCCGCGCAGCTTCTCGGCCTCCTGGTAGTGCGCCTCGAGCCACATGGCCTGCAGCTTGCCGTGAGACTCCTTGGTGAACTTGTGGTTCTCCAGGATGTGGTAGAGGTCGCGGAAGTTGCCCGTGTGGAAGGCGACCACGGCGCGCGCGCGCAAGATCGACTCGTGTTTGTTGATGGCCTCGCACGCCCCGGGGGCCACGGGCAGCGACCAGAGGAAGCGGCCCAGCCGCTCGATGTCGCCCGTCTCCTCCAGCGTCTCGCAGACGCTGGCCACCTGCTCCGGCGAGAAGTTGAGGGTGGGCAGCTGGAACATGGACAACTCTTCCGGGGGGGCCCTGGAGCCGCCGCCGCCGCCGCCGCCGCCTGCTCCGCCAGCACCGCCGCCTCCCGCACGGTTCCCGCCGCCGCCGCCGCCCGCGCCGCCGCCGCCGCCGCCGCCGCCCGCGCCGTTCCCGCCGCCGCTCCTCGCCAGAAGTAGGGAGCAGTGGTGAGAATCGGCGAAGTTTGGCAACAAGAAGTGGGAGGAATAGAGGTCTAAGGGGGAGCGGAATACCATGGACTGACCTGAGAGGAGAGGAGAAAATTCAGGGAGAGGAAGAGAGAGGGGAGGAAGAGGAGGAGAGGGGCGAAGAGGACCAGGAGGAGGGAGAGGAGAGGGGGGAGGAGGAGAGGGAGAGGAGGGGGGAGCAGGAGGAGGAGGAGGGGGAGGAGGAAGGACGTAAGGGACACCCACACCCCACACACATCCACACACACACACACCCGCGCAGCCACATAGAGAGGCAGGAGGGAAAGCGGCCCGGTGCGCGCGCGCAGACAGCACCAGAGACACAGAGGGAGAGGGAGAGGGAGCGAGCGAGCGAGAGCCAACCACCGCCGAGTCAAGATTCAGCGATTCCACAGCAATCGCCCTAATGACAACAGCCTCATAATATCTCCCCTAAATCCACAGTGAGTGCAGCATTGAAACATTTTGTTTCGCTTTTCTATTGGTCTGCGGCGTGTCGTTGTGGCGTTGCCACGGCAACCGCTGCCAATCACTGTCAGCCCTGCCAATCAATACCGAGAACGTAAGGACGGTTTTACCACTTAGCCAGAGTGAGGGGGAGGGGGAGAGGAGGGAAGGAAGGAAGGAGGGAGACAGGGGGAAAGAGAATTTTTTTAAATCTTTGCAACTCTAAATCTCCCCCACATCTCTCCCGTTCTTGCTCTCTCCCTCTTTCCTTCTTCCCTCTGCCCCAAAGAAGTTGATCCAGAAATTCCAAAAGCCATGGGCACAGAATACTTGAATGGGATGAGCAGTTACATGGGGGATTTCGTTAGCAGGCAAGCAGCTCCCTAACCCTGCCGAGGGCAGGCAGGGTGGCTGCCAGGAGAGGCCGGGAGCCGGCTGAGCCGGCCCGGTTTGGACGTGGTGCACACGTCGAGTCTGCTCTTTCTGCTTATGTGAGCACTAACAGTGGGCAGGAAGAAAGGACAGATGAGATCATGGGGCCCACTGTGAAGCGACCTCTTGAGCCTCAGCACCCGCCAGGGCTTCGGGATTCTAGTGGGCCTCTGACCCCAGGGAGCCGGCGCCCAGGACCGGGGTGCAGGAGGCCGCTCCGACCTACGCACTTGGTGCTGGTGGACTGCTTTCACCCCAGCTGCCTCTGGACAGTGATGGTGCTTCCTTTTACTCTGCCCCAGGACTAGGAGGCTTCTCTTCTAAAGCAGGAAACAACACTACATTTCCTCCATCTCAAACAACCACCAGATTCTTTGTGTCCCCCCCCCCCCACACCCAACACACACACTTGAGTTGCCTCCCAGAGGAGTTGTGCAGGAGCTGGGGAGAGCCCTTCTGGACCCCAGGGAATTTTGCAGATGGACAGGCTTCTCCACCCCTACCCCTACCCCCACCCCCCACACACACCAGAAAGGAGCTCTGGGCCTGCCCCCCCACCCCAAGATCAGCAGAAAGCTCAAACTTTGGAGACCACCCCAGGGAAGCGGATGAGGCCTGAACGTTCTTGTGTGTTTGTATTGTGAATAAAAATAATATCTGCTTTCTGTAGGGCAAGTGACACCGCACGCCTAAGCCAGGCCCCGGAAGGTCCAGGGAGCACGGAGGGCCTCCCTCCCTCTGGCCAGGCAGGGGTATTTATTCTTAGGTAGGTTGCTTTTAAGAAGAGGTAATCAGCGTCTTGGGCTGGCCTCCCTTTGTGAAGCTTCTGTAACTATGGAAGTGTGATTTACGCAGATTTGTCGGGTCAGAGGCGTCTTTCCCGGCACACTGTGTATATTTAGACAGGACTCGGTTTGGTGTTAAAAAGTGTATATGTTGAATGGGTTCACACACACCAGCCAACAATGCTCACATTGTGGGCCCGTGTACAACGCGTATTGAAACGCAGGGCCCAGACTTCAACTAATCTGCCCTCAATAAAGCTGAAATAATTATCCTAAGCTGCCTTTCCAGAAGAAAAATCATTGAGGAATTCAAAACTTTTTTTTTAAGATCTTTTCTGCATTCCGATGCAGATCTGGGGGCGCAGCGCCGGGTCCACACCACTTTGGAGATCTCAAAGAGGGAGCAGAAAAGAGACTGAGAATTTAAATGGGAAACCTAACGTGACTGGGGCGGCGAGTGTCCCAGCCCCTAAACCCAGAGCGGAGGCCCTACCTAGGCCTCGACTCCAGGGGTGCCAGGCCTCAGAGGGCCAGAGCCCAGGCACGCAAGCCCCTCCGGGTCAGGCGAGCTGCCAGCGCTTACTCTGCCTCGCCGCAGCGGAGGCAGTCCGGGGGCGGCGGGTCCTAAACCCGCGGACTGGGGCACACAACTGCTCCCCTAAAGGGAAGGCTGGTCAGGGCCCGCTTCCAGAGCCTCTCCCCTCCATGGGCCTTCCTCCCGAGCCCAAGTCCTTTTGCACTCAGCCTCCAAGCTCTGGGCAATCGTTCACTGCGGGGCCCAGAAAGAGCCCAAAGGTTGGGACACAAAAACAGACACTTCATCTTTTCTTCCCGATCCCTTTCTCTTGTAGGGGAAGGATTATAGGCTGAAAGGTGGGAGGGGGAAGGGGCAGGAGGAGGAAGCGGGGGAGGAAGGAATGAAAAAAGGGAGGGGAGTGGGTATTGTGCCGCGTGTGGGGGGAGAATTCCTACGGGTGGGTTTCCGAATATTGTGTTCAACTTTTTGAAAGCAGCTCGTGACCCCGAAACTGCATCCCCCGGAGCTGGGGATCCAGGCGCCGGGCAGGCGGGTGAACCCGGCCAGTCCCCTCCCGTCCCCGAAACCCCCGCCTCCGGGAGGGGGAGACCCGGCCTCTCCCGGCCGCTGCCGGCCCCGCGCCGGAGGGAGGCTGGGCAGGTGCCGCGGGGCTCCGCCGAAAGCGCTGAAATCGAAAACCGTCTTCACTCGGGGAGAATTGAGGCAAGCGCGGCTAAGACTCTGTTCGGCGGCATCACCGCCCTCCAGCCTGTGTGCGGGCGCCCGCGGACCTGCAGCATCCCGCCAGCTCCGGTGACGGCTGCGGCTCCGGAGCGCAAAGCCAGGCGGAGGGCGGCGGCAAGGCGCGCAGCTTTGTGCACCGGGAGCCAGCCCGGCGCTGCGGGGCGAGCGGCTGTCCGCGCCTCCCCGCAGAGCCTAGCTCCGCGCCGCCCACCGAGCCGCCACCGCTCAGCCCTGCGGCCGCCAGCGCCTCTGGGCTCTGGCCCGAAGTACCACGCCCGCCGCCTGGAGCCCGTAAGTTGAGTCCGGAGCGCTGGGCAGGGAGGCGGGGCGGCTGGTCCATGGCGCGGCTGGCCACACCGGCTGCAGGCTGCTGGCGGGATTAGGAGCGCAGGCTGGGCAGGCTCGCTCTCTCTAGGGGCGCTCAGTGCGTTCGGGTAGCGTGGGAGACTGTGGAGCACCGGAGTTCCCCGCCCAAATTCCGAGGCACTGGGCACTGGGGGAAGGAGTAGGAGCAGAAGGACCTCGGGTTTCAAGGCCCAAGCCGCCTTGCTCCCCGGTCTGGGCCTAAGCCTTTGGGCAGCGCGAGGACCACTCCACACGGAAGTGGCGCGCGGAGGGCACCAGCGCCCGGTCCCTCAGAGCGGCGAGGCAGTGGGGGAACAGGCCAGCCTGCGGGGCCTCTGGGCCCCTCCACTGCCCCCTGGCCGCTCAAGACTCCAAGATCTGAGATTCGGCGCCCGGTACAGGCCGAGGTCACCTGTGCAAAACAAAATTGCCGCTATTGTCCCCACACCAGTACCATTCCTGGCGCTAGGAAAGGCAGCGTTCAGATGGCGCAGGGAGAGGACAGCGCGTTTGGACTGCAGAGTGTGCCCCCTCGTACCTGGACCAAGGGGGCATTTGTTTACAGACGTCAGCGGTGCCTGAGTGAGCCCCACGCTCTTCGTTCGGGTTTCAAGGGAAAGCTAGGGGATCTGCAGAGCGGCTGAGACAAGGATTCGGCCCGAGGGCGGCCCGGGAAGGTTTGTCCTGGGGGCAACGCCCCTTCCGGCCCCCTGGACGTGCGGAGGCGGGAGGCTGGCCGGGTGGCCCGAGGTCTGGGCCTCCCCGCAAGCTGCAAACTGCGGCGCTTGGCGTTGACGGCCAGGGAGGGCGCCGGGGAGCGCCGCACGCAGGCGGGGAGGCCGCGAAGCCCTTCAAGGACCCCGATTACTTCCCTTTCAAAAACAACTGCTCCCTCCCCGCGCCCCCGCCCCCTGCCTTAGCCTCCGGGGACCCGCGCTCCAAGCAATTGTCGCCCCGGACAGTAAACACAGCTCAGTTGCCTCAACTTTCTCCGTGCATAAAAGTTCCCGGCGTGCGGGGAAATTTGAATATTTGATCAGCCCCTTTGAGTGACCCTCATTAGCCTGGCGCCCTGCTAAGGCCCCAGCATTGCAAGAAAGCTGCTGGGCCCGGCGTTTGTATGCCTTGTTAGCGCCGCTTAATGAAGCCGCCCCGACGGCTCAAAGGCGGCCTCGGGGGCCAGCCGCGCGCACCTCTCGGCACCCCGCTCTGCCTAATGAGCCCCGCCGCCGCCCCCCACATCCTCACACAAGAGAAGTTTGGCTCTGCCTTGGGCCCCCGGCACTTCCCACTGCCAGGCCCAGGGAGGGGTAGGCACAGGCCCAGCCTAGATGGCAGTGAGGATCCAGCCCCAAAAAAGCGAGGGGGAACGGCAGACTTAGGGGTTGTGGAGCTACCCTGGCTGGGGATGGGAGGAGTGGCTTCTGTGGCTTCAGGATCTAGCCCAGGGGGTGCGCTGGCAGCCTCTCCCAGGAGGGCCAATTGTAAATCAATTAGAAACCGCAGTTCCTTAAAAGGTGCATCTGGACTAATGTTGGAATGGCACAGGGAATGTGCCCAGGGGAGGTCAGCCTGTCCTCAGCCTTCCTCCCCCTGCCCATGTCCCTTTGGTCTCCACCACCCAGGAGGCCACGCACTTTCCTCCACCAATCCTCTTCCCATAGCCAAAACTGGTGTGCTAGGGCTGGGCTCTGAGAAAGGCTGGGCAGGCTTAGCCGCCTGACCCATCACTGCCCGCCCTCCCCCCATCCGCAGAGCCCACATAGTCAAATGTGGGCAGGAGGGCAGCAGTGTGTCCCACCCAGCCCGGCCCTTCTCTGGCCTGTCTTTAATCATGCTGTCAGTCTTGGGGAGGCCTGGAGACAGTGCTCCAGGCAGGGCCACCCTGTGCCTAGACCACGTGGCTCCCTGGGGGAGACTGGACCTAGTCTAGGCCCTGGTGAGAGGACAAGAGGCAAAGCTGTGGAAGGTAGCAAACCCAAGTGACCATTTGCTGCCCCTGTTCTTGGAGCAGGTGACCTGCTTGGCCAGTAAACATGAGACACCATATTAGAAATCGTGCTTCAGTTTTCAGAAGGAATTGACTTCTCTCTGTCCCCTCTGTCCTCTGCTGCCCCTTTTCCTGCACAACTGGAATTCAAGGTCCCCTCTCACACCCTCTGTGCACCTCCAGCGCTTGGTCTCTTAAAAGTTACTTTGGAAGGGGTTAGTGCCCTGGGTTTGGGAAGCAGGCCATACTGAAGGTCCTCCGGACCACCTCCTTGTGTATACCCACAAGCTCTCAGACACACAGCTAGCCTGGTCATTTAGTAACCTCACAGCCCCATTCCAGGGTGCCCAGGTCCAGGAGGGAGTGGAACAAACCAGCCTTCGCCATGTGCCAAAAAGACAAGGAGCCTCTGACAGGGGCACCCTCCAAGTCTGTCTGGTCTATTCAACCCACCCCATCTTCAGCTGGACCAGCAAAGACCCTGCCCCACAACCCAAACCGACCATCTTTAGGGATCACCTTTGAGCTGGTGTCAAAGGCAGGTATCCAGGCCATGTCCAGGGAAAGAGCAAAAATAGAGGTAGAGAAGTGAAGGTGGACACTGGTGGAGAGAAAAGAGGACTGAGGCGGAGGGTAGCACTCACCCTGTGGCCCCGAAGCCAGGCCCACCGACTGCTCAGGGGAGGAGGCAAGGGGAGGGGGCCAGAAGCCTGCGGGCATCCGTTGGGGCAGCAGGCTGGCGTGGGGAGCTAGATCCAGAGGAGAGGGGCGGGGAGGCTGGGGTGGGGGATCGCCAAGGATGTGTATGGGGGGGGGCTGCGGCTCTTTAAGAGCCACAGGGCTGGCAGGAGAGGCGCGGGGCCCGGTGCTGGTGACGCACTGACCCCGAAGGGGATTTAGCGGGAAGGGAGCTATCGGGCTCCAGGAGCTTTGTCCCGGGGCACCCGGAGAGGCCGAGGCACAAGAATAAGGAGCGGCTGCGGCATGAAAGGCCAGGCGGTGCGGCGGCGCTGCTGCTC
The DNA here is from genome assembly GCF_964237555.1 of Oryctolagus cuniculus. Taxonomy (NCBI): domain Eukaryota; kingdom Metazoa; phylum Chordata; class Mammalia; order Lagomorpha; family Leporidae; genus Oryctolagus; species Oryctolagus cuniculus. Next base: position 157,751,466 of record NC_091433.1, read on the forward strand.
TTGACTTCTGAGCAGGGCTTAGAAAGCCTGTCCCGGCTTAAGGAGAGCTGCCAGGGCCCGGCCCTGAGCGCAGAGTCTGCGGGCTCTGAGTCCGGGGCCACCAGGCTGAGGGGGGCACTGGGGGCGGGGCGGGGACCTGGCAAAGCCAGCCGACAGGAGCCTGACTGGCCCTGTGAGGTTTGGTCAGAGGAACAATTTTCTTTCCCCAACTCTGGCTTTTGGTTTTGTGTGCCCACTTCGCACAGCTTCGGAGCCGCAACCCCAAATGGATTCTCAACAGGTGTCTGGGTAAGTCGGTTTAAAGAATTCGGGTTACATAGTCAGCCCTTCCCAGACCCCTTCTCCTCCCTCCCCCCAGCAGGCCAGTGCTGGCCAGGATGAGGGAGTTGGGGTAAGAAGCAGTGCCCTTACCCCTGAGGGTCTTCGGGCTCCAGCTCGGGGTTCCAACCCAGGGAAGCTGGCAGGAAGCGCCTGCGAAGTTCCATACCGTAGCCCCAGGTCGCGATCACTCTTAGCTCCTTGATGCGAGCCCTGGCACCCCAAGAGGGCTGTGGGGGGAGGAGGGAGGGCCGCAGCACCTCCAAAGTGAAGCCGCCAGGTGGGGAGACAGGGGACCCGGTGGGCGGGCGGTCTTTGTGTTGAGGTTGACGGCGGAAACCGAACTATTCATCCTCTTTTATGAGACCTGAGATCCGGTCCGGTCCGAGGGAGCCCGCGCGAGCGGTACAATAGCCCACAGAAGAGCATCTCAGTAGCCAGGGGTAGGGGTGAGATGGGGGATATGGGGAGGGGGCCAAGAAGAGGGGGAAGGGAAGCAGGGAGAGGCAAAGGCGAGAAATCCGAGGCGTCCCAGTGAAAAGTCGGAAAAATGTCCCCAGAGCGCGCCATGAACAGGAGCGCGCGCTCGCGGGCGCACAGCCTCCCGCCGCCCTCCCCCACCCCATCCTCTCGCTCTCTCGCTCTTACACGCGCGCTCACACCCGTTCCACACAGGTAGCCCACGCACGCGGCTCCTGGCCGTGTGGGGTCGCATGCCCCGGCGCCCAAGCCAAGCGCGGAGTAGAGCTGCCACCCCTGCAGCCCCCACTCCGCCTGCCAGGAGCCCTCCCGCCCCGTTTCCCGCGCCCCGCCTAGGGGAGCCGGGAGGGCTCCTGGGACTGGGGCACAGGGAGGATCTTACCTGCGGAAAGGTAAGGGAAGCCGGGAGAGTGGAGCAGCGGCGGATAAATATTCATTAGGAAGAGTAAGTCTCCTGTTAAACGGCGCGGTGCGCTCTCTCGCTCCTCTCTTGTTCCCTCCCGCCCTCTGTCCTCTATCAAGGCTCTCTTCCCTTCTCGCTCTGCTCCCCCCCCCCTTCCTGCGAAATGCCGGGTGGATCCTTGTCTTGCTAACCTGTTGGGAAGCCTGAGCCGCAGGCAGCGCCTCCACAGCGAGCTGTTTGCTTTCGCTCCTGGGGCGCGCATTCCCCTGTTCTCTCCCCCTCCCTCCTTGGGTCCAGCCCCTCACCCCCTCCTAAATTACTACATCATTAGCTTTATTTTTCCTGGGGTGGTGTGGCAGCAATGCCGCTCGACCCACCTCCCCATGGCAGGGTGAAAAGCCGGAGGTCTCGGAAGCAGCCCCCACTTCATCTCCACCTCATCCTCACCAGTCTGATTTTTCTTCCCTCTCTCCATCTCCACGTCCCTCCAGTAGCAACCCAACTCTCCATCCCTCCCTCCCACCGCGGCCAATCTGGATCCCTGACGGGGTCAGCAGGTCGGTAGGTCCCATGCACTGGGGTTGGGCAGTGGATCTGAGGGTAGCTCTCCGGGTCTTCCTTTCCCACTTAGGGCTTCTAACCTGATTCTGAGCGGGGCCCCAGGGCAGCTTGGCCCTTGGGGTGTCGGAACGCCAGAGTGCACATGGAGGGCCTCAGTCCTCCAGGCATCTGGGGCCTTGGCCCTTTGATCCGACCGGGGAGGCTGCAAGGGGGTTGGGGGAGAGGTGACTTCATTTTGGGCGAGTTCGAAGGACAGACATAGCGACCGACCTTCGGGCTAGCATTGGCCCTTTGTGCACAAACTGACCTGAAGTTAGCCGCGAGTCCGCCTCTTTCTCTCTCACACCCGCAAGAACACACAGCTACAAGATTCCAGGAAGACACGAGGACTTGCTTCCCGTCGCAGGAGAACGCGCGCGCACACGCCACCCCCCTCGCCCCCAGAACGCCCGAGGTCAGCGTTCCAGTCGGGCGAGGACCCGCAGGCGCGCGGCCCGCCTGCGGGATACCCGCGAAGGAATACTTCGCAAGACCGCCCCAGAGAGCCGCAGGCTAGTCTTCCGGATCCCCTTCCCCCCTAGGCCACGCCAGGGACCCTGCGGGATCGCGCGGCCCGGGGGCGCTCGGGGGTGGCCAGGACGCGTGCTGCGGCAGCCGGCTGATTGCCGCGCGTCGCGGAGGGGGCTGGAGGAGGGGCCGAGGGGGCGGGCCCAGGCCAGTTCCCAGTTACAAATACAGCTCTGCTCCCGGGAGGCCAGGGAGGCGAGCTCAGTCCCCGAAAGTGCGTATCACTCGCCCCGAGGCGCTCCCACAACTGGGTCCCCAGAGACCCAGGGGGCATTCAACTGCGAGGTGGCCTGGGTGGCGGGTTCAGCCTTGAACTGAGAAGTGCCTCCCAACCTCAGTCCTTAAGCCCCCCGTTCGGCTCAGTCCTGCCGCTAATCTAGGACCCTGGAGGGTTCCAAAGAGTTGCAGGGCACAGGATCGTCTCAGGGGATCCCTGTCTCTCCGGCAAAGGTGAATTGGGCTGAAGAAGGTGTACGTAAAAGCCGGGAGGTCTGGGAAACCTCGTTAACCTTGCACCCCACCCAAAGCACAACATTGGAATTCGCGCACCTCCCCCGAGCGGACCAGGGCTTCCTGCCCAGGCTCAAGCTGAGTCATCAGTGCACAAAACGTATATGCAATTGTACCTGGATACACATGGGAGAATCAAGGGACACTAAGAGCAGCATTTGAGGAATAAAATGTCCACAGGGATAAGCTATTCCAGCGCATGGCTGCACATCCAGTTGTCCCGATGATGGCAAAAACCAGTGCTCTCACGGAGGGTCTCCAACACATAAGCAAACGTATAGGAAGAGGGAGAGGAGGACTCCTGGCCGCCTGGCCAAGGGCTTCTGTTCAGAGGCACGTTGCCCTGAAGGGAGAAACTTTGCTGTGTCCACTGGGTGAAAGGTTTTCTGTGGAGTCTTAGCAACTGGAAAGAACCAACAGCCTCATCCACCCCAAAGCCAACCCCTCCCTATTTATTTATTTATTTATTTATTTATGCCTTCCCCTCTACTCTGTTGGAGACACCCGGAAGAGGGAAATGCAGGGAAGATTCATTTCCACTGGGACTCTTTTGGTTTTGTTATTTTCGGTCCCAGGGACTGTGTTCTACAGGAGGGCTCGGGTGGAGAGCATTCCTAATGAGATCCTTCCTAATACCTGAGGGGAACACTCAGCCCTAACCGGGGTTCCAGAAGTGGGAGAGCCCTTATTTTAGCCCTTTCACTGGTATCCCAAATTTGATTGTCGCAAACAACCAGTTGACCACCCCTAATTCCATCCCAATGCCCCGCATATCAAATAAATCTGCCTGAGAGCTCCCCAAAGCAAGTGCATTTGTTTAGCTTATTACACTGATTGTCTTTGTGAAATATTGGGGGGTTCTTGCCATCTGCTTCCCACCCCCAGGCTGGGGGGCTGCAAAGAGAGATTGCCAGAATTGCTCTGGGCCTGGCAAGGGCACAGGCTTGTGTCCCGCTGCTGGCTTGCTTGCCTGCCCGCCGCCTAAGAACTTTTCCAGACAGAGGCTATCTTGGGGTTTCAGGCGGAACAGGCAGTGGCCCTCCTTCCACTTCACCTCCTTTCCCTACTTTTTCTCTTTTGAGTTCTCTTGTTGAGCCTCTCCCTCTCATCTGAAAGAAGAGGGTAAGTTCTGGAAGATTCATTTAGACAAAGAAAAAGAAGAAGAAGAAGAAAGGCGACTTTCTGGGCCAGCAAGTCGGATGACCACCCTCCAAGGGGCCAAGGGGGTCCATTTTGTGAGGAAGAAATGAACCACCCCAAAAATGCCCCAGCAGGACTCGGCTTGGCAGATGCAGTTGCCCTAGAAACGGAGGGTGTGGAGGGTGTGAGCAGGGAAGCATTCCTTCTCTTTAGGGGAGAAGCACTGCGCCGTTTTCTTTTTTTCAAGATACCTCTCATTCCTGGCCATTTTGTTGCTGTGGATGTTTGGAACAATAAAGAGTGAAAATCACTTTGGAGTCACATAGTCTTTGTGGGAAATGCAGTCCCCCCCAAGGCCGCTTTTCTTTCCCCACGCTTGTCTGTCCCGGCACTGACTCCCTCTCTCAAACCCCAAGTGTAACTTTCACAAATCCCTGCAACGGAGATGCCCTCTGCCTTGGGCGCTCCTCTCCCTCTGGAGAGTTTTATCTAAGCTTTCTCGGAGCACAAAGAATAGCCTTTTAGAGCTAGAAATGTTTGCTATTCCTTTCCAGCTCCACAGGCTGCTTCCCATTCTGCTTGTCTGATTTCAGAAACTGCCTGGGCATGGCCATGCCCGCGTCCGTTGCAACGTTTATCACGCAAGCGGAAAAGTAACTGGGTTTCTCACATCCCCGACTGCCCCGTGCACAGCCACTGGAGCTAATTCACATTTTCCCCTCTGTCTTTCCCCAGCACCCAGGTCACCTCTGCCCGAGGCCACCGGGCTCTGGGCAGCAGAGTCCACGTTGGGGACTCATTTGAGTAGGGCTGACTCTCCCATTGTCAAGGGCGTTTTGGACTGAGAAATTCTTAGTGACCATGAGGGCCCGGCTCTCTTTGCGGGTCTGTCTCCCTCTCTCTACCCCAAATGAGACAACTCCAGACCCCACCCCCCGCCCTAGTTGGAGCTGACCTGACCAAGTCCTCTGCCGGGCACCCAGGGCTGAACGCTTTTCTGTGAGGTGGAGGTGCAGGGCTGGGGTGGGGAGAGTGGGGAGGGTACGCGGGTGGGGGAGGGGGACAGCCACCATCCTCCACAAGAAATCAAAATAACCAGATACCCCTTTAATCCTCGCAGTGTCAACGCGCTCCAGAGGCCGGCTCCCCTCCCAAGGTGGCTGCGTTCCCGGAGGGCCCGGCTCCCTGACGCCGCCCAACCCCGGGCCCGCGCGCCGGAGACGGGGCGCTCCGACGGCAAAAATCCCATACATTTTTAACTACAGTGATTACTAAATTAATAGCAGGCACTAAGACAGATGTCAAAACGTCTTGAAAATGTTTATCTGTGAATAATTGCGAAGGTGGTGGGACGCATTATCTGATTGTGTAATGAAATATGTATGAGAGGAACAGCTGTTTGCCTCAGCCACGGCCCTGCTCCGGGAGGCGGGAGTCGCGGCCGCGGTGGTCGCCCAGCTCGAGCCCCTCCCTGGCGGCGAGCACCGCTGGGGCGCCGGCGCCCCCAGAATCGCCCCGATTCCCGACACAGGCCGCCAGCACCGCGTCTCCGCTCAGCCTCGCCCCGAGGGCTCTCGTGGCCGCGTGAGGCTTCGTCGCCGGCCGCGCCGTTTCCTCGCGCCTTCGGGGCGGGCCGCAGGCTCGGACCGCCGGGGCCGGGGAGGCGCGCGCCCGCCTAGCTGTGCGGCCCTCTCCGAGGCGAGGCCCGGGAGCCCCACGACTCGGCGGGGCGGGCCTGGGGTCAGCGCGGGGTGACGGGCTCCCGAGAGGGCTTTGTTCGGCGCTCTCGCGGCACTGCGCACTTCCTTCCAGCCCCACCCCGCGCCGCGGCGCCCCGGCCCTGTTTGTTTTTCCAGCCCCGCGCCCTCCACCCCGGCACGCAAACGGACTTCGGGGCTGCGTCAGCGGCCGGGGGCCGTGGGCCGGGCCAGGCCCGAGGCCCGCTGGGGCCAGCGCGGCCAGTTCTGGCCCCTCAGGAAGCGGGGTGAGGGGACAGGGAGCTTTGGGGGCACTCCCCGAGTGAGAAGAGCAGAGGGCGGCCAGGCGGGGGCCGGTGGTCCAGTGGGGCGAATGGCCTCTACCGGCAGCGAAGGCCCAAGTCCTGGGCTCGGGAGGGCGTGGGCGGCCTATGCTGCTGCCCACTCCGCCGCCAGAGGTCCCGGCCCGGCCCGGCAGGGGCCCGGAGGCAGTGTGGAGGCTCCGAGGACGCCGCCAGGTCTAGGCCTTGGGTGGGACATCAGCCACTCGGGGACCCCCTTGCGGGCCTCCTCCGGGAGTTTCACCCCTCGGCGGAAGCGTGTCCGGGGCTCCGCGCTGCCCGCAGCCCCCAGCTCGGCCGCGGGGCTGCCTGCGCTCTCCGCCTGAGCTGCGTCGCAGCCCCTCGCCTTCCCCAGCCCTGAGGCAGCGTCCCCTGTCCCAGGCGCCCGGGAAGCTTTGCCCCGAAGCCCCAGGCCCGCGGGGGCTCTTCTGGCACCGGCGCCCCTTGGCCGCTTCCGGGCCCGCTCTGCGTCTTGGCGGCCGCGCCCCTGGCCGCCTCGCGGTCGAGACCCGCTCGGGCGTTATTTCTCGAGCGTCGCCCCTTTTTACCCAATCCCTTATGCTTTTATTCTAATCCCACACATGACAGTTAATCTGCAATGATACCGCTTTGGAGGAACCTGTTGCATACGAGGCACGGTAATTTGTCACCTTGGAAACAGTTTTAAATAAAGATTCTAACCGTGATGTCAACCGCGTGTGTTCTCCGCGCGGGGGGCGCGCTGGGAGCAAGGCAGACCCTCGGCGCCAAGGCGCGCGGGCAGCGCACGGCGGCCGGGGGCCCGCGAGGCGGGGGGCGTCCGCTCCAGCGGCTCGGGTCCAGCGCACGGTGCCTTTTGAGTTCTTCCTTTGGGGAAATCGCGGGGTCTTAGACCGCGGGGCCTGGGGAGAGGCGGACTGTCCTTAAAACTGTGGGCAACTCAGCGGAGCTGGAGCCACCGTGAATCCCGAACGGGCGTGCGGCGGGGATGCGGAGGCCGCGGACCGCAGGCGGAGCGCGGCTTGCAGAGCCGCCTCTGCCTGTGCGGATCTCTGTGCTGGAGCTTCCTCCTGCAACAGACACACCCGCCACAGCAGCCACAACTGCCGGCACGCCGAAAGCAAAATTAAACATAATTGCTTTTATTTATCTATTGCTTTTATATCATTAAAATATTTTTAGTTACATTGTATAAAATAGCATCCACTCTGATTATTACCTGCCATATCTGTTGATCTGTTCCTTATGTATTCAGCACAGCAATATTAACAATTAAGAAAAAGGCACATCTTATACATTGTATCTGTCAAGATATGTTACAATTTCCATTAACAAAAAAACATTATTCTTGTTGAAGAAGCTATGAAGCATATCTTTCACAAGCACTTTATTAATAATCATAGTTGTCAAAAAGAATTAGATATGCACAGATTGTAGATGCAAAGGAAATATTAGATGCACACAATAAAAAATACAGTGGGATTGAGGCATGACTATTTTTTTAAATAAATTTTTACTGAGGTGAAAAAAACCTGAGCTATTAAGCTTACTTAAAAGATGGCTTTGTTGGTTTAATTATACTGTAGTTATTTTATAAATATGTTTCAAAGGAAGCTTGCCATATTGCATGTCAATGAGGACAGTAAAGAAAAGCTCATAAAAGCCAATGCATACCAAATACCAAATTTTAGTCATTAGCATTCCTATTTATTACAAACTAAAGAAACCTATTAACAGACAAGAATTTCTATTTAGCTAGCATTACAATGTTTGGCCATTAAAATAAAAAGGGCACAGTGTATACACGTATCCCTCCCTTTTTCTCTTGGAACTACACGTTCTTTCTCACCTAGAAGCTCCTGGAGAGATCAGGAGATGTTTCGGACTGGGGTAACACACTCTGGCGGAGGGGAATGGACCAGAGGGCCTGGAACCCCTCTTTTTAGTTAGGGAGCTTCAACTATGCAGGGCTGGAGAAGCGCGTGCTGAGCCCTGCATGACAGCCGCAGCCTGCGAGGGGCCTTTTGTCTTTAATTTGTGTCATGAGCATATGCAAATTGTTAATTGTTTTTCCTCTGGGCCGGAGTGCGGATAGCGATGGTAATACAGCTTTTGTGTGGGTGTTCAGATTTCCCTAAATGCTCCCCAGATGGGGGTACTTCTCCCCATGCGGATTCCCCTAGCAGGAAATCCCACTGCGGCAGGGCAGCGAACGAACGCCCGTGTTCATTCTAAAAACAGGCACACCGAGATTTGCGTCATTTCCAAAACCTTTTCCTTTGAGCCACTAGAAGTAAGTGAATCAATAAATGTATTTGTCCGAATGCCCACTTGGGAGGAGAAAAACTTTCCAACCCTTCTCACTTTCGGGAACTTTAAAGATATTTTTCTTCCTAAAATCCAGGCAGATTCCTTTTTTTTTTCCCTCCAATTGGGCAAGGAAACAAATTTACAGTAAATGAAATGCAACATTTCAAAGGATAAGGAGAGGCTCTTTTCAGTTCCATCAGGTGAGTTCTGTTACAGGAGCGCATAAACCCTGCCGAGCCACTGGCCAGAGCACCGGCTTCTTCCTGCCTGGTGTTTCCCCACGTCGGGTTGTGTTTTGCCTGCTGGGGGAGGGGGTGGATTCTCTGCCTTTAAAAGGCTGGGAATTTCTAAGAAAGGTGCTTCCTTGAAAGGCCCAGGTGAAAATAACAGACATCAAAAGGCAGGAAGGGAATTCCTGGACCCCAGGTTTGAAAAAAGAAAATATCTCCACCCAAAGTCACTAACATTTGCAAATCTCCCACAAAATCTTAGTTTCCAATGGTAAAATTAGCTGTGTGTGTTGGTGAGGGAGACCCTCTCCCCCCTGTGACTGCCGGGGCAGAAATAAGAGGGAAGGTACAGATTCCTGCATCCAACTTCTCTAGGACAACGTTAAGAAAGCGGCAGCCGGTGCCTCAATGCTGGTGGCTCCACACGGGAGTGAGTGCTCTCCATGTCTATCCCTTCACATCTGGGCGACCCGAAGGCCCGCGTCTGTAACACAGATTCCATTCAGAGGCAGGGGAAATGGCTTTCCAGACCCAAGTGTATCACGGAAGGGGATGGTTGCCAGGACAAATGAGATCTGCTCACTACTCTCACCCCAGATTACAGTCTGACTTTACCTCCACTACCAGGAGTGCCCAGTGAATCCAAGCGAGTCACGCATTTGCCTCTCCCTAACCTGCATCTTTTCCCTTCGTTAAATACCAAACCCACACACTACCAGTGGCCAAGGAAGAGAAGCTTTTTCCTCATATATTTAAACCAGAATGGCTTACATCTCAATGTGGGTGAGCAATAACCCAGTTGCTTTAATTCCCATTTTCAAAGAGTCCATTAGGAGGGACCCTCTCAGTGATGCAGAGGTAAAAGACATCCTTTTTCCATGGAGCTGACACTTGTCGGGGAGAGGATGTACAGTTCATCATACTGTCCCATGGGTGTCCTGGCTGGGAGAACAGGAGGGAAGCTTGAGAGGAATCTCAGGAGGCTTTCTGGAAGAAGTGGCATTTGAGCTGAGCCATAAAGGCTGAAAACGCTCTACATGTGAGGAACATGATTTGCAAGCAAAGTGGATAATCCAGTTAAGATACAGCGTCAGGTCTGACATAAAACAGGCAAATAAAAGTGTTCATTTAAATGAGTAAGTGGATGGACAAAATGATTTAGAAGTCTGATATTCCTCTGAACATTTCTCCTTAGCATGGCCTGCCTGCTGTGTTAACCTGAAATTTGCCTGCTTCTCTCCCATTTGCATCTTGTATCCGCTCTTCTCTCAAGGCCAAGGGAACTCAGCCCCAGGTTGCTGATGAGGTCCAGGGCTGGTGCAGGCAGTGGGTGAGGTTTCTAGCTCGGAGACTTCCTGTGGGCCAGTGCACCCTGTATTGATGTCCTGTTTACATTCTTTTGAGAATGAGGGGATTACTGCAATTCTAAGGAGTTTTGTATTTTTAACAAATCTTCCTCTTATGGTACCAATTTAACACTTTGTTTGAAACAGCCCAGAATGCACAGTAGTTAAAGGGGACTTGTTAGGCTTTTGTGCACACAGCAGAGCAGAGTCCACTGAAAACAGTGTCTGGATTAGAAACCAGGAAACCTGGTTCTGCCACTAATTAGTGGGTTGATGAGGTAGCTCACCCAGACCACTGTGGCTCGCTGTCATCCCAGGGAAGGGGACAATGTGGGCTACTCCTGCCTACAGGACAATCCAATAGGAAGGTTTTTTTTTTTTTTTAATCACTCGAAAGCTTCATTTTTTTTATTTAGCTTTCTGATTCTGTGCTTGTACCTTCCACACTTTCACGGTTACCTGCTCCGGAAAAAGGAAAGCACACACCCGGGACTGCCACTGGCCCGCCAACAGCCTTTTCGGTTTAGACAACTTCAGCAGAACTTCAGGTCTCGAAGCACCAACCCCTCGAAGTCGGCCTGGGCATGCGCCACGCGCACATTTCGGTGTCTTCCCAACCTTCTCGGTATAAAGATGGACCATCCTGTGACTCGGAGGTCAGGATGGCATGCCGTGCCATCTGCTGGAGGCAAGCCGGTGGCAGACGGCAAAAGCTGGAGCTTCCTGACCGTCCTGAACATCCGCCAGAAGAGGAAGAGGAAGAGGAAGAGGAAGAGGAAGAGGAGGAAGGTGGACTTTCCTTGCACCCTGCCCTCCCACACTGAAGGGATGCAGGTGAAATTAATCAGTGACCCACCGGCTCCTCTCACTGCCCCTGCCAGGGACAAATACTTGTTCATTGGAACTTCGAGACACACATTTAACAGTTGTGACAATCAGAAAAACAAGTGGCACTGGCAAGATGAGGCTCTCCACTCGTCTTTTCTTCAGTGTTTTTTGATGGGTCGCAGGTTTTCTGAGACACAGTAGAGATTTGCTCTTCAGAAAGCAGGGGTCCCAGGCAGGCAGGACATCCCTCATCTCCCTTTTCCCTGGAGGCTCACCTCCACTTGGCCCTCACCTCCACCTCCGATCCAGAAATCTCCTTGCTGCTGCTGCTGCTGCTTTTGTGTTTCCTAAACAAACCACTGTTTCTTCCTAAACTAAGCATGAAAGTCAACAAGCTGAGGGCAATTCAATGCCAATAATAAACAGATGTCTTTTGAGTTCCCGGAGACCCAAGTAAAGGCCCTTCCTCGGGAAGCACCTAATTCAAAGGGAGGAAACACCAAGGATTATGAAGTTCTCTGCAGTGAGTTTGGCCAGAGAGGAGCCACCCCCCAGCCCCTCGTCCAGGAGCTGTTCTCCCAGGTTTCCCAAGAGCCCATCTTTTCCTGGTTGCAAAATATGTTCGGTCCCAATGTACACAGGCTAACCATATTGCAGGGCAGTGGGAAGAGGCAAGTCCTGTCCGTTAGCACACTCGAGGCAGAGCCAGGAATGGACACTCAACCTAGGGGCCCCGTACCCCAGCATAGCTCCAGTAAGAGCAGAGCTGACTTCAGTGCATGCGGGTGTAGGTGTGCAGGTTGCGTGTGCACAAGACTCCCCTGCAGGTCTTGGCACAAAGCAGGGAGACAAGCATTGGATGACCTCGTGTGGATGCGCTGGGGAGGAGGAGGTGCCCTCAGAGAGTAGGAAATGAAGAGGGGCTGGAATTCGAATGTAATCAGTTTCACATTTCGGGGGAGAGCTTTAAGGAGAGTGAGGTATTTTTCCCCAGGTACGTCTCCACGGCAAAGTGTGGGGATTCAGCAAGCTACGAAGGTAGAACAAAACTTCTCCAGCTGAGCTGATCCCAGAAGAAAACTTGACTCCAGCTTCCAGAAAGCCTAAATCACTCGCAGCAAGATTCTGGCCAGGTCACCAAGAGCCGGAGTCTATTGCTTAGATGTTCAGACTAACCAGGGACATGCATTGAGTGTCCTTTTCTTGAGGGAGGGACTACAAGCCCAGCAGATAACCACTTGGTTATTTCCGGTCTTTTGATAAGGAATGCAAGGGCCACCTCCTGGAGCCTGGGTACCTGGGTCACATGTTCAAGAGACACTGATGAGGAGGGGGTGGGGCAGGGTGGGGGGAAAGGGGCCGCAGAATCAGTGAAAGGAGCCAGCGGGGGCAGGAAGGACCCGGGGAGCATTCCTTGGAAACAGCCATCCTCACCCCATTCAAAAGGAAGGCACCCACCTGGGACAGAAGGGTTTATTAAGTCCGGCTCTGAGCCACAGCACAGACTCCCTCAGAAGGGCTCCGGCCCTGTGTGGCAATCTATAGTCTGCATCGGTGTGGTTGGAAAAGCTTCTTCTATCAAGTTTAACAACTTTCTGGTGTAACTTCTGAGAGGGCTGATTGCTTATTCATGCGGAAGCAAGACGCCCAGTTCATTTTGCCTGTTTTTGCTACTCTTTGTTGGGTTTGGGAGCTGTTATGGTAGCTGCAAATGGCTTCTCAAGTGACATTTGCTGACATTCAGTGAAGTACATTTATCAGTATTCGCCAGCTCACCTCTACACATGCAATCCATTTTGTTTTGTTCTTCATAGCAACCTCCTTGCCGACACCCGTGCCCTGAAAATGATAAATGGCAAGGTGGCATATTTCTCAGGCTGCACTCAAATGTCACTGTGAAAAATCTTTAATGGACTAAGTGTAGCTTTTCACGTTACAACTTGTCAGGTCCTGAGAAATTCTAGAGTTTCTCCTTAATCCACAAGTCTTTGGAACCACACATCTGCAAGCAGAGACTAATTACAAGCTACACCAGTCAGACCCGGGCAAGCAGAAACCAAGGAGAGAACATCTGAGAGCAGCTAATTCTTTATTATTACTATTATTATTATTCTCATCCCGTTTCTGCTCCTTCCTATGCTACTCGGAACATGCCAGGTATGAGCACTCTGTGTTATCCTAAGTCGGGGGTGACAGCCCCATCCGCCCCCCAAGCAGGGGAGCTCATCCACACTGCCTTCTCCAAAAGAGCTGTCCCCTTTGCTCTGAGACTCAAGAGTCGTCAGGACTTCTCCTCTCCACACACCCCGATTCTGGGGCACGAATCCTGCCCACACACACCGGCCAGCATGGAGTAGCTGAGAGGCATCTGAGATGCTTGGCTGGGAGGGTCCCTTCTCTTGTCCTCCTGGCCATTCCTGTGCAGAACGCATGGCCATCCGTCCAGAGAGCTCATTTCATGGGACACCCTGAAATGTGCCGTTTTCCTCTCCTGTCCACCGCCACGGCTGCATGTCACTCCAGGTGGTGTGCAGCCACTCACTAACCCTCGAACAGGGCATGTTGGCTCAGCTTCTATCTTTTCTTAGAAGGTGTCTTAAATGGTAATTAGTCCTTGCCTACCTAGTGTGGCGTGAATGTTTGTGTGCTCCCAAATTCATCTATAGAAGTGAGTCCACCCATGTGAGGGTGGCAGGAGGCGGGGCCTTTGGGAGTGACAGGTCATGAGGGTGGAGCCTCATAAGAGGCCCCAGAGAGCTGCCTCCCCCTTTCACCATCTGTGATCCAGGAAACTGGCCCCCACCAGAAAGTGAACCTGCTAGCATCTCGATCCCGGGCTTCCCAGCCTCCATAACTGTGAGAAATCAATGCATGTTGTTGACAGCCCACCCATTTGCATGCGTCTGTGATGTGTCCTAATGAAAACACCATAGTCATTTAACTGGGATTCTGCAAAACTCATGTTTGAAGGCCAAAGGAGTTGGGAAAGGGGAGCCCTGAAGCCAAGGAAAAGAATTGTTCTACCAAGCACTGTGCCAGCCCGGTTCATCTTTGGCCAAATGCTAAGGATCTTGTTGCTTTTTTTTTTTTTTTTTTTTTTTGAGTGGTAGAGTTACAGTGAGAGGGAGAGACAGAGAGGAGAAAGGTCTTCCATCTGCTGGTTCACTCCCCAAATGGCCATAACAGCCGGAGCTGGGCCAATCTGAAGCCAGGAGCCAGGAGCTTCTTCTGGGTCTCCCACACAGGTGCAGGGACCCAAGCACTTGGGTCATCTTCTACTGCTTTCCCAGGCCATAGCAGAGAGCTGGATTGGAAGAGGAGCAGCTGGGACTAGAACCGGTGCCCGTATAGGATGCTGGCACCACAGGTGGAGGATTAACCTACTGTGCCACTGTGCTGGCCCCCAGGTGCTTTGGTTTACTTCTGGCCCTTTCAACTCTAATTTGAATGCCTGCTTCTAGATTCCTTGGTTTGGGCACCTCCCAGGATCTCTTGTGGTTCTCTTGACACTGTCCTTGGCTTTTCTGCTCTCAGGATTGCTTTCCTCTTGCTTGGGTTGAATCATTATCCCCTCTGGCTCCCAGCCTTTTAGGACCTTTCCAACAGGCACAAGACTTTGGTCACATGGAATTTCAACAGTTTTATAGACATTGAAAATCTATAAGTTGAACCTTCTGTGTTGTTGAGTCTCAACAAAAGCTCAAAGACTGCATTTACTATGTTTCCACTTGAGTTCTTTTTGAAACCTTCTAGTTATGCAGAACTTGGCTAAAATCTCACTTTTTCTTCTCCCCTAGTTAGGATACAGAAGGGAAATCAGTTGCGTTCCCAGGAGGCAGGCAAGGCTGGGCAACAAGAGTGTCCACACTTACTACAACCTGCCCAGCCAGGGCAAAGAGCTGGGAGGGTCTTGGGTTAACTCCCTGGCATAGGATGGGGACCAAAACATCTCAGACCCTGCGCTCGCTGTTCTTAGCAGGCTGAGACACCACAGAAGAGAAGATTTGCCAGTTGTCCATGTAATATGGACAGGGTTGACAATCATACCGGATAGCTGAGGAGGGGAAAATGTGTCATAGTTTTGGAATCCACTAAAATACTGAAGTCCAGGGTTGGAAGTGACTTTGGAAGGAAATCGTTATATTGTGCATGGCTGTAAGTTGTTGAGGATACAAAGTGCAAAAGATAGGAGACAGCCCTGTCGTATTTTCATTATTGGCTGTTCAATTTTTTCATAATTTCTAAAAACAAAGAATAACCAAAAGCTTGAATACTTGCAAAAATCAATGGTAATTCCATTGTGTCTAACTTGATAATCACAGCACCACCTGAGCTGGTGCTGAGACTCCTGCCCAATGAGCTCTGTGACTACTGGATCCTCTGAGGCCACAGGTAGTGTGAGTGTGAGTGTGTGTAACAGTGAGCGAGTGTGTGAGTGCACGTGGGCAGGGGTGGCTGTGTGAGGGTGGGGAGTGGAGCTGAGGGAAACCTTTCAGAGCCCAAGAAGCTGGAAGGGTGCCTGGCATGCAGTTCTTCCACCTGACAAATAACACAGCCATCATTTTAGTCCATAATTACAGTCTGCATGGAATAGTGAATGCGAGGTTGCCTTCCTAGACATTCTCCTGTGTATTCTTCCTTCTAGTTAACCGTTTCAGAGCGCAGGTTAGGAAGAGCTCCGCTGATGTTCTGGCTGGGCACGTTCTCTGGTGAAACCATGGGCAGCATAAGTACAGCCTGGCTGCTGCCTCTTGTCACCCCTTCCGGCAACGGTCTCTCCAGGGCCAAGGCACTGTGGTCAAGAGGAGTGGTCACATCCCTTCCAGAGCCCTCTGCACACCTCCTGGCTGTCACTGGTGCTGGTCTCTGTGTAGACACTTCCTACACCTCTTCCTCTGACCCCTCAGTCTGCACCTTTGTCTTCCAAGCTCCCTCCGGCATCCCTTCTCCATCCCCACATCCTGCAACCTCCCCCTGTATCAAGTGCACAGTCCATGTTGGGCACTCCCTTTGCCAGCAGATGGCGAGTTCCTCACAACCAGGGTCATGTCTGCCATGGTTGTACAGCAGGTGCACCTCTTTTTTTATGTATTTATTTATTTGAGAGGCAGAGACAGAGACTGTCCATTAGCTACTTCACTCCCCAAGTGGTCTCAACGGCTGGAACTGGGTCAGACTGAAAAACAGGAGCCTGCAACATCATCTGGGTCTCCCACATGGGTGACAAGGGCCCAAGTATTTCAGCTATCACCTGCTGCCTTCCCAGGTACATTAGCAGGAAGCTGGATCAGAAGCGGAACAGCCAGGTCTGGAATTGGCACTCCAATATGGGGATACTGGCATCACAAGAGGTGGATCTTATTATAAAAGGTGGAGGGAGTGAGGGAAGTATGGCTATCTTCTTAGAATTGTACCTATGAAACACATGAAATCTGGTCTCTTTATTTTTTTTTTTTTACAGATTTATTTCATTTATTTAAAAGGTAGAGTTACAGAGAGAGAGAGGCAGAGACACAGAGAGAGAGGTTTTCCATCCATTGGTTCACAAAAGCCAGAGTCTGGGCCAGACCAAAGCCAGGAGCCAGGAGCTTTCCCAGGTGTCCTGTGTGGGTGCAGGGGCCCAAGCACTTGGGCCATCTTCTACTGCTTTCCCAGGCCATAGCAGAGAGCTGGATCAGAAGTGGAGCAGCCGGGACTCAAACAGGTGTCTATATAGGATGCCGGCACTGCAGGCGGGGGCTTAACCTGCCACACCACAGCACCAGCCCTGGGTCCTTTCTTCCGAGCATTTCCAGGAAGTTTTCCGTTTGTTCATTTTTCTCCCTACAGTGCTTCCTCCAGCAAGCAGCTTAGGGCCCAAGTCTGATTCAGGTCAAATAGCATCTCCCACACGCTTCAGTTGCCTCTCTGTCCTGTGGCTCTGTCATCAAGGCTCTTCTTCGCTCTGACTACCCCATATGCTTCATGTTTTGCTTTCTCTTTTCTGACCCCTGTCTACCTTCGGGACTCTGCCTCCTACCTTAACTCCCACTGCCATTTTATTGACTGAACAGGCTACTACTCAACCCAGTAGGCAAATATGGCTCATGGGCCAAACCCTTATGCCACCTGCTTTTGTAAATAAAGTTTTATTGGAACACAGCTACACACATTCACTGATACATGTGGCTGCTTTCCTGCTACAACAGCAAAGGTGAGTGATAGCAATAGAGACCTAAGAACCGGAAAGCCCACAATATGTACTGCTTGGCTCTTTACTGAAAGAGATTGCTGGTCCCACTTAGATTATACAGGATATATGACCCCTATGAAGTAGAGGGACTGATGAAACTAGGGCTAGAGGGGAATGGGTCAAGATTGTAGGAGCAAAATCCCAGAGAAGGAATTAGGCCAAGTAAAGGAGTGGGCTTTGAAAAGAGTGAGGATATTTTATCTCTTGCAACAGGGAGGAAGTTGGTGTCTGGACAGATGTAGGCAAGTGTCTGGACAGATGTGGGCAGGTAGGAAAGCAAGGGCACACTACCACTTGCTTCTATTTGCTTTGTGTTCAGAAAACGTGAAGCAAGGCCATGAGCAGAAAGTCTTGGGGGTGATGGAAGGTTAAGGCAAAGAACTTGTAGAGAAGGAGAAACGAGCACGGGGACATTTTCCTAGGATGCCTGGACAGTGCCGTGCTCATGAAATGACAGTGAAGGCACAGAGCGCAGGGGTGGGATCCCCTCACTTTCCACTGGCTCCAGTGCAAGTGCAGAGAAGGTGAGTGGTTGGGTTTCATCAGAGCTGGGCTCTTGCCAGGTGAGTTTGCTGGCTGGAGAGGGGACAGTGGGAGCCACTCATGATAATGGTGGGTCATGGCATCTGAGTCCACAGGAAGGGTGGTAGACAGAGTGGAGGGGCCAGCGAGAGACTGGAGGTCTTGATGAGGACAAGGCATTTCTGGAGATTCAGGGAGTCAGAGGGTGGAGGGCCTGGCAGCCAGTCTCCAGAGCACAGGCAGTCCCTGGTAATGGCAGGGTCCAGCGTAGGGCCATGGGAGTGGGAGGCTGAGAGATGTGGGGAAGGCGGGGAGGCCACCTATGGTTATCAAAAGAGTGACAGGCAAGAGGAAATGAGGGAAACAGTTGTCAACGAGTGCAAGGAGGGAAACTCTAAGACAGTGGCAGGGAGGAGAAATGGGTGATAATACAGGAGCAACACAGGGACCGCAGCTGGGGTTTCAGGGGAGACAGAGGGTGGCGGAGTAGCAAGGTGGACAAATGCTCCATCTCAGCTCCGGGCTTGCTGCTTCAGGGCAGGGGGAGGTAAACCAGCCTCTAAAGGCCAGTGAGGCTCACCCTCAGGGTAAGATGGCTTCCATTAATGTAAAAATAGGAGAGCAGCAGCCAGGCAGGTTACTGGAGACATAGAAGCTGCGCTGGCTTCCAATGCGCTGAAATGGAATGGCTGGGGAGGGCGGAGTCTGAATCAGATTAGGAAGCACAGAGCTGTACAGGGAAAATTCTGGATCACAGACCGGGAGGCTTGAGCATCTGGGACTGACCAAGCTGGCTAGGACGTGTAGATCCTTCCAGGTCTCTGAGTCACCAAAAATGCCTCATCCCCACCCAGAGCTGCAGTCCTCTCTGGCAGCTCGAGATGGAATGCAGGCGGGGGAGGGAGGGCCTCCTCTGCGGGTGTGCTGTTGTCAGCTGAGGGTGCCGGCTGGGTGCATCGATGGGAATGGTGGGTGCCTGGAGGGTGCCTGGAGGGCCGTGGCAGTTGCTTGGCCCTTCCACAGGCTGGGGTTGGGGAGACTCACACGGCGCCCATGCTGTCATTCCCATCCACCCCCACCCCGCTTCCTCCCTTGAACTCCCCGACCCCCTCCAGGTACTGCCACGTTGACTTGCCTCCCTTCCACGATCAAACAATTCCAAAGAACTAAAGATGCTGTTGTCAGGGCCTGCCGCCCACTGCACCCCTGCACTAGCACAGCTCTTCTCAAGGCCATGTGTGTGCCAGCCACACAGGCCCCTGCCTACAGACCCTCCCCCAGTCTCTCCTCACTTCCCAGCACTGGCTCTTTCCTGTGCAATCAGCTCCAGTGGCACCTGCTTCCAGGGCTTTCCTGAAAGATCCCATCTAACGTGGCTCCTAACGTCTTCTATTGCATCATCCTGTTTCATCGTCTTCACAGCACTTCTCGCCTCTGGAAATTATCTTCTCCATGTTATTTGGCAATTTGTTTACGTTCCGTCTCCTTGACCTGTAATACAAGCTCCTGGAGCAGGGCCCTGGTCCGTCTTCCTCACTGCTCCATCCCTAGCACCTAGAACACTGCCTTGCTCCTACTGGGCACCCGAAGAATTCCTTGCTAATCGAGTTGGCCTTACAATAGTACCTTTAACTCAAGAGCACACAGGTAAGGCTCTCGGCAGGGGTAACAGGGACTTCCTCAGACTTCCTCAGCCTGAGTGAGCCTGGCAGGAATACAAATCCAGGGTTCACAGGTTCAGTCGGAACTCCAGGGCTGGATGGACCTGGCTCGGGTGCTGAGCACTTTGAGATGTTTAGTTCCTTCATACAAGTTCAGAGGACTGGAGACCTGGGATCTTCTTTGGAACCTCTTCCTCATGTCCCGGGAATGTCTCTATTTGCAAATTCATGCATGCTTTTGCCTTCCCCTTCTATATCCTGGGGGGTCAGAAGGCCAGGCCTGGAGGATCCAGGGAGCCAAGGGGGCTGAGTTCAGATCTCAGATCCAGGTAACAGGCTCCACAGGTCTGTCGCTGAGAGTTATGGGCATCCATTCTCTCTCCCTCTCCCTGAACAACCCATTTTCCTAGCTTCCTCCCTTTGGGGACCCCTTTATCTGAGAGTCAGATCCCGGCTTTATCCTCCCCATTCCCTAGCCAGGCTGGAGTTATTACCCAGGGAATAAAACACCCAGACAGGGCCCGAGTCTGCATCAGACAACATCAGAGTTTACGAAAACGGAAACGATTCCTGGCAGTGTGGGCCTGGCCAGTCCATTGGACTACGGACAATGGAGGAGACCAGCCCAGCTTGGGAACAAGGCTGTGGGGTGGGGGTGGGGGGCAGCTGTCCAGCCCCTGCAGCCTGGGTCTCAGGACACCCTGTTTTAATCTCCGATTAATTCCCGTCTCACAAGGCAACAACGAAGAGGCAGCTCTCCCCCATTCCCTGTCTTTTCCCAGAGCCAGAGAAAGCTCTGATGGAGCGAAGCAGAATCAGGAGTCTCTGTTTCTAGTTCCGGCTCCTTCGTTCCTCCATTCACTCATCCGGCACACTCACTGAATGCTTATGGTGCTAGCCGTGGGTGGTGCATGTGGCTAACACAGGCACAGAGCCTCCCTGAGCAGAAGCACGGGCTCTTTCTGGCCCTCGGCTTCCTGTCTGTGAAGTGAGACCACTGGATTAGCTCAGTGGCTCTTCAAGTACAGCATGCATGGGAATCGCGGGAGGACCTGTTAGAACACGGCTTGTGGGGCTCCACCCCAGAGGTGCCCACTGCGCAAGGCTGAGAAACTGTCTTGCTAACAAGGCTCTGGTTGTCGCCTCTGCTGCTGGCCCAGGGCTGCACTTTGGGGACCACTGGGCAAGATGACCCTCGGGCCACTGCTCACTGTGACAAACCATGCTGCGGGTGGCTGGGTGGTCACCGGGGTAGCCCGAGCAGAAAGGGATCATGGGGAGCTGGCCTGGAAATGGAAGAGTCCTGTGAGTTTCCTGAGCTCGGGGTAAATGGATCAGAGATAAACCCCAACAGCGGCACTAAAGCATTTGCTTCATTATTTTTTTAAAAAAATGATTAAAAAATAATTCCCCAACATGAAAGTTCAATCAGATGTTGGAGAAATTATTTTAACTTTCCATAGGGGAAAAAAAGGCTCCACTAAAAAGCTACCAGGGTATTGATGTCTATTAAATATTTGCTTTTCTCTCTAGCCCACGCTAGACTGAGTAATTTGTATTTGGCAGAACCCAGCTGCAATTACATTAGTCAATCCAAAAGCCCAACTTGCTCATACAAAATGCAAACAAATTAGTTAAAATGGCCTAATTAGTGGACTGTAAAAATACAAACTGAGGCTGGCAGCCTGATGTGTGTTAGTCAGGAGCGCTGTCTCCCATGTGGAACGGCGGCTGAGCAGAACCTCGCACTCAGCTCCACCAGAATGCACGGTCTTCCCTTGGGGCCTCTGGGAGCCAGCGACCCAGCTGAGCTCCCATGGTTCTGTCTTGGGTAACCTTGTCTTCTCCTGGCCCACAGAATGGACCCAGCTTTGGCCAAGTGGGTGCAATGGAAAGAATGTAGGGTTTGGATCCAGCCCCATGTGCAGCCTTGAATCTCAGCCCCACCAACTCACCAGCCACCACTTTAGTCAAGCTGCTTAACCATCCTGAGCCTCCTCTGGTTTCCTTTTTTTTTTTTTTTTTTTTGACAGGCAGAGTGGACAGTGAGAGAGAGAGACAGAGAGAAAGGTCTTCCTTTGCCGTTGGTTCACCCTCTAATGGCCGCCTCGGCCGGTGCGCTGCAGCTGGCGCACGGCGCCAATCCGAAGCTAAGAGCCAGGTGCTTCCTCCTGGTCTCCCATGCGGGTGCAGGACCCAAGCACTTGGGCCATCCTCCACTGCACTCCCGGGCTACAGCAGAGAGCTGTGATGCCCGAGCGGGACTAGAACCTGGTGTGCCGGCACTGCAAGGCAGAGGATTAGCCTATTGAGCCACAGCGCCGGCCGCAACAGCACATTTTAATGTCTTCCAAGTGATTCTAAATGTAGTCAAAGTTAAGAATCACTCCTCTGGGGCAGGAGTTTGGTACAGTGCTTAAGATACCACGTGGGATACCACATCCCATATCAGTGTCTGGTTGTGTCCTGGCTCCACTCCCAAACCAACCTCCTCCTAATGTGCACTCTGGAAAGCAGCAGGTGATGGCTCAACTGCTTGGGCCTCTGCCACCCTCATGGGAGACCAGGATGGTGTTCCTGGCTCCTGACTTTGGCCTGGCCCAGCCCTGGCTATTGTGGGCAACTGGACAAGTGAACCAGCAGGTTCTTTCTCTGTCTGCTTTTCAAGTAAAATGAAAATGAATAAATAAAAATAAAAACAAATCATCCCTCAGTGTTAAACCCTTTTTCAGTGGAGAAAAAGAAGGAAATATTCAACAAGAATCAAAAAGTAAACTAAGGAGCAAATCAACAACAATAACTAGAGACTCAGAGCGATGTGAATTATATCCAGGCACACAGAACTCTCTCTTCCTAAGTCCACTCTTGATCCCAACTGTTGGAGCGGACCACTGGCTCCAGAGAAGACCCAGGGCTTCCTACCAGGCTGGCCTTTGCTGATAATCAACTCACGTTTTGGTAACACCTTCCCACCAAATCACCTGTCCGGCTCTGTCGTGGTGCCAACACCAGCCAGGCTGAGACGGGGCATCTCAGGGACGCACTGCAATTTTTCTCAAGGTCATGCAGCCAATCGGTGTGAGACATAAAACTGAGGTGCCAGGAAGCTGGGTATTGGACGAATTGAGAATCCTTGGCAGTTGTGGCCATCGGTCTCAGCGAATCGTGTCAGGGTGCTTCCCACCCACTTGTGGATTCCATCTGAGGGCAGGCAGCAAAGTCACATGCTTCCTGTTTCTTTATTCTACTTTTCACATGTTTGGGTTAACATGCAGTACTGTACACCTTTGTGGGGACCGGTGCAATGTTTCCACAGATGCACACAGTGAAAACTGCTCCAATCAGGCCATCAACACCCTCTCCTCCCCACCCTTCTTCCACATTTGGAGCCTCTAGTCCTATACACAGCAAATGTAACACACATTTGCATCCCACTGCTGTGGACACACAATAGAATCTATTGTGCTACTTAACTGCACACACTTTTTTTTTAAGATTTATTAATTTGAAAGGCAGAATTACATAGGGAGAGGGAGAGGGAAAGGGAAAGAGGGAGAGAGTGAGAGAGGGAGAGAGGGAGAGAGGGTGAGAGGGAGAGAGAGGGAGAGAGAGGGAGAGAGAGAATGAGAGAGAGAGGGAGAGAGAGAGAGAGAGAGAGAGAGAGAGAGAGAGATTTCTTCTCCTGGTTTACTCTCTAAATGGTTGTAACCTCCTGGTTTAGGCTAGCCTGAAATCAGGAGCCTGGAACTCCATCCTGGTCTCCCAGGTGGGTGCAGGGGTCCAAGCAGTTGGGCTTTCTTCCTCTGCCTTCCCAGGCACATTAGCAGGGAGCTAGATAGGAAGCAGTGCAGTCAAAACTTGAACTGGTGTCCACTCTGAGATGCCAGCACTGCAGGCAGAGGCTTAACCCTCTGTGCCACAACACCATCCCCTACACACACTTCAGACGGGACCAGAAGTAGAAGTTTTCCTGAGCAGTGAAGACATGTTAGCTTCCTGGCGGTTCAATTCTTTTTTTTTTTTTTTTATAAAGATATGCTTATTTTATTTGAAAGGCAGAATTATAGAGAGAGGGAGAGAGAGTGAGCAAGTGAGTGAGAGAGGTGTTTTCCATCCATTGGTTCACTCCCCAAATGGCCACAGCTACCAAGCTGGGCCAGGCTGAAGCCAGGAGCCAGGAGCCAGGAGCCAGGAGCTTCATCCGTGTCTCTCATGTGGGTGTAGGGGCCCAAGCACTAGGACCATATTCCACTGTTTTCCTAGGTGCATTAGAAGGGAGCTGGATCAGAAGTGGAGCAGCAGGGACTCGAACCAGTACCCATATGGGATGCAGGCACCACAGGTAGTGGCCTTACCCATTATGCCACAGCGCCAGCCCCCTGGCTGTTCAATTCTTACCTCAAAAAGGGACTCTAGGGGCTGGCATTGTGGCATAGTGGGAAAAGCCTGCAGTGCCAGCATCCCATATAGGTGCCAGTTCGAGTCCTGGCTGCTCCACTTCTAATTCAGCTTCTTGCTAATGTGCCTGAGAGAGCAGCAGAGGATGGCCCAAGTGCTTGGGCCCCTGCACCCATGTGGGAGACCTGGAAGAAGTTCTTGGCTCCTGGCTTTGGCTTGGCCCAGAGCTGGCCATTGTGGCCATTTGGGGAATGAACCAGCAGATGGAAGAACTCTGTCTCTTCTCTCTGTGTAACTCTGCCTTTCAAATAAATAAAATAAAATCTCTCTCTCTTTTAAAGGAACTCCTGACCCCTTGGGGACTGAACCTTGTTTGTTTTTGTATTTTGTATTCTGTGCTTAGTGAGTGCTCTTTGGGCTCATTTCCATGGCCTCTGCCGACTCCAGCAGAGTGGGACACTGGGCCGAAAGAGGTCTGGACACAGACCCCAACCCCTAGGCTCTTTGCCCCTAGGGAAAGAGCAAGTTAGTTTTGCCCTCATGTCCATCTTTCCAAACCAACTCCCAAAACCCAAATCTCAGGGAACGTGAACACACAGGGTCCTTTCTTGCTGTGTGGTCTCTAATCATTTCATTGCTACTCTAAGTGCTCCTAGATCCAATTCACTCAGATACTTGTCTTGGGTTGTGGCAAGGAGTCAGGCTGAAGTTAGATCCTTGGCTCTGCTTACCTTCTACTTCTCTCTCTCTTTTTTTTTTTTTTTTAAAGATTTATTTATTTATTTTAAAGGCAGAGTTAGGGAGACAGACAGGGAGAGAGAGAGAGAGAGAGAGAGAGAGAGAGGTCTTCCATCAATTGGTTCACTCCCCAAATGGCAGCAATGGCCGGAGCTGTGCTGATCCGAAGCCAGGAGTCAGGAGCTTCTTCCGGGTCTCCCACACAGGTGCAATGTTCCAAAAACTTGGGCCATCTACTGCTTTCCCAGGCCATAGCAGAGAGCTGGGTTGGAAGTGAAGCAGCTGGAACTTGAACCAGGGCCTACATGGGATGCCGGCACTGTAGGTGGTGGCTTCACCTGCTATGCCACAGAGCCAGCCCCTGCCTACCTTCTTTCCTTCTCCCATCTCAGGTTTATTTGTACAAATGGCACAGAAGGACAACAGCGCCCATCCTTCTGTCTTTCCATTGCTAGACAGAGGCCTTTACTATGGAGCCTTCATAGGGGCCTGGTACCAGTAAGAACTGGAGCCAGAGCTTGAGCCAGGCCCTGGGCCTGGCTTAAACCTGGCTTTGGTCTTTGGCCACCAGAGCCCAAGACTCTTGGCAATGTGGACTTGAACATGCTTCCTGAGCTTGGGGTGGATGATGTGGGCAGGCTGATTGAGCTTGGGGTGACCCACTTTGTGATTTGGCCTTGATGAGGACCTTGGCCACCTTGGTGCACTCACGGCCTCAGCACTGTTGGCCTGTATTTCCTTCATGTCCTTGTGCTTCTTGGCAAAATGCATGCTCCCAGCACCTTGGGGTTCACTCCCTGAAGAGACCCATGTCTTTGAGATATAGGCTTCCTGGTGCCACTTCTGTGCTGTTTTTAGGACTGTGTAGGGGATGGCTCTTGGACTTGGCCACGTCTCTATAGTTCTTGAAGCACCTGGGATAGCACCCACCTTCTTAAGTCAGATGCCTGTCTCACTGATTGTTGGTCTTTATTTCCTCATTTGCTCTGATAATTTAAAATTAGAAGTTTCCATTTAAGCCCTGTTTTGTCTGTGTCTCACAATTGCTGAAATACAGAATTTTATTTTAAAAATTTATTTGAAAGGCAGAGGGAGTGCAAGTGCTCCCATCTGCTGATTCATGTCCCATGCGCCTGCAACTAGGAGCCGGGAAGTCACTCAGGTCTCCCACTTGGTGACAGGAACCCAGGTACTTGAGTCACCACCACTGCCCCCCAGGGTGTGCATTAACAGGAAGCTGAAATCAGGAGCTGGAGCCAGGGACTGAACCCAGTGCTCTGACGTGGGATGTGGGCATATTAACCTGCAACTTAACCACTAGGCTAAAATGCCTGTCCCTGTTCAGAATCTTCTAATTGTCTTTTATGAAAGTCTGCTGATACAAAAGTCAGTTTGTCTGAAAATGCATTGAGATGTATTTTTTTTTCCTAAGCATAGATTTTTAGGTTGCTAAGTATTTTATTTCAGCACATTGAAGATATATTTTCCCTACCATCTTCTGGCTTCTGTTGTTGGTATTTGGGAAACCAGTTGCTGCACCTATGATTAGTCCTTTGGAAATAATATTTTTTTCTGACTGTTCCTTAGATATGTCTTTGTCTTTTGTGTTCTGCAGCATGAGATGTTGGGTGAGTGCACTGGTAATGTTAATAGTAGGTTCAGACTGATGGAAAACCTAGACATGGACACCACTTGGATAATTCAGAAGAGGTTTGCTTATCTCAGTAATACAGGTGGAAGTGAGCACTGTGAGAATACTGAGCAGAGACAAAGAGGGACAGATAAAAGCTTCTGGAACCAAGTTTCCACAAAGGAGTCCAGATGCTCAACTTACAGTGGGGTTACATCTTGATAAACTGTCAGTGTAAGTAAAAACTGCATTTAATACACCAACCCTTGTGAGCATCCACGCTGAGCCCCACAGTGCCCTGTGGAGCATGCGATGCTTACAGTTACGATGGCTTCACAGACAGGCCTCAGGGGCTTACTGCGCCGCCCAGCATCACACAAAGGTATTCTACTGCAGGGGACAGGATCAACATTCAAAATTTGAAGTATAGTTTCTATTGAATGAACAGCACTTTTGCATGTTTGAAAAGTCAAAAAGTTGTAAGTCAAACCATCATAAATCAGGGACGGTCTGTACTTGGTTGTAGATGGCAAGTCCAAAGTGAACAAGGATCACATCCAACTTTCTATAAGAAAGATCTTCCCCTTCTAAGACTGATCATAGCTATAGTCTTTGGCACAACATGTAGAATGGATGCCTAGTGCAGTAGAATGTAATATGGTTTTCTTGTGCATGAACATGATCCTCACTAAACACGCCTCACGTGGTCCTAAACCTGTGATACAGAATTAGAACAAAGCTGGGGTCCCAAATATCTCTGTAGGTCATACTAGCCATGGGCCTACTCTGCCATCTAGTTTTATCTTTTATTTGTCCTTCTTGATTTGGGGAGCTTTGGGAATCTGTGGAAAATTCTTGTTTTTCAAATACTGCTCCTGCTCTCTGCTTCTCCCGTTTGCTATAATTCACCTGGGACTCAAGGAAGACATGTTCACCTTTCCCTACCTGTCTCTTAGCATTTCTTCTACTTTTTCTTCTCTTTGTCTTTCTGAGATGCATTCTGGATATGTTTTTCAGATCTACATTCTAGGTCACTGTACTTTCAGCAATGTGTAACCTGTTGAAGCCAGGTATAGTTTTTCATTCAGTGATTACATATATTTTGTTACTGATGAAAAGTTCTTCTTCAATCCTTTTCCAATCTGCTTGAGCATTTCTCTAGTTTGTTACTTCTTTGTCTTCTTTTAATGTTTTTCTTTATTTCCTCAGATGTATTTTTCTAAAAGATTGTTTTATTTATTTGAAAGGCTGAGCTACAGAGAGGCAGAGGTAGAGGCAGAGATAGATAGATAGGTAGGTAGGTAGATAGATAGATAGGAAGAAAGATAGATAGAGAGAGAGAGACAGAGAGAGAGGTCTTCCAACTGCCGGTTCACTCCTCAGATGGCTGCAATGGTCGGAACTGCGTCGATCCAAAGCCAGGAGACAGGAGATTCCTCTGGGTCTCCCACGCAGGGGTCCAAACCCTTGGGCCATCCTCCACTGCTCTCCCAGGCCATAGCAGAGAGCTGGATCAGAATGGAGCAGCCAGGACTTGAACAGGTTCCCATACGGGATGTTAGCACCACAGGCGGCAGCTTTACCTGCTATGCCATGGCACTGGCCCGTGAGTTTACATCTTTTCAAGTTTATCTATGGGAATTCTTTGACATTTGGCTTTAAGTTCCTTCACAGAGATATCTTCTTATTCTTTAAGTCCCTGGGGCCACTGTTAATTCAGATTCACTTTCTCAAATGTTTAATTTGAGGGTTCTTGGACGCCCTCCCTCCTCAGGGAGTATGAAATTAAGGTGCAAACCCATGAAGGGCTGGTTTATGATTACAAGCTCTCGGCATAATTCTCCCCTTCTGTTTAGTGTCCAAGTTGGATGCATGTGCTTGTACTTGTAGTTAGAATGGAATCTGTTTTATTTCTCACTCACCTTTACACTGATGTCACAGTAATTTTGGATGCCAGCTTCATGCATAGGGATTTCTACTGTATCTCTACCTTGGGTAAGCTCTAGGGTCTTTCTCCTTTTCCTCTGGCCTGTGAATCACGAAAACTGAAACCAAAGTTTGTCTGACTTGGCAAATACCTCAAGGCCAAGGCCAAATTTAGCGCTCCGGTTCTTTCTTTGGATTTTCATTTTCATCTGATTTTGGATTCCGAATATTCCTTTGTTTCTTTCTAAAAAATCATCAGAATGTTACAAAACACACCCAACACTGTTTCATCTGAACCTGGGCAATCAATTGATCCCCCAGTCTCCTCCCCTACACAACTGCGTGCTTCTGAGGGTTATTTGAGGATCACTTGAGATTCTGCCAAGAAAGATCTTTCAAGCTAAAAAGCAAAGCAGCATACCAACATTAGAGAATTTTATGACTCTGTGGCCAATGATCTTCATTATGATGAGTGAAGAAAGTGAGAACAGGGTGTTTACAAGCCAGGCTGACATTCATCTATTCGTTCAACAAGCTTTTGCCAACCAACTTCTCCTTGGCAGTTTCATAGCCTAGGGGTTGCCTGATCCAATTATTCCCTGGCAGGTTGAAGCCAAGACAAAACTGGTTTATTTAATAATTTTTAAAAAGCCTCATCTGATTTGCTGATGGATCCTTTTTCTTCCTTCTAAATGACAGACATAAATGGAAATGCATTTTCAAGCACACTCTCATTTCCTTTGCTGGCCAAAAAAGTATTCCTTTTTTATTTTGCTTCAAAATTTTATTTATTTATTTTTACTTTTATTTGAAAGAGAGAGAAATCTTGTAAGCAAATTGGGAATGAAGAGCCAGAGCTGGGCCAGGTCTCCACCTGGGTGGCAGGGACCCAATGACTTGAGCCACCACTTGCTGCCTCCCAGGGTGCACATTAGCAGGAACCTGGATCAGAAGTGGAGCAGCCAGGACTTGAACCAGGTACTCTGAGATGGGATGTGGGTGTCCAAGAGGTGGTTCAACCACTGTGCCAAACACGGGCCTGCATTTGTCCCTTTGAGATACTTTTAAAAGTCCTGATGCCTTCTGGGAATTTTTTTGCCAAAGAGCATTTTCAACTCAAGCTACATGTGGCCTGGCTTGGGCCAGCCCTGTGAGGAGGGAGGCTGCCAGTACAGACTGAGAGGTAGGGGACGTGGGTTCGAATTCCCTTGCACAAGTCACCGTCCTCAGCTCTAAACGACCACACGTCCTCCTCTCGTAGAAAGGGGCAGTGCTCCCAGGGAGGCTGTGAGGTCTTGTGAGGCAACGCGGAGAACAATACCCTGGACATGCTGAAGCTTCCCAGCTCCTGGGGAAAGGAATTCGTAGTGCCTGGTAAACGCTTAGGAATGACTTCTTCACAACCTCTTCTCCCTCCCCCATCACATCGCAGGCCAGAAAACACCTGCAGGATCGCTCTCCTGGGAACCGCAGTCTGAAATGCTAAAAACACTGTCCAGCCGGGGGACACTGGCCGCAGGGGCCAACGCACTGCCGCCACTGTGCCTGAGCCTCGGCTTCTCCCCAGCAGTGCCCTCCTGCAGCCCCGGAGCCCTGCTCCCCTTGTGCTGGGCACAGAGTGCCCGGGTGGCTGCTCTGCAAATGGCTGTGGCATGAGGGGTCAGTGTCAGGACGTGCTGACTGCAGAGGACACTGTGACAGGCTGAGCCAGGGCAGTAATTAGACAGTGAGAGCTTCCTCCAGCAAGCTACAATCAATAGGTCCGCTTACCGAGGAAAAAAAGATTAAAGTCAAGCAGATGGCAGAAGATAATAACATCTCCCACTTAACTCGCATTTTCACTTGTCAAAGTACTTTTGCCACTATCTTCTCGTTTGGTCCTCAGCACCTCTTTTCTCGGATCCTCTCGTGGGCGCAGGTGTCTGATTTTACAGGCAAGAGAGCTGAGGTCCGCAGCCGGCAGCTGGCTTGCCTCGCTGTGGGAGCTGGAACACACATTTCCCTTCTCTCCATCAGCCTTCCCATCAGCCAGAGACACAGATCTCCAAGAGCCCAACACACTTTTATTGAGCACCTACTATGTGCCAGTTGCAGTTCTAGGCACAGTGTATACAACAGCGAATGAGGACAAGTCGTCTTCCCAGGGAGGTTGCATTTTAATGGGAGAAGATGACAACACACACAGACGGTCTAGATAACTGTAGGTGGCAGCAGGTGCTATGGAGACAACGAAACAGAATGATTTGACAGAGAGGAACTGGGGAGGCTCCGGAGCCAACAAAGGCTCTCTGAGCAGCTGACGTCTGGGCTGAGACCTGAATATGAAGGAGTTGCCTGAATGTCAAGAAAAAGCAGAGGGGCTGGTGCTGTGGCAGAGCAGGTCAAGCTGCCTGTGTGTGCTGGCATTCCATATGGGCACCGGTTCGAGTCCCAGCTGCTCCCCAGATCTCTGCTGTGGCCTGGGAAGGCAGTAGAAGATGGCCCAAATCATTGGGTCTCTGCACCCACGTGGGAGACTGGAAGAAGCTCCTGGCTCCTGGCTTCAGATTGGTGCAGCTCCAGCTATCGCGGCCAGTTGGGGAGTGAACCAGCGGATGGAAGACCTCTCTTTCTCTGCCTCTCCTTCTCTCTCTCTGTAACTCTACCTTTCAAATAAAAAAATCTTTAAAAAAGAAAGAAAAAAGAAAGAAAAAGCAGAGTAAAGAAGAGGGAGGAGCAAATGCAAAATAACAGCAAATTAATAGAGCTATGGGCCTTTCTCATCTCCGCAGATTGAAAGGAGGAGTGCAAAGAGAGGATGTCGTCTTGTGAGGCAGAGTGCTGGCCTGGAAAGTGAGGATTTCCCTCTGGGCCTCCCTTCCCAGGCTACCACCTTTCCTTCACCCCTGGCCTCAGATGGCCCGACTGTGAAGTGGACACAATGGTGTCACTTACTGTTACTGACACTTTCAACCGCAGGGCTCCTTGTAGACCAGAGGAGAGTTAGAGACATGTGATGCGAACATGCCAGCACGGGCTTGCAGATTCTTCAGACAGTTAGGGAATATTAAACGCTTCCTATTTTGAATGATGTTATGAAGATAGCTAAAGGAAGCCACTTCAGTCTCCTCGTCTGGATTTAGTTCACCTGGTGCGGCGGTCAAGGACAATATCAGTTTCCCAACACCTGCTTTCAATGACACCTCCATTCCTCAACTGTGTAGAGCACTCCACCATGCAGAGTTCCTTGGTAGCACTTACGAGACATCCATGAGGTCGCAAGCCCCCTGGGCAGGCAGGGACCATTTCTTCCTCATGCTTGTCTACATACCAAGGGTGCATTAATGTTTGTGGGCAGAGTTTTATCCCCATCACAGCCCTTCTCCCCACACCCCGTTTCCTGCGGGCAGGGTTATTATTAGCATCCCAACATCAGGTGAGAAAACAGGCCCTGGGAACTTAAGAGACCTGCAGTCTTTACCCAGGTTCACCTGATCTGACGGGAAACGTCTCTTGGTTCCTGTATTCACAGCAGCAGTAGAAATATCCATCAAATTTTTAGAGACAGACGCAAAGGTGGATATTTCTCTGCTTAAGACATCTGAGTTAAGGATCTCAAATCCCAGGCTTAGCGGGATTTCCTGGAGGGGGCTGACAGGCCCCGAACCCTGCACTGTTACCCAGGAAGGGACTAACAAGATTAGCGAGCCTTGGTCTGCAGCACGGTAACCAGACCGCAGACTTACCCGGCCTTGTCGAGGTCATCTTGTGGTTAAGCGGCTTCTTGGAGGGCAGGCGTCATCCGCCTTTTACAGAAGGTCCCCGGCGGCAGGACCTTGGGGCTTCACCTCGCTTGCACTTGGATTTTCTGCAGTGTCCATCAGTTCTAACCACCTGCGAGGAAAGCCACATGCCTGAGACTCTTATTCTGTGAGGAGGGAGAAGGGGAGTAATCAAATCAGTCGAGCTATCTTAATGGAACTGAACAACAATGCTATAATAGATTCAGAGAGAAACACATTTTCATAGCGTCCGTTTTTACCCAAACACGCATTCCTTTTAAGGCTTCTAAAGTAGCTCAGGCTGCTGAATGGACACAGCCAAAGGGACCCAGGCCTGAGAGCTCCTGAACCCCCTTCCCTCAGTGCATCAGTCCTCACCCCCGGCTGCACGGCGGAGTCATCTGGGGAGACGTCAAAGTACAGCGGCCGAAGTCCTGCCTGCAGAGCCGACTCATTAATTCTGGGATGAAGCCTGGCCTCCTGGAGGTTTCAAATCTGCTGCCGAGTCTAAGGTTCAGCTGAGACTGAGAACAATGCTCTCTAAGAGGCATTGCAGGTGGGCGAGGGAGGAAGGGAGCAAGGGAGCGAGGAAGAGAAAATGTCCTTTCCTTGCTGGTTTGCACTGTCCGCCCTGGGACAGTCACCTCCATCTACTTTGTTGTCCCAGTTTTATTTATTTATTTATTTTTAAATTATTTGAAAGGCAGAGTTACAGAGAGAGAGAGAAAGAGAAAGAGAGAAAGTCTTCCATCTGCTGGTTCACTCGCCAAATGGCTGCCCGAAGCCGAGCTTCTTCTGGGTCTTCCACATGGGTGTAGGGGCCCAATGGGCCATCCTCTGTTGCTTTCCTAGGCACATAAGCAGGGAGCTGGGTCAGAAGTGGAGCAGCCAGGACTCGAACTGGTGCCCATATGGAATGAATGTCAGTGCTGCGGGCGAGGGCTTTAACCTGCTGCATCACAGCGCGGGCCCCTGTTGTCCCAGTTTTAGCACAGAACATCCTATAGCTCAGGGAATCACTCAATTCCATCCAAACTGAGAAGGTCGTTCACTCTCCTACCCTCTACTGCACCTAGGTTGGCTTGGTTCTTCTGCATAGTAGATGAGGAGGGGGTGGGGAGCAGGAGTTCCCATAGTCGAGGGACGGGGAGGAAGCAGCGAAGAGAGTGAAGAGAGAAGTCAGCGCAGGGCTGGGGGCTGTCGTCCCTCCAAGGTACAGATTTCATGAAGGGCCACAGGGTCAAGCATACTCGATAGGAGTAACTTTTTTCCAACTTCATCCTAGGGTTAAAGTAGCACAGGGTACTGGCAAGTCCCCCGAGGCTGCAGCGGGCTGGAGATGATGCACACCCCAAGAATGACAGAAATTGCAGAAGGTGCAAAAGAAGAAATGGGCTCAGTGGGATTGGCGTGATCTGATGCTATTTTACCTGGGCCTGGGAGCAAGGCAGCTCCCAGGTGACAGCTGGGTCACGGCATCTCCACTTTATACTTGGCCTTTTGCTGGACACTTTGGTTAGACACTGTGCCTGCACTTGTAGCCAAGGCGAATGAACGTGGTGGGTATGGGAGCAGAGAGCCTGGAGCTTCTGAAGGGAAGGCCCCAGGAAGCGTTCACCTGGGGTGGGTGTGGGCTGGAGGGGGCTGGGCTGGCACAGAGCGGGCATCCGGAGAAGAGAGTAGCTTAGCCAGCTTTGTAGAGGGCGCAACCCTGTTTTATATCATATGATAAATTTTGAGTCATGCCAGCTGGAAAAGCAGTCATTGGCCAGGAACCTGTCACAATTAAATGTGCAGAAATCACTTACAAAATGACCTTGCAGGCCCTCAATCATCCTCAAAGTCAACTGGACTATGGAGGTTGGAAACAGACAGCTTCGTTCTCATTCTGTCTCTGTCTCTCTCTCTCTCTCTTTTTTTTTTTTTTCAAGTCTCCTTTCCCTGCGGCCTTGGCCTCGGGTGCAGTGAGCTTCCAGAGGGAAGGGAGACACCTATTAAAAATGTTCGTTCCAGGCGGATGGTTGCTTCCAGCAGGCTCTGGTGCCAGAGTCAGGAATCTCGAATCCCCAGCCCTTGCCCAAATCTCAATGGCTAGTAATTAAATTTCCACTAACAGTTTGTTTTATCACCTCGGCTAGCTTGTTGACATATAATAGGTGCTGCTGAGAGCCACCTCCAGCTAATGATTTTCTTTTACATATTGATATTAGTACCTGGAGTGGGAACATCACCTCTGCAGAATATGATTACTATTTTGAAATCTTAAGCACAGGAGGGAAATCCGTTTCTATAAATTAAACAAGAAGTTCTGAGAACTTCTATCTTCAGTTCCCATCCAGACACTAATGCATCTCATTTACTTTGTGCTGTTCCCCTGAGTTATCTGTGTCACGCAGCCGACGCCTGCATGTCACTTTAACTATCTATTGAAGCAAGCTCCAAGTGGGCTGGTGACGGTGCCCTGAGCCAGGATGCAAGTCGGGAGCAGAACATGAAAAATTCATCACTGTTACATTTCAAGTTGCTTGGATATTTTAATTCGAAGAGGAAAGAACCCATGTCAGCTAAAGATGGAGCTGTAATTAAACTGATAGGCCGTTCCCAATTGCCTCCAAACCTGCTCCACTTGCCGTTTGTTTCTCTGCCCCATCTTTAAACGACACGAAATCAATTATCTCAACAAGCCAGCGGTGAGGGCTGAAAGGCAGCCACTCGCTGCTGAAGGGAACGCGCTGTTTGGACGTCGCCGTGCGCCCCCGTTCCTCCGCAAAGCCCGGCCCTGTTACTCGGGTGTGGGGCCAGGAAGGCGCAGCCCCCGCTTCTGGGCAGTGCGGAGCAGCTTCACCTCCAGAGCCACGGCCCCCTAACGTGTGTGGCTTGATGCAGAGTGACAAACGTGTTCCCAGCGTGCCCCAGAGTGACAGCTACAGGGTCAAGGGGGGCGAGCATCCCGGACTGAAAATCCCTCTTGTGTGTCGCGGTGCCGGCCACCTGGAGCCGTGATGGGCACCGGGGTGTACAGGACCTGAAATGGAGTTGATGTGATGTCATTTTGGCTCTTCCAGAACCTGGTTATCTCTCGCCAAGACTTCACGTCTGATTAGGCGGCGCGGAGCGGACAGCGCGCTTCACCGGCCTCGTGTCGTGACGCCGCCGTCAGCTTCAGAAACGCGGCGAGCGAGCGTGAGATGAGGTGTCACGGCTTCCTCCGAGAGGCCCGCGTGAGCCGCCCCTCCGTCGGCCGCCTCCTTTGGCAAGCTCTAATGAAGGGGGACATGAAATTCCGCCTGCTCCCACCTGGCCGTGCCTGCTGCCATTGTCTCTTCCCCGGGCGGCCTCGCCTGGCCCGTGCTGGGCTGGTCCCCGTGAGCTGTGGGCCTCGAGGCGGCCCTGGGGGTCTGCGGAAGGAAGGGGCCGGGCCTGCGGGCGGTGGGCGAGGCTGCTCCGGCTGCAGCTGTCTGAGGCAGGGAATCTGAGGCCCGCCAATCTGCCGACAGCACATCCTGGCTGGCGGCTTTGCTGCTGCGGCTCTAGAGGTCCTGGACCATGTAGGGGCCCAATGCTGCCCAACTTCCTGGCTCCCGTGCCAGCTCCACCCTCGCCAATCCTCCATCCCATCCACCTCCATCCCTCCAGGGGCAAAGGCTGGCCCTGAGGGAGGCAGATGTGCAGCCTTCTCCCAGCCAGGAGAGAAAAAGACGTGTGGCCGCAGGGTTGGCTATTGGAAGTTAGGATGTTCAAGTGTGACCTTGGCATTGGCCTGCAGTGCCCTCCCGTGTTCACCCTGTCCCCTGCTCTGTACATACTCAGAGCTCCTGGGATGTAACATCCCTTGGATTAGGATCGAGACCACAGACTCGTTTCCAGTGGCCTGTTAACAACTCAGTATATGGCCCTTGATCCTAGAGAATTTGACTTTTTAAAAAAAGATTCATTCATTTATTGGAAAGGCAGAGTTACAGAGAGAGAAGGAGAGAGAGGGGGAGAGAGATCTTCCATCTTCTGGTTCCGTCCCCAAACAGCCTCAACGACCGTGGCTTGGCCAGGCTGAAGCCAGGGGCCCGGAGGGTCTCCCACACGGGTGCAGGGGCTCAGGGACTTGGGCCGTCTTCTGCTGCCTTCCCAGGCACACTGGCAGGGATCTAGATCAAAAGTGGAGCAGCCGGGATTCTAACAGGCACCCATATGGGATGCCGGCATTGCAGGCTGCGGCTTAACCGGCTGTGCCACAGCATAGGCTCTGAGAATTTAATTTTAAAACAAGAACCTGTGGAGATCAGTGCTTAATCGAGAGGATTGAGTCTTTAAGGGTGGAATTGCAGCTACTGAAAAGATCTGATGTGTTGGAACCCTGGCAAGGTATTTGTCAGGGTTCCTTGGGGCCTATGCTCTGAACATCGGTACCTTCATTGGTAAAATGGGGATTCTCTCAGGCCTAGGTCTTTTTTTTTTTTTTTTTTTTTTTTGACAGGCAGAGTGGACAGTGAGAGACAGAGAGAAAGGTCTTCCTTTTGCGGTTGGTTCACCCTCCAATGGCCGCCACGGCTGGCGTGCTGCGGCCGGCGCACCGCGCTGATCCGATGGCAGGAGCCAGGTGCTTCTCCTGGTCTCCCATGGGGTGCAGGGCCCAAGCACCTGGGCCATCCTCCACTGCCTTCCCTGGCCACAGCAGAGAGCTGGCCTGGAAGAGGGGCAACCGGGACAGAATCTGGCGCCCCGACCGGGACTAGAACCCGGTGTGCCGCAAGGTGGAGGATTAGCCTATTGAGCCAAGGCGCCGGCCAGGCCTAGGTCTTACTTCTGGCAAAGAGCAGGCAAGTGGTGACCAGCTGGGGGCATGCAGGTGAAGTGCCATACCAAATGTCAACGTGTGAGCCCTAAGGTCATTCTTTACTGTAGGATGATGGGTTTTGCTTAATGGGCAAAGCTTACAACTTCCTTGGATTTAATCCAGGAAGGAGACTCTACCAGCCTACCTCAAAACACAAATGCTGTCTCACAAGAGTTCCATGTGGGCCCTTCCCTGGCCCGAGGAACACTTTTGCCCTTCCCTGCTGTCCTCTGTGCGGACCAGACATTCACCTTCATGTCCTCTGTCAGACAGGGTGAGTGGCAGCAGATAGGAGCCATTTGGTGTATTTTAAGCAGCAGGGTCCTTACACAGGTGCTAATGAAGCCATGAGAAGGGCTGAGGAGGCATCTCTGGGAGCAGGGGACCAGAGGCCAGTGCCAGAAGCACTACAAGAACACAGCCCAGGTGAGGCCTGGGAAGCAGGAAGCCCCCCCTCCCCCTCCCCCTCCCCACGCCTCCCACATCCCACGGACCCTCCCTGGGGATCTGTTGCTGGAAAGCCTAGGGGCCTCTGTGACCGTGCTTGCCCCAAGCAAGCATCTCACGGGAGTGCGTGTGATTGACAGAGTACCACTGACACCCAGAACCCCACCTGCAAAGGAATCCAAATGGCAAAAGAAGAAAGAAGAGTGGGTGCTGAGAGCCACTGGCCACATCTCTTCCTGTTCTGCCGGTGAGCAAGGCTGCGACAGGAGCCTTCCAGAGACTTCACTCCATCTGAAAAGAGGACAAAGGGCAAATAAACACGGGCAGTGCAAGGAATTAAAACACACAGTAGCGTTCTCATTCTCATTCCTCCTAGTGTCTCAGGCTTCCCTGTAGCCCCAAACATCAGCATCCCTATGCAGACA
The DNA here is from genome assembly GCF_964237555.1 of Oryctolagus cuniculus. Lineage (NCBI taxonomy): Eukaryota > Metazoa > Chordata > Mammalia > Lagomorpha > Leporidae > Oryctolagus > Oryctolagus cuniculus. The sequence continues at coordinate 157,788,747 of NC_091433.1, forward strand.
ACCAGCCTGGGCTCCCTGCACCTGGCCTCATGGACTGTCCAGGTGACAGGATCACCCACACTGCATTCTGTTCAGTTCACAGTGACAGAAAGAGGGAGTTCCCTCCTGTCCAGTAAGGGCCCATCTCCCTGTCCCCTGTTTTTTTCTCATGAATAATCATACTTCTTCCTCAGGTATTAGAAACCAGTACTGATACCTTCTTCAGGTGGAACCCAGAGGTAAGCGCATAAGCCAAAAATATCACCTTGGATGCTTTTGCTTGCTGGTGGGAAAAATATGCCAGTCCAATCATTGTCTTATTTAAAGCCCGGAGGGGGCAGGCTTTTGAGGCTGTTTGAGTGGGGCCGTGACCCTGCGATTCTGCATTTCTCTGGGCTTGACACTTCTCTGCACGTTGGCGTGGTTCACAGGTTGGCTTCCTGGATGGCCACAAGATGGCTGCAGAAGCAACAAAGGCAATGTCCTCTCTCTTCACTCCAGGGAAAAAGAGGGGTGGTGCTTAGATTTGAATGTATTCCCCAAAGTGTTCATGTGCGGGAGACTCAATTCCCCAAGTTCACATGTTACTGGTATTAGGAGGCAGAGCCTTTGGGTAGTGGTTAGGGTTAGATGAGGTCAACAGGTGGGGCCCCCATGATGGTGTTAGTAGTTTTGTAAGAGAGGAAGAGAGGCCCGGGATGGCACACTTGCTCTGTGTCGCCACGGATGCCCTGTGCCTTCTTAGGAAGCAGCAGGAAGGTCCTCACCCAAATGCTGAGCAGCTGCCGGTGCCAGTCTCTCCGACTTCTCGGCCTCCAGAGCCTTGAGCCACATGAATTGGCCTGTTTGTAAGCTATTGTGAAAAATATTTATTCACTTATTTGAAAAGCAGGGTCTCAGCACAGTTGGAGACCTTTGCTCTTGAGTTCTCATAATGACCGAGGACATAGGCTCTATGGTGATGAAGCAGAGAGCTTTCCTGGGTCACGAGTCGTAGGTGGAAGAACACGATCGTCTGTCCTCTCCTCGCCCATCCAGCCGGGAGACATGCGAAATCCACTGGGTTTCTGGGGGAAGTTTCCTCCCTGACCAGAAATAAAAAAGCATCGAAAGGAGAAAAGCCTTTCCTCTTTTTCTCCCTTCCTTTCATATTCCTTGTTGAGGAGCAGTGGCAGGCGTCTGATGGCAGTAAGTGTGAGGACGTTCAAGACCACGGAATAAAGAATCCTCCACCTAGCGGCGCCGGCACACCGGGTTCTAGTCCTGGTCGGGGTGCCGGATTCTGTCCCGGTTGTCCCTCTTCCAGGCCAGCTCTCTGCTGTGGCCAGGGAGTGCAGTGGAGGATGGCCCAAGTGCTTGGGCCCTGCACCCCATGGGAAACCAGGATAAGTACCTGGCTCCTGCCATCGGATCAGCGCGGTGCGCCGGCCGCAGCGTGCTGGCTGCGGCGGCCATTGGAGGGTGAACCAATGGCAAAGGAAGACCTTTCTCTCTGTCTCTCTCTCTCACTGTCCACTCTGCCTGTCAAAAAAAAAAAAAAAAAAAATTGCCCGGAACCTGGCCCTTGATGACAACACTGGGTTGCTAAACCAGTCCCTACTCCACCAACCTCTGGATTTACTTGAAATAAATAATAAGCACCCACATACTTATAAACTTCTGCTAGTTATTTATCCCTTTACTTGAAGCTCGAAGCTTCCTAATTGATGTAGAGGTCTTTCATGTTGCACCTTAAAATGCCTCTCCACGTGAACAGCACACACCTACGTCTTACCCACAAATCACCCGACTCTGTTTGGTCATTATATTACTAGTGCCAGCTCAAGCCCATTACTTAGCAAGTCTGACAACAAAAACATTACCTTCAAGAGTATGAACTGGAAGAATCTTTTGTAGTAATGACCAATAATTTAGCTGCAACATTTCATTTTTTAAAAATTTTATTCACTTGAGAGAGTGTGCACACAAGGGAGACAGAAACACAGACAGACTTAGAGACAGAGAGAGAGAGAGAGAAATCTCCCATCTTTGGTTCACTCCCCCAATGCCTACAACAGCAGGGGATCATCCAGGCCAAAGCCAGGGGCCAAGAGCTCAGTCTGGGTTTCCCACATGGGCAGTAAGGACCCAAGGACCTGATCCATCACCTGCTGCCTCCCATACTGTACATTAGCAGGAACTGGAAATGGAGCCAGGACTTGAACTCAGGCATGCCAACATGGGATTGGGTGTCCCAAGTGGTGCATTAAGAACACGCTAATGGAATTGAATCCACATCCCACAGTGGATAAACAGAGGCTCACCACGGAGGTGGTGGTGATGGGACTAGGAACTACAATCAGCATTCTCATTATCCATGAGAGCAAGGTCAGAGAAAGTTCTGAAGAACCTTTGCAAGCTGGTACTTCTTCAAATTTCAATATTTTTTAAAAAAGGTTTATTTGAAAGGTAGAGTTACAGAGAGAAAAGGAGAGACAGAGAAAGAGATTTTCCATCCACTGGTTCACTCCCCAAATGGCCACAGCAGCTAGGGTTGGGCCAGACTGAAGCCAGTGAGCTTCCTCCGTGGGTACAGGGACCCAAATACTTAGGCCATTTTCTTCTGCTTTCCCAGGCTCATTAGCAGGGAGCTGGATTGGAAATGGAACAGCCAGGTCTCAAACTGGTGCCTATATCCGATGCTGGCATTGCAAGTGTGGCTTAACCCACTATGCCACAACACTGGCCTGGAATTTCAAGATTCTTATCTATAGACTCACTCCTCCCCTTTGGTTGAAATTAGGACTATCCACCTGCTTTACCCACAAAGTACAATCATGAATTCAGCATAGTTTAATCAGCTCTAACCAAACCCCCAGGAATGAGTGCAACACAATGTAATACAACACAATGAATTCAATCACCAAACCTAGAGCGAGTGTGTATACAAATGAACCTAAGTCTGCATGCTCCTTGTTTGCTGGGTGGCTGTTATTATCAGAAGATTGCCACCTTTCCCAGTTATGTTTCTTTCCCTCTAGGTACTGGGGAGGAGTTGCAGCTAATGGAGAAAGGTGAGTACTCTGACAGTGGACCCTGCCCAGGCTGGAGTCCAAGGACCTTGCAGCCGGGTTGTCACCCTAGGATAAGCTGATTGCTTGTTTTCTATATAGACACTCTTTAAATGCTTGACTTTTTACAATGCAACACATCATTCAACCCCCTTTTACCCATGAAGACATAATTCAGGGAATGACTCTTTGTTATTTATAGGACCATTGCTTTCTTTTTAAATCATTTTGCCTGCTTTATTTGCGATGTCCTCAGACAATACTTTTGGTCTGATTCTTCCTTGGACACCTAGCAGAGGCATCCTGCCGATCAGTTACAGACACGGCAGGAGGGATGGGGCTGAGGAAGGAACCTCTGCTCCCCAGCCCCTCCTCTTCTTTCCCTGCAGACCTAACCATGATAACAATAATGACGTCATCGCCCTGCATTTACATGGAATTTTGCACTTTTCAAAGAGTCTGCACCTTGCAATGAATAACACATGTTATCTTTCCAAGCATGAGAACAGAACTCTATGTCAGAGGAACAATTTCTGGTTGGGGAAGGGAGGCTGGGTAGTAGTACACGTACCCTGGGATTTTTTTTCCTTATCACTTTTGTATCTCTCTTGAGGAAGGGAAATCTATTTTTGTTATTCACCTCACTTATTTTGAGTCCAGATACTTTTGATTAGGCCACTACCCTGTTTTCCTACGCCCAAGCAGGGACAACTGTCCACCAACCGTCAACATAGTTGAGAGCCTAGAATTTTCTTAAGGTATCACACTCTCAAATAAGCAATTTATTTGTATTCTATTTAAAACATATATATTTATTTACTTATTTATTTGAAATGTAGAGTGACACAGAGAGATCTTCCATCCACTGATTCACTCTCCAAATGGCCATAACAGCCAGGGCTAGGCCAGGTCGAAGCCAGGAGCCAGGAAATTCATCCTGGTCTCCCACATGGGTAGCAGAGGCTCAAGTAGTTGGGCCATCTTCCACTGCCTTCCCCGGCACATTAACAGGGAGCTGGATTGGAAGCAGAGCAACTGGAACTCAAATCAGCATTCTGATATGATATGCTGGCATCACAAGTGGTGCCTTAACATGCTATGCCAAATGACAGTCCCCAAACAAGCAATTTCTGTGCTCACTTTCTAGTAACTTGGATTACAATCAGACAGCATCTTGAAAAAAAGACTTATCCTAGGAACTTTGGGAGAAGGTTTCCATCAGAAGGTGGCTATGATAGAATGGAAAGAACACTGGCTTTGGTGTCAAAGAACTTGGGTTCCAAGCTTGCAGCTTGGGTTCTGTAGCCAGGCACTCCTGGTTCTGATCCCAGGCATTGCAGATGACTATGGATGATTCTGTCCAAGCTCCTTAGCCCTGCAGAGTCTTGGAGCTAAGAAACTGGAGATCACCAATGTGAGATGTTTGGCTCAATGGCCCAGGTACAGTAAGCGAGAGCTGCCTCCACTTCTGCTCTTGCTGGTCCCTTAAACCATGGTCTCCAGTCCCCTTCTCACTAGTAGAGGAGAACACAGTTACGTATCTGCCATTAACAGAGATTAACTGATTTTCTGTATCAGGTCTGTATTCTAGACCAGAGCAGGTGTGTTGAGCTGTCTGTGAGGCCTCTGTCCTTGGGAAAGTGTCCAGGACAGTGACCACAATGAATTCAATAATAATGGTAGAATATACAAGGACAGAATTTCAAGTGGGTGAGAGCCTTGCTTCAAGAGGATAGAGGAAAGGTAGGCATTCCATGTAGCAGTTAAGACCCCAGTTAAGACACCCAAGTCCCTACCAGAGAGCCTGGGTTTGACAACCAGCTCTGCTTCAGATTCCAGCTTCCTGCTGATACAGGCTCTGATAGGCAGCAGTGATGGCTCAAGTAATTGGGCCACCCACCCACACAGGATGGGAACGAATTCTGCCTGTCTCTGTCTTTGGAAAATAAATTAAAATGAAAATAAAATACACTTATTCCATTTCCAAAACACTTTTCAGAAGGCAATATATTTATGATTTATCATCAGAAAATTCCTTCCCAGTTTATCAATACTGGCCCCACTAACCAGAAGGTAATTTCTATTACCACAGATTCATTTTGCCTATTATGCACCTACTTATAAATGAGTCAGACAGAATGTACTCCTCAGTGTCTGACTTCTTCCACTCAACACTATGTTGTCGGGTGTATCAGCAGTTTGCTTCTTTTGCTATGTAATATTCCATCCGGTGAATAGGTTACATTTTATTTATCCATTCCACTATTAATAGACAGTGGAGTTGTTTTCAATGTGAGACTATTTTGAATAGACCTGCTATGAGTATTCCTATATGCATCTTCTTGTTAACATACTCATTTATGTAAGGTACACACTCACTGAATTTTACCAAGTTAAAATGGGTTTTGTGGCCACTTGATTCAAGCAAGGCCTGTATTCCTAACTGAAGGCAGGTACCTTTGGATTCCACTAATTTTACAATCAAGCATCAACACAGCCATTCTACTCAAAGACTTCCCATGATGGCTTTTATTCTATTTTACATATCTGAAATCCATTTTTCTCAGAGATAAGTGTTTCCAGCACATACTCAGGAAAAATGTATACTGTGTTGCACAAATATTCAGACCACATGACTGAATTAACACATGTTCACATATTCAAGGCAACTTTAAAATAAGGGTAGAAAAGTCATCTTTTACTTTTCGAGGCTGGTGCCATGGCTCACTTGGCTAATCCTCCCCCTGTAGCGTCGGCACCCCGGGTTCTAGTCCCGGTTGGGTACGGGCTTCTGTCCCGGTTTCCCCTCTTCTAGTCCAGCTCTCTGCTGTGGCCCGGGAGGACAGTGGAGGATGGCCCAAGTGCTTGGGTCCTGCACCTGCATGGAAGACCAGGAGGAAGCACCTGGCTCCTGGCTTCAGATTGGTGCAGCACCAGCGTGGCAGCCATTAGGGGAGTGAACCAACGGAAGGAAGACCTTTCTCTCTGTCTCTCTCTCACTGTCTATAACTCTTTCTCTCTCTCTCTCTCTCTCTCTCACTGTCTAACTTTGCCTGTCAAAAAAAAAGTCATCTTTTATTTTTAGATGCAACTGGTCTAGTAAAAGAAACTTTAGAATTTGAACCCCAAGGAAGTCAAAGCTGAACAAATTCTTACTAAGGAGAGACAGGTGGAGAATCAAGGGGCAAAGTTGAAAGCTGTGAGAGACCTTCTACCTCCTTTTTAAATTGTTTTTTAAAATACCTATTTTATTTTCATCTACTTGAAAGTCAGAATGGCAGAGAGAGGAGAGATAGAGAAAGAGTGATCTTCAATCTGCTGTTTCACTCCCCCAAAAGCCTGCAATAGCCAGGCCTGTGCCAGGTTGAAGCCAGGAGCCAGGAACTCCATCCAGGTCTTCCACATGGATGGCAGAGGTCCAAGCACTTGAGCCATCGCTTGTTGCCACCCAGGATGTATTAGGTTGGAAGCAGAGTAGTCAAGGCTCAAACTAGCACTCTGATTTGGGATGTAGGTGTCATGAGGTGTGGTATAAACTGCTGTACCCTAATGCCTGCCCCTACTCTCTTTTTTAAAATTTATTTTGTTTTCTTTACTTTTGAGAGGCACGCACACACACACACACACACACACACACCTTTCCCATTTGCTGGTTGACTCCCCAAATGCCCACAGAGCTGAGGTGGCCCAGGGAGCTGGGAACTCAGTCCAGGTGCCCCACATAGGTGGCCAGGATTCAACTCCCTTAGCCCTCACCACTGCTTCCCAGAGTGCACATCAGCAGGAAGTTGGAATTGGGAGAGGAGTTGGGATCCAAAAACTCAGGGACACCAATAGAGGGTACAGGCATCGCACGCAATGTCTTCACCACTAGACCCAGCACTAGCCCTTGGGAAAAAATCTCAAGTAGCCAAACAGTTCTAATTCTGTGATTTCACATCTCAAAAAAGATGGTCACATGAGCACTGACTCTAAGAGAAGCCCTGTCTTCTCATTAATATCCATTAAATCATCAGGCTCTAGCAATCCATACATAACATTCATTGGTAGACTGTTGTTCAAGGAACAAATGAATGAATGAGTTCTTTTCAACTCTTCAGATAACTATACTGAGGGGCTCGCTTTGTGGCACAGTGGTTAAGCCACTGCTTACAACTCTAGCATCTCATATCAAAGGGCCAGTTTGAGTCCTGGCCACTCAGCTTCTGATTCAGCTCCCAGGAAGGCAGCAAAGGATGGCCTAAGTGTTTGGGCCCCTGCCATCCATGTAGGAGACCAGGCTGGAGTTCCTAGCTCCTGGCCATGGCCTTGGCCCAGACCTGGCTTTTGTGGTCATTTGGGAGTGAACCAGTGGATGGAAACTCTCTCTCTCTTTCTCTCCCTCTCTGTAGCTCACTCTACCTTTCAAATAAAGAAATAATAATAATTAAAAAACAGAAAGAAAAAGCTTTATATTGAAACAAGTCAATGGCTGGCCAGCTCCTATTTCTGATTTGACTGACATCTGAACCAACCACAATATTAGCTAGCGATTCAGATTCAATAGGTCAGATCCAGAACATCAATGCCTTCTGAGAAGCAAAGGCATCTAGGAGGGCTCAGAGACCTGGGCCTAGACCATCTGCGCATGCATGGCCTTGGCTGTTGACTCCAGCTGAACTTACTCTGCTCTTTGGACTTGAAGCCTTTGAACTAACCCATGCCCTTGCACGGCTTCCCGGCTTCCTTGTTTGGACTGGAAAGGAATGAGAAACACCATTCTTACGGTATTTCAGGATCCTACCTTCCTGTCCAGTCCTTAAAGGAGGAAGTTCAGAGAGGGGCAAAGGTTCAACCCAGTCTCACCATTTACAGACCATCCGGCCACCCCCAGTGCCCTGAGCACGTCTCTCGTGACAGCTGATTCCACCACGGGCCTGAGCCTTCTTCTCATTGTTTTTCCAATACCAGGCAGGACTGGTTACAAGAACAACAACAACAACAAGCTGTCCAAAAGCATTTTCCATCCTGGTTTGAATTTTTTTCATCATTTTCAGAACAAATGATTATCATCATCATAATAAAAACCTTGGACATCTGGATGGACTCTGCTGTTTCCAAAACCTGTCTTGTGATCCTCTGAGATAGGTTACAGCAGGCATATTTTCCCTGTTTTAACAAAAAAGTGCAGGACAGGGTTTCGGAGAGGTCAAGGGCCCCTCTCAAGGTCTCCCTGCTCCTTTGGAGGTGCTGAAGCTGGAATGTGAACAACCTGATCGGGAGCACGTTCCCCTCTTCTCCTTGGCTCCCTCTGACTGGTGATCAGCTGCTAGCCCCAACTCTCCTCCCCCGACTTTGGAGATGCAGACTTGACAGGAGCAGGCAAGGCCCGCGTCACCAGGGAGGTCGCTGCTATAACTGGGCAGAGCACTCATCAGTGGCCCAGAGTGGCCTCTGATGCTGTCTCTGGACCCTCAGGGCCCAGCCCAGGATTTGAAAGAGAGGCAGCTGCACCCAAAGGGTGCTGGCCCGAGCTTCTGGCAAGGGGGAGCACCAGGGAGCAGCAAGGAGGGATGAGAGACCCTGGAGCTGCCCTGGCATTTTCCAATCATGGTACCTATGATTGCTTTATTCATGGAGAGCCTTCTTTGTGCCAACAACTTGGAAATTTTTGCATGGATTATCTCAATAATACAACGGTTTTGTGAAATAGGTACTTTTCCTTTTTTTTTTAGATTTATTTTATTTTATTTTATTTTTGACAGGCAGAGTGGACAGTGAGAGAGAGAGACAGAGAGAGAAAGGTCTTCCTTTGCTGTTGGTTCACCCTCCAATGGCCGCCGCTGCAGCCGGCACACCGCGCTGATCTGATGGCAGGATCCAGGTACTTATCCTGGTCTCCCATGGGGTGCAGGGCCCAAGTACTTGGGCCATCCTCCACTGCACTCCCTGGCCACAGCAGAGAGCTGGTCTGGAAGAGGGGCAACCGGGACAGAATCCGGCGCCCAGACCGGGACTAGGCCATCCTCCACTGCACTCCCTGGCCACAGCAGAGAGCTGGCCTGGAAGAGGGGCAACCGGGACAGAATCCGGCGCCCAGACCAGGACTAGAACCCGGTGTGCCGGCGCCGCAAGGTGGAGGATTAGCCTATTGAGCCACAGCGCCGGCCTAACTTTTTCCTTTTTTTTTTTTTTTTTAAAAAAAATCATTGTTTCACAGCGGAGGACAGCAAGGCTCAGAGAAGTCACTCGCCCAAGATTACCTGGGCGACGTCGGGGAGTCAGGATTCAGACTCAGGCAGTCTAAGTCCAGAGGCCACACCCAGCCACTAAGCAGGTCTCTCCACAGAGAACCTGTCCCAAGGCCGAGGGGATTCTCATCCGCTTGAGGCTTCTGGTTTGCCTACTCCCTGGGTTGATCACCTCCATCCACAGGCTCACCTGCCTTTAGCACTGGGTAGCGTTCCTTCTCTTCCTTTGCCCTTCCTCTTGTCACTTATTTATTTAATTTTCTTATCCTTTCTATTTCTATTTTAAAAGGCAGTCCCGGATGGCGCCGCAGCTCACTAGGCTAATCCTCCACCTGCGGCGCCAGCACCCCGGGTTCTAGTCCCGGTTGGGGCACCGGATTCGGTCCCGGTTGCCCCTCTTCCAGGCCAGCTCTCTGCTGTGGCCCGGGAGGGCAGTGGAGGATGGCCCAAGTGCTTGGGCCCTGCACCCGCATGGGAGACCAGGAGAAGCACCTGGCTCCAGGCTTCGGATCAGTTCAGTGCGCCGGCCACAGCAGCTATTGGGGAGTGAATCAATGGAAAAAGGAAGACCTTTCTCTCTGTCTCTCTCTCACTGTCCACTCTGCCTGTCAAAAAAAAAAAAAAAAAAAAAAAAAGGCAGTCTCTGCCTTTCCCCTTTTCCCCTTTTCTTTTCCTTATTTTTTCTCTCACTTCTCCAAATGTCTCCTCCCCCTGGACTCCCTTTTTTTTCCCCTATTCCTTTCCACCCACCATCTCTCCCTTCTCCTTGCAGTGACCCGGAGGAGGACAAAGGGAGTTTCCAGCCACCTTTGATTCTTACTCCTATGCATTCGAACCACCCAGTCCAGGTGGTTATCACTCATTCAATGCATGTTCCCCAGACTTTAGTAGTGCCAGATCCAGGCACATGCAGATGAGCAGAAGCAAGCATTAACCAAATACCCATACCACAGATGGAAAGCTGCAACTGGATTAGTGTAATTAAGGAGAAGGAGCTCTGTTGGGAGGAGAGTAGCAGTATTCAGCTGGCCTGGAAGTCATAACAAGTAGCTGAATCTCACAGAGGATCTACTTCTGGGTCTGACACTGCAGATGTTTGACATTGATGTCTCAATGTCTTTAAGGTTCACAGTAATCCTGGGCAGTGGGTATTGTGCTCTCAAACTCCATGCCTTGTTGCTGAGAAGTCAGCACTAGTTTGCCTGAGGAGGTGGCAACTGAGAAGAGAGCTAAGGATAAGAGCTGAATTCTCAAATGTGTAACACATGTTACTGCTCCCTCATGCCTATGTTCAGGGCAGACATCACTAATTGATTGCAGAACTCTTCTCAGATAGGGACTCAATTCAGATTCCTCAGGAAGAGCACCCCAAGAAGTCCCTACAGTTTGGTCAGGACTATTCCAAAAGTTAAAACCTATTTGTCACCCTGGGTTTTGCTAATCCTGCAGGAACAGGCAACCTAAAACTACTCTAATGTAGCTTGAAGGGCCTTCCCTATGACAGTGAGGCAGTAGCTGTTGTTTGGGCACTTACTGTATGGAGCAGTCTGCTCCTCCAACAAGATAGTTACTTGAGCTGTCTGAACCAGGTCTTCATTTTCTGGGAAGGAGTGACAGGGAAGGGCCAGGGAACTGGAAGATGCGTGAACTCTGAGGGGGGGTGTTTGGGGGATGAAGGCCAGCTGTGGACCACACATCACCCAGACAACTCAAGCCACTGACTCACGGCCAGAGAAATTATGCCAAGAATGGCAGTCACGGCTGGTCCTAAACAGCAGCTTCCAAGCAGGGAATTCAAAACAGCTGTTTAAGCGCTGACCTCTATACGGAGCCCCCTCATAGCCCCGCCCTGGCCAGCTGTTGGTGGGCAGGCAGAGCCCATTTCCTGTGAAAATCCAGAACAGAGGACAACGTGAGGCGGGGTGAGGGTTGGGGGGCAAGGGGCGTGCAGCAGCTGAGACTGGTTCCACAGGGTTCACACCGCAGCCCAGTTTCACCCTCGTGTGAAGGCCCGCCATTGTTTCAGGCTCGCTCACATCGCACGTTGTCTTGTTAAAAAATATACATCTAATATGGTTATACTTGTATGAATAGATCAGTATGATGTAAGTGAGATTTAGTAACCGATAATTACAACGTGTTAGCCATCTGCTAGTCCCGAGGGTTTCACCAAACCCTTTCATAAAAGCAAAATGATACTCCACAGCCAAATTATATAACATTAACAGAATATTTTATATGCGAAATGCTGTATTTCTTTACTTTTCATTCAACTGAAAATGTACACAGTCAGTAACAAGCCATTTCAGCTGCATATTTATCCAAAACATTTCAGAAGCAAAAAAAAAAGTCAAGTGAGAAAAATAACAGTTCAGCCACATGAGGGCTAGGAAAACACATTAGAAAAGGGATCCTCATTACAATAATAAACGAGGGTCCAATTAAGGCTGCCACATGCAGGGCGGGTCCATACTTGGCAGGGAAAGCTGGTGCGCAGGAGGTTTTGCCCTTGACTTCGAGAGCGGCCCCAGCACCCTCACCGGCATTCTCAGACTCGGGCAGCCGCACCTGCCACAGACGAAGCATCAACAACTCCAGCCATTTGCAACCTTGCGTTTTGCAAAGTGCTTCTTGGGTGGAAGCAGGCATGGCTTTCTGGGAGTGCCTGGGCTCCCACATCTTTGCCCTGTTACCCTAACTCCCCAGGAACTTGCAGCGAGCAGATGCACAAGAAGTGCTGAAACCCACACCCCTCAGCTCAGCTATGGCCACATGAGGACGTGTTTTGACACCACTGAATCTGGGTGCAGAGGCCCTTGGATGGGAGGACACAGTGTGGCTCCTGGTGAGTGGCACTTGCTAGTGAGCCCTGGATGGGGAGGCAAGGCAAAAAGGCTCAGACCTTGCTCCCACAGACTTGGCGGGACAAAAGTGTAGTGCAGTGCTCCATTGCTTACCTTCCCTAAACCTCAGTTTTCTCATCTATAAAATGGAAACCTCATATTTGCCCTCTGGGTTGTTTGAGTATTAAATGAGATTAAGTATGCCAAGTGCAATACATGGTGCCTGGCCCCAGAAGAGTCATCTAACAAATATTTTTTTATTATTATTAGGCATATGATCTAGTTGAGTAAATAAAATATAGTCATATGAAATAGGAGGGAATAACCTCCAGGTAGCAAGTGCAAAACACTTGAATAGGAACTGACCTTGAGGTGTTCCAAAGTTTGCAGAGGGAACAGGCCCGCAGATGGCAACTGTGGCTAAGCAGGGGAGGCTGCCTGGAAGAACTGGGTTTCATCAGACCCCAGAGAATGTGGGGTCATTCCCAAGCCCTGGCAATGGTTGGGAGGCCTCTTGGGCAGATTTCTTCCCCAGGTCCAAGTTTACTTGACACAGAGAGAGAGGCTCTGACTTTGCTGCAATAGAATGGCATTGAACCTCCTTATGGGTAAACTCCACCGAATATTAGCCCTATAATCTTGGGCAGTAGCTTCACCTGGAATCTGCCTTCTTATCTGCAAAATGGTTAATGGTACTTGCCTAACAAAGCTGTTGGCTGACTAGTAGGGAAGAGACAATGTCAAGGGCCTACTCTAGTGCCTGGTGTGTGGTGAACGCATGTTACACATCCAAGCTCAGCAGCTGCTGAGTGACTCACACTGGCTTACTTCCCTCTTAAATCATGTTGGTGTGAGGAGGGGGACTCTCAGGTGAGCAGCTAGAGAGGGACTCAGAATAGAATCAGCGATGGTATTTGATCCAGCAGTGAAGATGCTGTGTGGAAACCTGATCCCCTATCGGAAGTGTCTGGGTTTAACTCCTGGCTCTACTCTCAACTCCAGCTTCCTGCTAACATGCACCTTGGGAGGTAGCAGGCAATGGCTTGAGTAATTGGATCTGTGCCACCACATGGGAGACCTGGACTCAGTTATGGTCTCCTGGCTTTGGTCTGGTCTGGCCTGGTCCCAACTGTTCTGGGTATTTGGAGAGTGAACCAGCAGATGGAAGAATGAACTCCCTGGCTCGCTCGCTCTCTCTCTTTGCCTTTCTTTCATTAAAAAAATTTTTTTAAAGATTTTATTTATTTATTTGAGAGGTAGAGTTACAGATGGAGGGAAAGACAGAGAGAAAGGTCTTCTATCTGCTGGGTCACTCTCCAAATGGCTGCAATGGCTGGAGTGAGCAGATCCGAAGCCAGGATTCAGGAGCTTCCTCCAGGTCTCCCATGCGAGTGCAAAGGACTTGGGCCATCTTCTACCACTTTCCCAGGCCATAGTCGAGAGCTGGATAGGAAATAGAGCAGCTGGGACTTGAACTGGCACCCATATGGGACGCTGGCACTGCAGGTGGAAGCTTAGCCTACTATGCCACAGTGCCGGCCTCCTTTCACTGCTTTTCAAAGAAATAAAAATAAGTAAATCGTAAAAATTTTTCCCAACATTGAAAAACAAAAATGGAGCCCCTAGAGCAGCTAGACTGAAAGTTGAGCATCTCAAAATGATGGAGAAAGGGGCAGGCCTGGCTCTAAGACCTATCTCTATTTAGTTATTTTTGCATAAGATTGCTCAGAGGCCCATAGAATGGCAGCCCTGAGACCCTAGAAGTCTCTGTGGACAAGTTCAGGGTTACACCAGCCTCTTGGCATGAGTAGGAAGAGCTTCATTTTGAAAGGCAAAACTTTCACCTTTTTCTCTTTGTTATTATTAACCAGGGCACAAAGTTGTTTCCTGAGCCATCTGCACCCTTCATACTGCTCTCAAGAGGTCAACGGGTCCAGAAAACAGTCTGCAAGAGTCTCCAAACCAAAATGCCCCCGGGGCCCCTGGAGAGCTCTTGCCTGGGCTTCTGAGATCAGCTCTCCCAGCTGTGCTTTGGTAGATTCCCCGGTGAGGGCATTCACACTGAGAGTTCTCATCTGTGAGTTCCCATCAATATTATGATTCACTGTAACTGTCATTTGTGGAGCCTCTGCTATCATCCAGTATGCAGGTAGCTTATTACATCAACTCATCAAACACCTTGCATTGGTCCTAAGAGATAGGGGCCTTTGTGATGTGCAGTTGTCAGATAAGGAAATTGAGAGCCAGAGAGGTTAAGTAACTGGCCCAAAGCCACACACACAGCCATGGCCAGACAGCAGCAGAGCTGGAACGAAGGTACAGGCCTGCCTGATTGTGACTTTTGATAGCTCTGCTCTCATGCCTCCGAGATGATGAGGCGATTGGGTGTCAGGAGTTAAAAGGGCATGCAAGAAGGATGGATGAGAAACAAATGGAGGAGTTGTCAATGGCATCTTGGGAAAGGCAAGGGAAGCCAACTCAGCCGCCAAAGTGCACTCTCCTGGCTTGTGTGGAGAGGGCAGGAGGCCCAGGGGTCAGCCCTGGTGTGGTGGGCTTTGGCAAGGCCATCACCATGGACAGAGCCCCCATCTGCTCATCCTGTGTATTCAGGAGCCACGGGGGGGCCAAGAAATGCGTCAACACACGCTACCCTTACCTCAGTCTTGGCTGTCTCAAGCATCTGGATTCGTCGGGGTCTTGGGGGGCAGGGGAGAAGAACCCTATGCCAGGGGAGTTAAGCCCTGGAGACAGGAGGCAGGTGCCACTGACTGGAGAGTCAGAGAAGGGAAAGCACGAGACGTTTGGAAGGACAGATGCAGAGAATAAAACTTCTCCTGGGCAAGCGTTACCTGCAACAAAGCAAAGCAAATTTACACGCGTATTACAGAAACTGTGGGAGAGGGAAATCACAGAAAGTTTCTCGTGAACAAGGAAATTGGAATCTCCCAGTACAGTGCCGATTACTATTAATTTGAACTGCATAAAATGTTATTGATAGTGCCTTGCTACTATCTCCTTTCTGCTTTATCTGAGTGATTATACAAATATCAAAAAGGCTTCCAAGGGTTCATTCTCAGCCTCCTTGCCCCAATCCCATTTTTCCTATAACATCTTAAATTCCTTAAACTCCCACCCCCCTACCTGGGAGCCTACTGCATACGCCATGTGCTCCTGGCAGGCCACAACTATGCTTTCTTCCATCTCTGCAACCCCTACCAGGCTGAGCCTGGAATGGGCAAACAGTAAGTGCTCAATAAGTACCTGCTGTGTGATGAACACTTCTCAGCTGTCCCCCTCCCTGGTTGTGTGACAATTCTGTGACTCGTATTGAAAGGCAGCGGGAGAAGGCAGTGGGTCCAGGCTTCTGCCAGGATGGGGCTCTGAGTAAGCGCCTGCCCCAGCGTGGGGGCGCAAGCTGCAGGCTGGGGAAGAGCCTGCCAGAATTGCCTGAAATCTCTGGATTTTCCCTGGCTACCCCAGTGGGAGGTGGATGGGAGTGGGGGCGGGGGCAGCCCACCATGGCCAGGACAATGAAAATAAATAGCAAGTGTGTACGTCCCGGACCGAGCTGACCCCCTGAGAGATGCAAAGATGGCTCAGGGCCTGCCTGGGAGCCATCCCCTGGGTGCAGATCCCAAAGTTGGAGGGAAATTGAAGAGCACAACAATTTCCATTCATGAAGAAAATGAGGAGGCTGAGTATCTTTTCAGCGAGTCAGCTGTAGGCAGAGGGATTTATTTATAATATTATTATTTGGTAGAAAAGAACTTACTATGGCCAAATGTAAAAAAGTATTTTTTTTGATAAGTTAAAGAGATTAAGGAAAACCAGGCCGATTTTGACAGAGAATGGTGTGTAACCGAGAGGTGTTATCAGGGAGAATCTGGCACCCGCTCCATTTTGTGATGGTGAAAAATATCAGTATTATTTACTAAGAAGATTAGGGTTGAATTGGAAGAGAGGCTGGTTGTTGTGTGCAGATGGAGATAAGATAAGGATTTTACCTTCTCTGCAGAGCCAAATGCAGCGCACACAGGGCCCTTATCTCAGGGCAGGCAAGCAGGGGATATTAAGACGTACGTTGTAATTACCGGTGGCAGGAGCAAATTTCATAGCGACTATTTTAAACCCTAATAAAACACCGGCCTTTAATTATACAGCTTTGAAATATTTTTCTCAGTTAATTGCAACGGGGGAAAATAAAATCAACCTCATATTTGAAACTGATTCTCACAGGGAAAGCCCTCGGCCTGGCGCTCCGGCTGCCTCTGAGCACGGTGCTGCTGGATGTGGGGCGGCCTTGGTTCTGAGTTTGCATGGCCCCTTCAGGTGCCTTCCCTCACTGCCACTCCCAGCCTTGTGTGGGGGAGGAGGAAGAAGAAGGAAAGAGGCCCACCCCTTACCCGGGGGCCACATGTACATCCTGCTGGGACGGACCATGACTTCTAGATCTGGAGGCAGGTGGGACACAGGACGGGTGTGGGGGGCAAGGAGCACTCCAGGGAGGGGATGCTCCTCTTCTGAGGAGCCCCAAGGGCACCGACCTGTGGTCCCTGTGACCCCAGCACCCCCAAAGGCACATGAGGCTTTGATCCCTGTCCCTAGCCTGTGTCCTGTCCACAGCTCCTAGACTCAGTCTTGGGCCTTTAACCCTTCCATCTCCATACGTTAAGGGAAAGAGAAAATGACAATAGCATGTGGTACTGGCCGCCACAGCTCCTGCATGCCAGGCGCTGTCCTCAGCATCTTCGATGCTCTCTCCCACAGAAGTGGCCCTGCAGCTCTGAGAGACAGGTCCTGGCTCACACAGGTGAGGGAGCCTGCCCAGGACCACACCGGGGGTGCCGCTCAGTTGATCCGACTCTCCACCCTCTGCCTGCTCAGCTCCGGCGGTGACCACCACCATCCTTCCAAGCCCCTCTCCCGCTCCACTCTTCCTGGGGAGCCTCCAAGACCCCTTTCTGTTACCTCCCAGGAGGCTGACCTCTTTCTCCCCAGCTGATGAAAGGAAGCCCGTCTTCTCCAACCTGAACCCCTGGAGGCTTCTGTTCCCTTGCTGTGTGCTGAGCCCAGTTCAGATTGCACTGCCTCCTCCCAGCCCCCGAGCAAGCCCCGCGGAGCCGCTGTGCTGTCCACTCTCTGACCCTCTCTCAGCACCCGCCATGGACGGTTTAGAACACACGCAAGGCCACACTAGTGGCTCCATGCTGCAGCCCCAGTGCCACGCCGTTCATTCACCCGGAGACCTCAACGGATTGGCTGAGTAAGAACTGGAAGTAGGTTCTAGATCTCCTGGCAGATTCTGAAATCCATGCATAATTTTTCATAATACGCATTTTCATAGACTTTTTGAAGACTCCTTGTGTGCATGAATTTCAGAATTTTTTTTTGTACCAAAATACATTTGTCTTTTGGTCCCATTTACCATGAACTTTTGGAAATATCCTTGTATCTTATGGGGTATCCTACGTGGCAGAGAAACCTCTGGGCCGGAGGCTGAGAGACTGCAGAGCCCTAACTGGTTGTGTCAGCTCGCATCACACAACCCGAATGGTCTCTTCTTGTGTGAAGTGGGGCCACTGACACCCACCCTGCAGACTGAAGGGTGCAGGGCGTCAGTGATCCTACAAGGAATAACGGCTTCAGCAGCCCTGGAAAGTAACTGTCTTTTCCAGCACCTTCTGCACTCTGAGTTCAGTTTTGATGGCTGACACCAACAAGAAAACCTCTCACACTATGCCACTGGCCGCTGAGTCTGTTCACTCACTGAGCTGCAGGCAGGACAGAGGGAAAGGGCTCCAGGGAACCACAGGCGGGCTCTGGGAGGATTGGGAGAGTCCCTCTAGCATCTTTCTGGGGGCTGGCATCAGGCAGAGAGTGGAATGTTGAGGGCTTTCCCGGGGAATGAAAGAGCCCAGGCACTCCCTATTTGGATCTGTTTGTTTCCAATCAGGGCTTCACGACTTAATTCAATCATACAAGACCCTCTGGGGTGGGCACTATTATTTTCCCTATTTTGCTGATGGCAAACAGACCTGGGGCATTAAGTCACTGTCCTGTGAACACTAAAACCAGTCTCATTCTAAGCTGTGCCTCCCACTGCCATGTCTTCGAGCCTCCCAGGGGGCTAGCCTGCATGATTGAAGTGTGTGTCCACCAAGGGAATATCTGATTATGCATATTTAGTGCACATGAGTGTGTGTGGGGTGTGTGTGTGTGTGGCAAGTCCCAACCCTGCCAACAGTTAGCAATGACCGCGTCTTGGTGAGTGCAGCTTTGGGGAGCTGGGAGCCCCACTGTCGCTGTGCCTAGCCATAGCCCTTTAGCCAAACAGCAGGAGCCAGCCGGCACGTGCTCTCGGCCACAGAGCTCAGAGATTATCCTGGGCGGCTGCAGCTGGCCCCTGAGTTGCAGCCTTTGTGGGTGCTGGCTGGTGATGGGGCTCTGACTGTTCCAGAAATGATTAATACCCTGATCCTATCTGGACGGCTTTGGGAGACACCCCTCCGTGGACGGGGATGCTACTGGTTGATATAAAATGATCTATTTTTTTTCAATCTACTTCATGGTGGCAGTAATTCAGATGAGGAAATGTCTTTGCCTTCTACTGGAGCTTTATGCTGCTTCAAAAGAAAAAAATCACAGAAAATCATGAAAATTTTTCTGAGAAGTTATTATGTTAGTAACTGGGGGTTCGGAAAATGAGACACTTTCTAAATTTCTGATATTGAACAAATAGCTTTCCTTCTCTCTGGAACAACAATGACAATAAAAAAGCACCAAAAGCCATGGAGCCCAAAGGGAACATACGAAAACCCAGCCAGGGAAGGTCTGAACAGTATCCAGTGTGTCCCTGACCTTCCTCCCAGAACAATTCTGGCCCTTGGTTCCCACTCTTTCTGCAGCCCATTCTGAAGGTATAGAATGCATCCCAGGAAGTCATAGCGCTGCCCCTCCCACATCTGCAGTGTTCCTGAATTGCTTTGTCCCTGGCTGGAACGAACCACGGCCCATGCAACCCTTTAGAAGGCAAAGATCTGCTGCCCCTGTGGGCTTTCCTGGGCTACACATGACAAGCTGAGGCCACAGACAATGGTGATATTTTAAGAGTTTGCTGAAGCTTCTGATTTTGCAGCCAGCAGAATTCTACCAAGGCTGAGCTACCTACCCATTTGCCAGCAGGAGAGTGTGATCTGATGTAAATGACCAGCATGGCACTGGTGGCTGTATTAGAAAGATGGGGAGAAGCATTTGTGGGGATTTGGTGACAGGAAAACTGTGAGCAGAGAACTAAGCATTTACTGCACAGCTTTGTGCAACATTATTTTTCAACCAGTTATACAGGTTATAAAAATACTAGTTACACATCGATTAAAAGTAAAATATGTACTTCTACAAGGCTTACACCAAACTCCCTTTTCACATTCCCCAGAGACCACATTTCTTTGGCAGCTCCTATTATTTACTCTGATGCATTTAAATAACCTGCTTATTCTGTTATTTCTGGATTTTCTCATTTTAGACACTACCCACTAACTTCCTACTATGGAACATGAGGAACTGACATTTTTTCCTTCCTCTTTATTCCCAAGGTAATTTGATTCCTTCCCCTCAACATGGCTGCAATGAATTTTTTTTAAAAAATTATTTTTATGAAAAACAGAGATCTCCCGCCCACCAGTTCACTACCCAAATGCCCACAATGGCCAGGGCTGGGCCAGGCTGATGTCAGGAGGTGGGAACTAACCCAGGTCTTCTAAATGAGTGGCAGAATCCCAAGTACTTGAGCCATCACCTGTTGCCTCCCAGGGTGCACATTAACAGGAATCTAGGAATGGGAGCAGAGCAGGACTTGAACCCAGGTATTCTGATATGAGATACAGGTGTCTCAACTAGCAGCACAGATCTGCTGTGCCAAATGCCTGCCCTGGATTTGGCTTTCTTATGTTTCCTCTTTTACCTCATTTATAAATGGTTTATATCTTACTAACACTTTCTCTGCCCTCCACGCCCACAACATAGGCACTTCATAACTTTCCGTAAGCTTACTACACTATTTTTTAAAATTTATTTTATGTATTTGAAAGAGTTACAGAGAGAGGTAGAGACAGACAGAGAGGTCTTCCGTCTGCTGGTTCACTCCCCAGTTGGCCACAATAGCCGGAATTGCGCTGATCCGAAGCCAGGAACCAGGAGCTTCTTCCGGGTCTCCCACAATAGTGCAGGGGCCCAAGGACTTGGGCCAACTTCTATTGCTATCCCAGGCCATAGCAGAAAGGTGGATCGGAAGAGGAGCAGCCGGGACTAGAACCGGTGCCCATAGGGGATGCCAGTGCTCCAGGCCAGGGCTTTAACCTGCTGTGCCACAGCAGTGGCCCCAGCTTGCTACACTATTACTTTAGCGTTTATATTGTATGATTATGAACTTATTATTTTATAATAAGCTATATGCATTCTATGATGATATTCTCTTTATTGTATTTACTTTCTTTGTTTTGAGTAAAGTTAATTATTCTGTTTTTTTCCTGTTCACTTTTCAATGCACTTATCACTAACTCATTTTTTAAAAAGATTTATTTACTTATTTGAAAGGCAGAGTTACAGAAAGGCAGAGGCAGAGAGAGATCTTCTATCTGTTGGTTCACTCCCCAAGTGGCCATAGCAGCCAGAGCTGGGCTGATCTGAAACCAGGAGCCAGGAGCTTCTTGGTAGTCTCCTCTGCGGAAAGGGGCCCAAGGACTTGGGTTGTCTTCCACTGCTTTTCCAGACCATAACAGAGAGCTGGACCGGAAGTGGAGCAGCCAGGACTTGAACCAGTGCCCATATGGGATGCTGGCACTGTAGGCGGCAGCTTTTCCTGCTATGCTACAGTGCTGGCCTCCACTAATTCATTCTTAAATGAATATAAATCTTCTTTCAAAATATTAGGAATTTTACCCATTTTATATCCTCCCTAGAGACTTTTATGTCATACTCATCTATCTTCCTATTTTAATCTGGACCAGTTATTTCCTGGACTATTGTACAGTTAATCGCATTGGGATCTTTTCTATGATTATCAACTTTTTCTTGTATTATATACTCCACTTCTGACAGCCACTGTGGCCCTCTTTCTTTTTTTTTTTTTTTCTTTTATTTTTTTTTGACAGGCAGAGTGGACAGTGAGAGAGAGAGAGAGACAGAGAGAAAGGTCTTCCTTTGCTGTTGGTTCACCCTCCAATGGCCGCCGCAGCCAGCATGCTGCGGCTGGCGCACCACACTGATGCGAAGGCAGGAGCCAGGTACTTGTCCTGGTCTCCCATGGGGTGCAGGGCCCAAGGACTTGGGCCATCCTCCACTGCACTCCCGGGCCACAGCAGAGAGCTGGCCTGGAAGAGGGGCAACCAGGACAGAATCCGGCGTCCCGACTGGGACTGGAACCCGGTGTGCTGGCGCTGCAAGGCGGAGGATTAGCCTGTTGAGCCACAGCGCCGGCCCTACTGTGGCCCTCTTTTTTGGTTTACTTATTCAAAAGCTTTATGGTAGAAAGATACTAAGATAAAGGGAGGGTGAATTGTTTTGAGCTCTTGTATAAAATGAAAATATCATTCAATACTGATACTTGATAGTTTAGCTAGGTATAGAATTTAGGGTGGAAATAATTGTCCTCCAGCTTTTCCAGCTATTTCTCAAGATTGCATACTAATTCTGAACATATTAAACTAGTAAAATCATATCAGTGATTATCACTGTGGTAACCTACTGGTAGATTTTAAGAGCCGGAAAAAATTTGAAGGGTAGATTACCATGTAATAGGTATAAATTGATTAAGATAATAGGGATGGTGCAATAACACCTTCTTCAAACTCACTTGCTTAATGACCTCAAGTGTCTTCCCTATTCTACTGCCTATAAGATCAACTATAAGATCAAGTTCAACTTCCTCTAATTAGTCGTCAAAGTTTCTACCCACCTCCCATCATCCTAGCATGCTCACTGCAATCCAACTCAGAGAAGCTATACTTCTTTTTTTTTTTTTTTTGCTGTTAAGATTTATTTATTTATTTGAAAGTCAGAGTTACAGAGAGAAGGAGAGGCAGAGAGAGAGAGAGAGAGAGAGAGAGAGAGAGGCCTTCCATCTGCTGGTTCACTTCCCAACTGGCCTCAATGGCCGGAGCTGTGCAGATCTGAAGCCAGGAGCCAGAAGCTTCTTCTGGGTCTTCATGCAGGGGCCCAAGGACTTGGGCCATCTTCTACTGCTTTCCCAGGCCATAGCAGAGAGCTGAATTGGAAATGGAGCAGCCAGGACTCGAACCAGCGCTCATATGGGGTGCCAGCATTGTTGGTGGTGGCTTTACTAGCTGTGCAACAGCGCTGGCCCCAAGCTATCCTTCTAATCAATGCCTGCTCAGTTTTCCTCTTCACTATCCAAGAATTCTCTTCTCTGAAAGATTCCCTCTAAGACAAATACAATACACTTTGAGGCCTATTTCAAAACCCATCTTCTCATGAGATTTTGGTATACTAATGTACCATATATTCTGTATTTGCTTATAACCTTCCTTTCTATGTCCTTGCAGTTGAACAGCTTAGAAAGCTGAAAGCTGCATTTTGGAAATGTTTTTGCAACAAGTGTTCTGGATATGAATTATATTTTGCCTAACTGGATACACTCACACAGACTGGAATTGAATTGATTTGGAATTTGAAACTGAGTTATTCACTATAGCATCTGAATAAGAAGAAAATGAATGGAGTCAGAAGTAGAGGCAGGGGCCAGTTCCGTGGCCTAGCAGGTAAGGCCACCGCCTGCAGTGCCTGGCATCTCATATGGGCACTGGTTCAAGTCCCAGCTATTCCACTTCTGATCCAGATTGCTGCTAATGCACCTGGGAAAGCATAGGAGGATGGCCCAAGTCCTTGGGCTCCTGCATCCATATGGGAGACCCAGAAGAAGCCACTGGCTCCTGGCTTCGAATCAGCCCATATCTAGCCATTGTGGCAATTTGGGGAGTGAGACAGCAGACATAAGACCTCTCTCAATAGTTCTTTCAAATAAATAAAATAAATTTTTTTTTTGAAAAGTGGAGGCAAATAGTTTCCCTCCAAGTGTTCAAGGAATCAGTTTTTCATGCTAGGGGCTGATTACTTGGGAGACTCAGAATTGCCTATTTCACACATTAGTGACTCAGTACATACTTGCTGAAGAACTTATCATCAAAAAGCTACTAGAGTGGCTAGCACTGTGGCACAGTAGGTTAATCCTCCACCTGCGGTGCTGACATCCCATATGGGTGCCAGTTCTAGTCCTGGATGCTCCACTTCCAGTCCAGCTCTCTGTTATGGCCTGGGAGGGCAGTGGAAGATGGCCCAAGTCCTTGGGCCCCTGCATCCATGTGGGATACCGGGAAGAGGTGCCTGGCTCTTGGCTTCGGAAAGGCACAGCTCCAGCCATTGCAGCCATGAGGGGAGTGAACCAATGGAGGGAAGACCTCTCTCTCTGTCTTTCCCTCTCACTATCTATAACTCTGCCTCTCAAATAAAATAAATAAAACCTTAAAAAAAAGAAAAAAAAAGCTACTAGAGATTTCAGGAACTTTACTCTTAACCCCATCCCCAAATAAAATAAGAAGTAAAAAGGAAGAATAAAAGGGTAGATGTTGTGAGGTAATGGGCTAAGCAACCAACTGTGATGCCAGCATCCTATATGGGAGTGCAGGTTCAAGTCCCAACTATCCACTTCCAATCCAACTCCCTACTAATGTACCTGGGAAAGCAGAGGAAGATGGTCCGAGCCCGTGTCTCCCATGTAGATCAGGATAGAGTTCAACCTGGCTTCAGCCTGGCCGAAATCAGGCTGTTGTGACCATTTGGGGAGTGAAACAGTAGATGGAGGCACTCTCTCTTTGTCTCTCCCTCTCTCCTTGTCACTGTTTTCCAAACAAACAAACAAAAGGGAAGTTAGATGGCAGGGGGAGGAGTGATGGTTAGTTAACTTTGCACTCCCCATCTACTGAATCCTCTACTCAATTCTGCCTGGTTGCAGGCACTTTTGTTTTGTTCTCTGGGGAAGCAAATTTATCTGCCCTTAAACTTCCCTCACTTCATCTAGCGTCCAGTTCATTTTCCCTCTTGCAAGTGTCACAGGAATATCACTCTGTAACAACACTTGTGTATTCCGACAAATTGAGCTCTGTGAAGTCCCTCATTGTTCCCCAGAGAACTCATGCATATCTTCCCTTATGTCACATCTGACACAGGAAAGAAAAGGAGGACTCCACTGAGAACAATTGGCAAGGCAAGGACAACACATCCCCAAGTCAGACAAGTTAATCTTACAGCTTGTTCACAAGAGCTCTTTGGAAAAAGGCATCAATCTAAACACCACCTCGGATTCTATCTGTAAGGAGGCAGAAAACCTATGACTAAATACATAAATAAATGTTTCAGAACCACATGGAGTCGTAAATGAGTTGACCACTGAGTAATAATGTGCCCAGGAATAACCGTGGGGATCCAGAGGTGACAGCAGAAAACCAAAAAATCAGAAGCAGGAGCAGTAACTAAGTTGCAATGACTGACAACTCTGATCCTGCATCTACTGTGTGTTAGGTGTTTTCAAGTACGTTATCTCATTATCTCATTTAATCCAGTCCTGGCGAGGTATTTATTATCAACCTCATTTTGCAAAGGCAGAAACTGAGAATCAAGAAGTCCAAGGTCATAAAGCCGGTGACTGAGCTAGCATTGGGACTCAAAAGGCACTTGCACTAATACTGGTCCTAGAATACAAACAGGTATTGAGAACCAGGCAAGAAGTTGGGGCAGACACAATATCCATTAGTAGCGGTAGGTGTTTGGCACAGTGGTTAAGTTGCTGCTTATGGCATCTGCATTCCATCTTAGAATGCCTGGATTCAAGTCTTGGCTTTGCTACCAGTTCTAGCTTTCTGCAAATGCACACTCTGGGAGGCAGCAGGTGATGGCTCAAGTACTTGAGTCTCTGCTACCCACAGTGGGAGATCCAGATGGCTCAGGGCCGGTGCTGTGGTGTAGTGGGTGAAGCTGCCGCCTGCAGTGCCGGCATCCCATGTAGGCACCAGTTCGGGTCCCGGCTGCTCTGCTTCCAATCTGGCTCTCTGCTGTGGCCTGGGAAAGCGGTGGAGGACATCCTAAGTCCTTGGGTCCCTGCACCCACGTGGGAGACCTGTAGGAAACTCCTGGCTCCAGATCGGAGCAGCTCTGGCTCTTGTAGCCATCTGGGGGGTGGATCAGTGGTTGGAGGATCTCCCTCTCTCCCTCTCTCTCTCTCTCTCTCTCTCTGCCTCTGCCTCTCTGTAACTCTGATTTTCAAGTAAATAGATAAAATCTTTAAAAAAAAAGAGAGAGTTACTGGCTGTTAGCTTTGGCCTAGGCCAGCCTCAGCCCCAGACACTATGAGCATCTGGGGAGTGGACCAGCAGGTGGGAGATCTCTGTTTCTCTCTGCCTTTTAAATAAATAACAAAAAAATTAAGATATCTGTTAAAGGGTTTAGACAAGCACCAAGGGAAAAGTAAATAGATGGGAATTTTTTATGTTGGGAAAGGGAACATTTTAGGATTTGTGCTCAACTCTTTGCTACAGGGCAGAGATGGAAGTTAGACATGAAGATGTGCTCTGTAGTTAGGAAGGACGCTCTATTTAGTCTAGAGTGGTTTAGGGAGGCTCCCAGAAACTTGGAGGAAGAGATGGCACCAGTTCCTTTACCCCAGCTTATCCAGAATACCTTTATAATAGTCAGTCAGATACACTGGTTTTCTCCAGATAAACTAGTTTGAAAACCAGTATATGGCACTGAATCAAGGGTCTAATCAATATTTCCCTCCTTTCCTCACATATTTACTCACTCAACAGATGAATGTTTTTTGAATCCCTAAGTACTCAGCTCTGTTAACTGTCCTGTAACTTGTGGGGGAGAAGAAGCTACTTACTCTACTACCAAAAGCTTACCATTTTAGAGACAAGACCAGATACCTAAGTCAGTTACAGAACCATCCACAGCAGAAATGACCAAGTGGCCAAAAGAAAGATGCAGGCCATGAAATATTATTTTGTATTTATTTTACAAGTTAATGGGATGGTCAAAATGACAACCTTAGGAGGCTTCCAAGATGGCAGAGTAGGGAGGGAGCTTACTGTTCTATTCTAGGAGAAGATAGTTTAAAAAAAAGTGGAGAGAGTGCAGTCTCAGGGAAGAGATAGGGAGAAAACAGCAGAGGAAACTCTACGCAAATTAGAGGGACACAGTGGACCTACCAGGAGGGTGTGGACGCCCACAACTCAGGATTCCAGCAGCCAAGAGCTTCTGCACCAGTGTTGGAGAGTGAGGTGAGACCAGACTGCAGCAGCCCAAGCCACTGCTGACAAAGCTGCAGGAAGAGCCCAAAGGGAACCCAGCTTGGAACCCCGAGGGGGACAGTGTACCTGCCAAACTAGAGTAGAAAAAAAAAAAAAAGGAGGGGCATATTTCTCTCTACCCAATCATCCTGCAGTGGTGTCCTGTAACAAGCTGATAGAGCAGGCACCATTTTGGACATACGTAACAGCTGCGCCAGCTCATGTCTGTGACCAGCAACCAGCTGAGTAGAGACTCCTGACTCTGGTGGGGAGAACTAACAAGGGGCTTGGTGCTCATGACTGTGTGAGGGTTGTGTGCTGGGACTGTGAAAAAATTGAGGCTATGTGGAGGGCTCACAGTGTGGCTGGGACTTTGGGCAGTCACTGTGGAAGACTCCACATGCCTAGGGCTTCCTAATTACCTGGTGAGGGACATTCTTGGGGAATCTGAGCTTACGCTGAAGACTGTACACATCCTTTGTGTGAGCCTTGTGGCAGAGTGGATGAATATTATACCCACTGGGGCTAGCGCTCAGGCACTGGTCTCCTTTGGGGAGAGGACCTCAGCTGAGTAGAATAAACCTCTCCTCTGATTAAAAAAAAAAAAAAAAGGAGATTTACCATGCCAAATCTGGGTGTGTCACCTTAGACACACCCTTCGCCCTAGAGAACTAATCAGAACTCTTTGGCCACATTCATTACACGCCTCTAGATATTCACTGAAAGCAGACAGTCCACTAATCTATAGAGGTATAGTACAAAGATAAAATCTGCCACAGCGGAAAAATAAAGAAACCAATGAGTATCTCCACAAATGCTGAA
Source organism: Oryctolagus cuniculus (assembly GCF_964237555.1). Lineage (NCBI taxonomy): Eukaryota > Metazoa > Chordata > Mammalia > Lagomorpha > Leporidae > Oryctolagus > Oryctolagus cuniculus. The sequence goes on from NC_091433.1 coordinate 157,816,028, forward strand.
TAACAAATGCGCAAATTCAAGAAACAAGAATAAGAAAGACAACATAATGCCCCCAAAAGAACACAACACTTCAATACTAGATTATGAAGATGACAAGACTGAAGAAATGCCAGAAATGGAATTCAAAAAATTAATCATAAGATTACATAGAACTCATCAGATGCAAATGCACAAACCACTGAATTCTGTATATGACATGAAAGAAAATTTCTCCCATGAAATTGAGATCTTAAAGAGAAATCAGGCCGGTGCCGCGGCTCAATAGGCTAATCCTCCACCTAGCGGCGCCGGCACACCGGGTTCTAGTCCCGGTCGGGGCGCTGGATTCTGTCCCGGTTGCCCCTCTTCCAGGCCAGCTCTCTGCTGTGGCCAGGGAAGGCAGTGGAGGATGGCCCAAGTGCTTGGGTCCTGCACCCCATGGGAGACCAGGAGAAGCACCTGGCTCCTGCCTTCGGATCAGCGCAGTGCGCCGGCCGCAGCGCGCCAGCTGCGGCGGCCATTAGAGGGTGAACCAACGGCAAAGGAAGACCTTTCTCTCTGTCTCTCACTCTCACTATCCACTCTGCCTGTCAAAAAAAAGAGAAATCAAAATGAAATGAAGAATTCAATAGAGAAAAAAAAAGACAGTGGAAAGTCTTAACAGAATCAGTGAAGCAGAAGAAAGAAATATCTGACTTAGAAGACAAAGTACAGGAAATTATACAGTCAGACCAAAAACAAGGAGAGGAAATTAGAAAACTAAAAAAGACTATTGGGAATCTACATGATGCTATCAAATGACCCAACATACAGGTTCTATGAGTTCCTGAAGGCATGGAAAGACAGAAAGGATTAGAAGGCCTTTTTAGTGAAATAATAACAGAAAACTTCCCTAATTTGGAGAAAGAAAGGGACATCCAAGTATAGGAAGCACACAGAATTCCTAAAAGACATGACCAGAAAAGATCTTCACCATGACACATTGTAATCAAACTCACCACAATAAAACATAAAGAAAAGATTCTAAAATGTGCATGAGAGAATTGCCAGATTACTTTCAGAGGAACTCCAATTAGACTCACAGCAGACTTCTCATCAGAAACCCTGCAGGCTAGGACAGAATGGTGAGATATATTCCAAGTCTTAAGAGAAAAACACTGTCAACCCAGAATACCATATTCTGCAAAGCTCTCATTTATGAATGAAGGTGAAATAAAGACCTCCCCTTTCAAACAGAAACTGAAAGAATTTGTCACCACTGGTCCAGCCCTGCAAAAGATGCTTAAGGATGTGTTGCACACAGAAACACAGAAGCATGGTCATCACTATGAAAGAAGGTAAAGGAAGGAAATATCCCAGTAAAAGTACAAAGGAAATCCAAAGGAAAAAGTAGGAATATTTATGGGAAAATGGGGCAAAGTTGTTACTTATCAATAATTGCCTTGAGTATAAATGGCTTCAACTTTCCAGTTAAAAGATCTAGATTGGCTGAATGGATTAAAAACAAAACCCATATATTTGCTGCCTATAAGAAACTCATCTCATCAACAAAGATGCAAACAGACTGAAAGTGAAAGGATGGAAAAAGATATTCCATGCTAACAGAAACAAAAAAAGAGCTGGTGTAGCCATCCTAATATCAGACAAAATAGACTTTAATGCAAAAACTGTTAAAAGAGACAGAGAAGGGCACTATAACGATTAAGGGATCAATTCAACAGGAAGATATCACTATTATAAACATATATTCACCTAATTACAGGGCACCTGGCTATTTAAAAGAAATGCTAAGAGATCTAAAGGGAGACATAGACTCAAATACAATAGTAACAGGGAATTTCAATACCTTACTTTCAGCAATGGACAGATCAACCAGGAAGAAAATCAGCAAGGTAAACAGCAGAGTTAATCAACACTATAGACCAAATAGACCCAACAGTATCTACAGAACTTTCCATCCTACAGAATAGGAATATACATTCTTCTTTCCAGTGCATGAAACTTTCTCTAGGATTGACCACATGCTAGGCCATAAAGCAAGGCTCAGCAAATTAAAAAAAAAAAGTCGAAATCAACCATGCATCTTCTCAGACTGAAATGGAATGATGCTGGAAATTAGCAACTAAGGAATCTATAGAACACATGCAAACACATGGAGACTGAACAACATGCCCCTAAATGAACAGTGGGTCATAGAAGAAATCAAAATAGAAATCAAAAAATTTCTGGAGACAAATGAAGATGACAATACAGCATATCAAAACTTATGAGATACAGCAAAAGCAGTGTTAAGATGAAAGTTTATAGCAATAGGCGCTTACATAAAGAAATTAGAAAGGCACAAAATAAATGAGCTATCAATGAATCTCAAGGATCTAGAAAAACAACAATAATCCAAACCCAAAAACAGTAGGAGAAAAGAAATAATTAAAATTAGAGAAGAAATAAACAAAATTAAAACAAAAAATAGAAAAGATCAGCAAAACAAAGAGCTGGTTTTTTTTGAAAAAAAAAAAAATTCACACACCATTGGCCCAACTAACCAAAAAAGGGAGAGACCCAAATCAATAAAATTAAGAGATAAAAAAAGCAAATGTAACAATAGACACCACAGAAATAAAAAGAATCATCAGAAATTACTACGAGGAGCTGTATGCCAAAAAACTGGAAAACCTAGAAATGGATAGATTCCTGGATACATGCAACCTATCTAAATTGAGCCATGCCGACACAGAAAACCTAAACAAATCCATAACCAAGATGTAAATTGAATCAGTAATAAAGACCCTCCCAACAAAGAAAAGCCCAGGACCAGATGTCTTCACTCCTGAATTCTAACAGAATTTAAAGAAGAACTAAACGCCAATTCTTCTCAAATTATTCAAAACAATTGAAAGAGGGAATCCTGAGCCGGCGCCGTGGCTCAATAGGCTAATCCTCCACCTTGCGGCGCCGGCACACCGGGTTCTAGTCCCGGTTGGGGCGCCGGATTCTGTCCCGGTTGCCCCTCTTCCAGGCCAGCTCTCTGCTATGGCCAGGGAGTGCAGTGGAGGATGGCCCAGGTGCTTGGGCCCTGCACCCCATGGGAGACCAGGAAAAGCACCTGGCTCCTGGCTCCTGCCAGGATCAGCGCGGTGCGCCGGCTGCAGCGGCGGCCATTGGAGGGTGAACCAGCGGCAAAGGAAGACCTTTCTCTCTCTGTCTCTCTCTCACTGTCCACTCTGCCTGTCAAAAAAAAAAAAAAAAAAAAAAAAAAAAAAAAAAAAAAGAAAGAGGGAATCCTCCCAAATTATTTCTATGAAGCCAGTATCACCTTAATTCCTAAAGCTGAAAAAGATGCAACAGAGAAAGAGAAGTACAAACCAATTTCTCTGATGAACATAGATGCAAAAATCCTCAACAGAATTCTAGCCAATTGAATCCAACAACACATCAGAAAGATCATCCACCCATACCAAGCGGAATTTATCCTGGTATGCAGGGATGGTTCAACATTCGCAAACCAATTAATGTTATACACTACATTAACAAACTGAATAATTAAAACCATAAGATTATCTCAATAGATGCAGAGAAAGCATTTGATAAAATACAACACCCTTTCATGATGAAAGCTCTAAGAAAATTGGGTATAGAAGGAATATTCCTCAACACATTCAAGACAATTTATGACAAACCCATGGCCAGTGTCCCATTGAATGGGGAAAAGTTGGAAGCTTTCTCACTGAGATCCAGTACCAGACAAGGATGCCTACCCACTCTCACCATTGCTATTCAATATAGTCCTGGAAGTTTTATCCAGAGCCATAAGACAAGAAAAATAAATCAAAAGGATATGAATTGGGAAGGAGGAAGTCAAACTATCCCTATTTGCAGATGACATGATTCTATATATAGTGGATCCAAAAGACTCCACTAAGAGATTATTGGAACTCATAGAAGAGTTTGATAAAGTAGCAGGATATAAAATCAATACAGAAAAATTAACAGCCTTTGTATACACAGACAATGCTAAGGTTGAGAATGAACTTCTAAGATCAATCCCATTTACAATAGCTACAAAAAATTAATACCTTGCAATAAGTGTAACCAAGGATGTCAATGATCTCTATGATAGGAATTATAAAACATTAAGGAAAGAAATAGAAGACACAAAAAATGGAAGAATCTTCCATGTTCATGGATTGGAAGATTCAATATCATCAAAATGTTCATTCTTCCAAAAGCAATTTACAGATTCAATGTGATACCAATCAAAATATCAATGACGTTCTTCTCAGATAATGAAAAAATGATGCTGAAATTCATATGGAAACACAGGAGACCTCGAATCACTAAAGTAATCTTATATAACAAAAACAAAGCTGGAGGCATCAGAACACCAGATTTCAAGACATACTACAAGGCAGTTATAATCAAAGCAGCCTGGTACTAGTACAAAACAGCTGGACAGACCAATGGAACAGAATGGAAATGCCATGAATCAACCCAAGCATCTACAACCAACTTAATATTTGACCAAGGAGCTAAAACCAATACCTGGAGCAAGGACAGTCTCTTCAACAAATGGTGCTAGGAAAACTGGATTTCCACATGCAGAAGTATGAAGCAAGACCCCTACCTTATACTTTACACAAAAGTCCACTCAACATGAATTAAACATCTAAATCTATGACCCAACACGATCAAATTATTAGAGAACATTGGGGAAACCCTGCATTGGCACAGGCAAAGAGTTCTTAGAAAAGACCCAGAGGCAAAAGCAATCAAAACCAAATTAATAAATGGGATTACATCAAATTGAGAAGTTTCTGTACTGCAAAAGAAACAGGAAAGTGAAGGGGCAACCAACAGAATGGGAGAAATTATTTGCAAACTGTGCAACTGACAAAGGGTTAATAACCAGAATATACAAAGAGAAGAAGAAACTCCACAACAAAACAAACAACCCAGTTAAGAGATGGGCAAAGGACTTAAATAGACATTTTTTCAAAAGAGAAAATCTCAATGGCCAACAGACACATGAAAAACTATTCAGGATCACTAGCTGTCAGGGAAATGCAAATCAAAACCACAGTGAGGTTTCACCTCACCTCAGTTCGAATGGCTTTCATACAGAAATCAACAAACAACAAATGATGGTGAAGATTGGGGAAAAAGGTACCCTAATCCACTGTTGGTGGGAATGTAAACTGGTAAAGCCACTATGAAAGACTGTATGGAGATACCTCAGAAATCTGAATATAGACTTATGATACAACCCAGCCATCCCACTCCTGGGAATTTACCCAAGGGAAATGAAATCAGCACAGGGAAGAGTTACCTGCACCCCCATGTTTATTGCAGCTTAATTCATAATTGCTTAGACATGGAGTCAACCTAAATGTCCATCAACCAAAGACTGTATAAAGAAATTATGACATATGTACACTATGGAATACTACACAGTGGTAAAAATAATTAAATCTGGTCATTTGCAACAAAATAGATGAATCTGGAAAACATCATACTTAGTGAAATAAGCCAGTTCCAAAGGGACAAATACCATATGTTCTCTCTGATCTGTAAGAACTAATAGAGCACCTAAAATGAAATCTGTATAAGTGAAATTGAGGGGCTGGCGCTGTGGCGCAGTGGGTTAACGCCCTGGCCTGAAGCGCCAGCATCCCATATGGGCGCCGGTTCTAGTCTCAGCTGCTCCTCTTCTGATCCAGCTCTTCTATGGCCTGGGATAGCAGTAGAAGATGGCCCAAGTCCTTGAACCCCTGCACCCACATGGGAGACATGGAAGAAGCTCCTGGCTCCTGGTTTTGGATCGGTACAGCTCCGGCCATTGCAGCCAATTAGGGAGGGAACCAGGGGATGGAAGACCGCCCCCCCACCTCTCCTCTCTTTGTGTAACTCTGACTTTCAAATAAATAAATAAATCTTTTTAAAAAAGAAGTGAAATTGACACTTTGAGAAGGAATGACTTGAGTAGCCATTGTCTTGACTGTTAACAGATTTTGTTTTTTTGTTTTTTCTTTATATTTGTTGAACTCTTTTATTTAACATAAAGTTCATCATATGTGTATAAAGTCAATTGAGGATGGATCTTATTAAAAAATAAGAGAGGGAAGAGGAAGTTTGTAACTGTAAAGCTGTGTAGTTCTGCATACATTCCTACAGACTTACTTCTAAGGGAACAGTTTAAAAACCTGCCATGGGACCCCAAATCCCATTAAACTGTGTGGTAAAATTGCCATTTTAAGTGTTCAAGTGATCCTATTAAGTCTTAAAGTGAACATATAGACAGGATTAAGTATAAAAGTGATCATACAAATAGGATCAAGTGTCTGGCAATAATAATAGATAGAATTAAAAAGGAGAGAATGTTCCAACATGGGAAACAGTCCATGCAGCAGACTCATAGAATGACAATTGGTTTAAGTAGTACTCTGACCTCAGAATCAGCCCTTAAGGCATCCTGGACTGACTGAAAAATCCATGAGAGTGTTTCTGGCATGGAAAGCCAAAACACTGTGGCAAAAATGTTCTATATGAAGGATATTTGTGAGTGAGACCCCAGTGGAAAGCAGTGGTCAACAAAGAAGGATGTGCTTTTCTCTGAAGAGAGAAGAGAATTTCCACTTTGCTTATGGCCTTGTCTAAATACTGACAGAATTTGTGGGTTCAAAAGGCTTCCATAGCCTAGGCAGCTCATGTCAAGAGCATCGGGTGGTCACTGATGTCATTCGTAAGAGTGTTAATTATTAAATTAACAACAGGAGTCACTGTGCACTAATTTCCCATGCAGGACCTCTGTCCTTAATGAGTTGCATTATGAAAGTTAACTCTAAAACTTGTTCTCAAACAGTTTGTGTGTATATGTGTGTGTGTGCACGTGTGTGCAAATTGTTGAAATCTTTACTTAGCATAGAGTTGGTCTTCTGTGTACAAAGTTAATTGAAAATGAATCTTAATGGAGAATAGGACTGGGAAGGGGAGAGGGCAGAGGAGGAGGAGTGGGGCTGTGGGTGGGATGGCAGGTATAGTGGAAATAATAACTATATGTACTTATGAAATTTGTATTCATTAAATAAAAGGTTTCTTTGGGGAAAATAAGACAACCTTTATGTTGTACATACGATTCTCCACAGACAATGGTTCAAATTAGGATTTTCCAATGATGTGAAAGCAATAGGCCTCCAGTAGAAACTGTACTTCAACGTTGAGTTTTGCTCTTTACTCAGGATAACAGTATATAGTACCACACTCTCTCGTGATGTTGGGCAGTGGTCTGCAGTCACAATGGGAAACAGCCAAGCCCCTATAGGGTGCTCTGTTGGTGAGCTAGGATGCTTGATGAGTTAGGTTTACTAAGTGCATTTTTGTGTGTTTTAAAAATTTTTTTGTGTGTATTTATTTGAGTAGAATAGAAAGAAACGAGAAAGAGAGGGAGCACTTCTATTCTCTGGTTTTTTCCCCAAACGCCTGCAATGGCTGGAGCTGAGCTGCATGGAAGCCAGGAACCAAGAACTCAATTCTGAGATCCCACATGGGTGGCAGGGATCCAATTACTTGAGTCTCGTAAAAGTGAGGATATCAGTGAAGAAGGCCATAATGTGCATTGGTTGGTGGCTGCCAGTTAGCCTACGATTTCCTTTTTTTTTTTTTTTAAGATTTATTCATTTATTTATTTATTTGAAAGGCAGAGTTACAGAGAGGCAGAGGCAGAGAGAGAGATCTTCCATCCTCTGGTTCTCCCCCCAGGATGGCTGCAATGGCCAGATCTGTGCCGATCTAAAGCCAGGAGCCAAGAGCTTCTCCCAGGTCTCCCACTTGGGTTCAGGGGCCCAAGGATTTGGACCATCTTCCACTGGTTTTCCAGGCCACAGCAGAGCAGCCAGGACTTGAAACTGCACTCACATGGGATGCTGGTACTGCAGACGGTGGCTTTACCAGCTATGCAACAGCGCTGGCCCCTGGCCTATGATTTCTAAAAAGGTGATTGGGGACCTTTCTCCCCATACTTGTTCCTCAACTTCCCAACTGTTTTGGTCCTTACTACACCTTGTAGTAAGGACAATACTTGTATCATCTGAACACTAAATCTTAGATGCACCTCGATAGTGCTTGCTGGCTGAAACGTTTTAAATCTAGGATATCCCTCTTTTCTATGGGAATGTTGTCCAAATGAACGCCTCCTACTGATCTCTGCATGTCTTTGGGAGGACAGTGTGGCTGTTCCCCATCAGGGACACATGGTGGTTGCCTCAAAAGCCTTTCCCTTTACCTCAGGGCGAGGGAGTAGGCAGCGCTCAAGTTCAAGTCTATATGTGGTTCAGTAGGTGCTGGCTTTCTGGGATGGGGCGTGGGAGGCCATGAGCTGATACAAGAGACATATAAGGCTCGGTTTCTACCCCAAGGAACCTGTTTCTCGGTTGGGGAAACGTATGCCATGATTGGACACACCACAGGATGAGGAAGTCCAGGACTGTGTGCCAGCCACAGCAAATCTCAGAGCAGAGGGTGCAGGCTCCTTGGAAATCACTCTATTTCTCCCAGGCAGGGTTTGTACTCTTACTGGCATGCTTAATGCTATTTCTTTACCCTGTTGAATACTCAGCCTTTCCAAGTTCAGACTCTTTTTCTCTCTCTCCCCTCCCAGAAATACTGGCAAGCATCTGTAGTCATTTGTGTTTCTTTACATTATCAAGGCCAGAGGTGTATCTTCTCTGATAGATAATGGCCTCAGTTAAGACTAGCAAAAGCTATTTTGCTTGATGTATTAGTGCCCTATTTTAGAATAATCCTATTCCCTTGATTCTTTAGTATTTACAATTTTTCTAAGTACCGATTATATTTTCTAAGTCAAAGTGGGGTAAAATTAGTGCATTGTATCCTGTTGTTGCTGCTTTCTGGAGTAGTCAGTCTTACATATTTGAACAATACCACCCCAGTGTAATTTTAAAAGGTAAGAGCTCAATTCTTTAAAAAACACTTAGATGTGCAGTGTGAGCTCTCTCCGAGGAGCCTCGCATTAGGAGTGCTTTACATACACCACACAAAAGGAAAATGCGTCCAGAGGGGACTGGGGCTCATCGGAGCTGAGAGCCGGACCTGATGAACGGTGGCAGATGGGCCCATTTCTGCCAGCTGCACACTCTCAGCCAGGAAACCAGTGGGGCCATTTTTCAATCAAGGGCTTGTGGTTTGGGGACTGAGGGCTGCAGGCTAGATACACACACTGATGAGAGCTCGTAAAAGGTCAGGCCAATCCAAAAGGGTTGCTCTCCCCAGTGTTTCCATCTGAACAGGACCAGGCACTACCCATGGAATCCCTGTCCACATGGCATTCCTCACGGGCTTCAGATTCCTTGGCTGTGGATTGTCTAAGAACTCATGAAATAAAGAATTAGTGATGGACTACAGAGTAGGGGTTTTCGGAGTTCCCCTTAAATGGGACAGATTGCAGGAGGGGGCTGGAGTTGTACATTTCTCTTCCCCATGTGCAGGGCGATGCTGGCTAGATTTGTGAGAAGGGTTGGGGGTGAGGATCTTCAAAAAGTTCATGGAAAATGTGTGTTACAAAAAAAATGTGTGTTGCTTTCAAAATTCTTTTGCACCAAAATAAACATCTTTTAACTGCACTTTTCAGAGACTTTCTGGAGCATCCTTGCATTTTCCTCTCCACAATTAGCTTTAGCATACAATTTCTCCTGAGGATAGGCCTTGTTAAGAAATGAGTGTGCTGCCATGTTTCAAAGTGGTTTCTTTTCCTCTCCCATGGCTGGCACCATGTGGGGATTTTTCTCTGATATTCACTGTGAGGTCCTAATAGAACTGCTGGAGGTAAAACTCAAAAAGCAGAGAGGCAGGCATTTGGCTTGGTGATGAAGACACTATTTGGGATGCCGGCATCCCACACTGAAGTGCTTAGGCTTTGAGTCCTGGCTCCATTCATGTGTACCCTAGGAGGTGGCAGGTGATGGCTCAAGTACTTGGGTTCCTGCCCGTTGTGTGGGAGACCTGAATTGAGTTTGCGCATCCCAGCTTCAGCCTGGCTCCGCCGTGGGCCTTTGTGGGTATCTGGGAAGTGACCCAGCAAATGGAAGATCTCTGTCTCTCATTACACGTGTATGTATGTGTCTCCACTTCTTCAATTACTTAAACGTTAAAAAAAAATGTGATGTCCCCATGACTGGGGGCTCCTGCAGCCTTTTCCTCCCAGTTTTGCCCTGGCTGAGCCTGCAGCAACTTGTCAGTTACATTTGAGAGGTTCCTCCTCCTGCACTGTTCCCAAAGGGGTTTCTGCTCCCAGGTTTCTGTTCAGGAAAGCTGGGATTTTCTGTGTTTGCCTGTCTGTGAGCTTCTCCAACTCTGCCTGCAGAGACTGGCTAGCTTTTCTTAAATTTTAGGATATAGTGAAGATTTCTAAGTTGCTAAGATGCTGAACTGGAAACCAGAGGTCTAAAGTTTTATTCTTCATACTTAGTTTTTAAGAAACCTAGAGTTTAATTTTGCTTGTAATATAATATAGATAGCAAATTTTATTTTATTTTTATATGGTTAGTCGAGTGGTGCAACACCAAGCATTCCATGCTTCATTTTTCTCTATTTATTTTTCAGTGCTACCTCTGTAATATATCAAGAGCCTACACATATAAAAGATCTTCAAGAAATTTCATGGAAATGCATATTATGGAAAAACTATACAAGGATTTCAAAATTGTTTCTTGTTTTCCTTTTGTAGTTTCAAACATTTTATCTTTTAAATTTATTTATTATTTTCATCTAATTGAAAGATAGGGTGATAAAAAGAGATCCTTATTCATTGGTTCAGTCCCCGAATACCTACAACAGCCAGGGCCGAGCCAGGCTCAAGCCAGGAGCCAGGAACTCCATCTGGGTTTCCCACATGGGTGGCAGAAATCCAAGTGCTAGAGCAATCATCTGCTGCCTCCCAGGCACGTAGCAGGAAGCTGGGTTAGAAGCAGGGTAGATGGGACCCAAACTGGCACTCCGATATGGAATATGGGCATTGCAAGTGGTAGCTTAACCTGCTGCACCACAATACCTGCCCCTAAATTTTTCTTTTAATTTCATTTTCCACCAACTTTTTGAAGTACCCTCATGTCTAAGTCTGTTTCTGAGTTTTCTATTCTTCTCCACTGTTCTTTTCATCTACCTCTGTACCAATACCACATCATCTTAATTACTATATTTTTGTAATAATGGCTCTAGGTTAATATGCTGGCAATCAATTTATTGAAAGCCAATTTTTCCCCATTTTAACAGCTTTATTGAGTTATAATTTACATATCATAAAATCCACCCATTGCAGGTACACAATTCAATGACTTGAGTAAATTGGCAGAGTTGTACAATTGCCACAATTCAGATGGGGAACATTTCCATCAACCCAGAAAGTTCCTCTTGCCTTTTTGCAGCTAGACCCACCCTCCTCACCCTTGCCCCAGCCCCAGCCCCAGCAAGCGATCTGTTTGCCTCTAGGTATTGGCTTCATCTGGACAAGCCACGTAAGTGGAATCACATAGTATGTAGTATTTTGCATCTGCAAAAGCCGATTCTAAGTGAATCCACCTAATATCGACTTGCTAAACTTATCATATTAACTAATTTATCACATATTTTAAGAAACAGCCTTCTCAAATATGTTAAAGTATGGCAATATGTTTAATGGGACTAGAGTCACAAGGGGATTACATAAGGGCACTTCAAAGTGTCCATGGAAAAATGAAATTACAAGATAAGTTTATTTTGAGGTAGAAAAATTTTGAATTCTATGCATACTTTTTCATAATACATATTTCCATGAATTTTTTAAGAACTTCATAAATATACATCTGCACATTCTTTTTTTTTTAAAGAATTGTTTCTTTTTTGAAAGGCAGAGTTTAGAGAGAGAGAGAGATCTTCCATCTGCTGGTTCACTCCACAAATGGCCACAGCAGCTGGAGTTGGGCCAATCTGAAACCAGGAGCCTGGAGATTTTTCCAGGTCTCCCATATGGTGCAGGGGTCCAAGCACTTGGGCTGTCTTCATCTGTTCCTTCAAGCAGATTAGCAGGGAGTTGTATCTAAAGTGAAGCAGCCAGGACTTGAATCAGCAGCCATATGGGATGCCAGCATCACAGGCAGTGGCTTTACCCACTGAGCCACAACACAGGCCTCCCACCCATAGGCACATACTAAATTACCACTTTCTTAGCAATAATTGAATGAATATGTAATTTTCCAAATGTTAAGTTATGAAGATTATATTCCTAGATATATTTAATATAATATTGAATATATTCATGTATATATTTGATGTCTTCTTGTGTATATTATTTAATGAAGACTATCTTATAAAGCTATTGGTTATATTCATATATTATATTCATGAAGAATATATTTCTGAAGTATACAGTCTTAAACATACTTTGCTTGGAATTCTAATTAAAGAACAACTGAAGTCAAGAATATTTCTTAAAACACATTTGTGGCTTCTCAGTTCATTTTGCAAATTCTGCGAATCAGTCATTTGTGGAATTAATCCTCCAACAAATTGACTTTTGGGAAATTGGCTTCAGGCAAACTGGTCATTCTTTGAATTGGCCATTTAACAAATTGGTATTTGCTGAGTTGGACAGTTCCATATTATGTCTTGATAGCTTATGGAACAAATCCTTTATCATTCTTCTTTTTCATATTTCTCTTGGTTACTTGTACATTTATACTTTATGTATGAATCATAGAATCAGATTAAGTCTGGTGAGAAATCTGATTTGAAATTTGTTTGAAATTATAATGAATATCAATCTTGATTAATGGATTCTTATTTATGTCTACAAGTGCTAATAAGTATGCTCATGCTACATTGGTGAACTTGCCAAATGCTCCCATTAGCTCCAGGAGTTGGGATTTCAGCTTTTCTGTAAAGATAAGTATATTGTCTCCAAATAATAATTCTTTTTCTTTCCTTCCTTCTATCTGCTTTTTCCCTTGTGTTATTTCATTCCTAGGATCTCCAATATAATGCTGCATAAGAGAAGCAACAATGGGCACTCATATCTTATTCTTGGTTTCAAAAGAAATCCTGATAAAATTGAAACATGAAGTAAGATGTTATTGTAGAGTTCTGGATGATATCCTTTATGAGAGTAAAAGAAGTTCCTTCTAATTCTAGTTAGATAAGCACTTTCTTTTCTTTTCAATATGAAATAGTATTGTATTTTTTTATTTATTCATTTGAAAGGCAGAGGGAGGGAGGGAGGGAGGGAGAGAGAGGGAGAGGGAGAGGGAGAGGGAGAGAGAGAGAGAGAGAGAGAGAGAGAGATTCCATTCACTAGAATGGCGGGGATGGGGTCAGGCCAAAGCCAGGAACCTGGAACTCCATCTGAGTCTCCCACATGAGTACAGGGGCCCAAGCACTGGGGTCATCACCCACTGCTTTCCCAGGCACATTAGCAGGAAGCTGGATCAGAAGCAGAATAGCCCGAACTTGAACCAGGAACTCTAATATGGGCTGCAAGCATCCTAACCAGTGGCTTAACGCACTGCACCGCAACTCTCACCTTGAATACTGCATCTTATAAAATACTTTCTGCTTCTACGGAGATAATCATGTTCTTCTCCTTTAATCTGACAAACAGTAAATTGCACTGATATGTCTCTGGAGGGTTTGTCTTCTGTGGCCTCATCAGCAGGGGTCCCAGGCCAGGTCCCTGGTCTCAAGGGGACAGAGCCTCCATTTTGTTGGTACAGATCACGGAGGCAGCTTCCAGACGGTGCTGGCTCCGAACCACTGACAAGGCCTTGGTGGCCCTTCCAGTGGCTTTGATAACTGTCTGGAAGTTTATCCTAGAGTGTGCTTTTTGGCTGCAATGATTCTGTGAGCTACTCAGTCTCCTACATGGAACTCCTTTCTACTGAACTGCCTAGAGCAGAATCTGTTCCCTGCAATGTCCCAACCAGAAGATTCATTGTTTTTATGATGGGCTTCCCTAGAATCAGGGTGCATTAAGCCTTCAGTTTTCTTTCTGTAGAAGTCTGTTTTATTTCTTTAACTTACATTTTGTGTGATGGTCACTTTAAAGTTTTTCAAAGCGTTGCAACTTGTTTTTGAAAAGGTGACAGATGCACATGGTAAACATTAAGAAGGGCTCCAGAGAACACCCTGGAAAGTAGGACTCCCTTCTTTCTGCAGAGGGACACCTGTCCTCAGGCAGCTCGGTTCCCAGAGGAAAACGCTGCAGTCCCTTTGTGTTCATCCTCTCCATCACTTCTAGGCACATGCAAGCCCACAGGAGCTTGTGCATCTTCGTTTCAGAAACAAATGATTCATACCACCTCCCTAGTTCTGCATCTACCCCTTGTGAAAAAGTTATTGGGGAAAATAACACAGAACTCATAGGAAAGCCATAAACATATATGCAGAGCGTAGTCAAGACCTACAAGTGTACACCAGCGTCAGCAGCACCCAGATCAAGGACCAGAACACTGCCAGCATTCCTGAAGCTTCCTGTGGGCCTCTCTGTCATCATCTACTCCCCTCCCCTTGCAGAGGGAGCCATCACCCTGACACCTGTGGTATTATTTTCCTGGCTTTTCTCTACAGTTTTACCTTCTCTGAATGTTTCTCCAAACAATAAAGCTGAGCCTTGCCTGTTTGAAGCTTTATCCTAATAGAATCATATTGTATGCTTGCTTTGTTGTGTGTCTTGTTTTTAAAAATTTTGTTGAAGATTTTTAAGATTCATTTGTGTTGTTGAATAAAGGGCACTTTGCTTACAAACGTGGAGATTGTTCCACAGCAGTACAGGTAAGAACAATAACTTATTCAGGCAGTGCTGGTGAGCATTTTAGATTTTTCCCATGTTTGCCATTACAGATATGCTTTGATAACTATCCTCAGATGTACTTGGGCAAGTTCATTGGTAGAACACATTCCTAGCCACTAAAACCCTGAGATAAAGGTGATGCCCAATTTGTACCCTTGATAGACATTGCCACTTGCTTTTCATAAAGATTGTATTAATGCTTACTCCCATCAGCAGTTTCTATTTCCCTACTTCTTTTCCAGTGCATTTAAAATATTTTCCCATTGTATAAGTGAAAAGAGTTATTTCATTGTGTATTTCTTTTACTCTAAGAGTGATTAAGCCTTTTTTGACTTCTAAAAACAATAGTTCTGGGGCTGGCACTGTGGCACAATAGGTTCTCTGCCTGCAGTGTTTGCATCCCATATGAGCGCTGGTTCTAGTCCCAGCTGCTCCTCTCCCAATCCAGCTCTCTGCTATGGCCTGGGAAAGCAGTAAAAGATGGCCCAAGTGCTTGGACCCTTGCACCAGCATGAGAGACCCAGAGGAAGCTCCTGACTCCCAGCTTCGAATCTGCTAAGCTCCGGCCATTGTGGCCATTTGGGGAGTGAACCAGCGGATGGAAGACCTTTCTCTCTGTCTCTCCCTCTCACTGTCTATGACTCTCTCTCTCAAATAAATACATAAATAGAATGAAGCATTATAAAAAACAGTAGTCCCTTTTCTGTTGGTCTTCTCACTGACTTATGGAAACCTGTTGTTTAATTAGTCCTTTTTTTAGGTGGTATGAGTTATTAGTCTTTTCCCCCAGTTTTCTGATGTTGTTTATTTTCTCCCATGGGTAAACCAATTATCAGGGGGCACAGACATTTGGCCTGGCAGTCAAGATGCCTACCTCCCACATCAGGAGTTCCAGCTCCTGACCCCAGCCTCCTGCTGATGCAGACCCTGGAAGGCGGCAGCGATGGCTCAGGTAGTGGTGTTCCTGCCACCAACATGGGAGAACCAGACTGAGTTCCCGGCTCCTGGCTTTGGCCCTGCCCAGTCAAGGACATTGTAGGCATTTGGGAAGTGGGCCAGTGGATGGAAATTTTCTCTTTTTTTCTCTCTTTTTCATAACCAAATAAACATTAAGTTAATCATTTTCCCCCCTTTTTGCGACTTCTGGGTTTCATGGCATACTCAGAAATCTCACTCTGGGATAATTAAAAATCTCTCCCTTTTTCCTTTCTGCTCTTTCTAAAAATTTTTAATAATATTTTTAATCATTCCACAAATGTCATGCAGATTATACAATCAATTAGCTGAAGTGAAATAACAAAAGGAAGAGAAAGCAAGAAGCTTATGCCCAAAACAGAGCGAGAGCAAAAGAATTTCCTAAGGTGAGCAAGGATCCTTTCCAATTTCAAGTGTGGTATATATTGCAGTAGAACTGCTAAATTCATTTTTATTTCATCTATTAAAAATACTACAGAAACTCCTAGCCAAAGATACATGAAGACTTTCTACAAACAAAGGTAGAGTTTGATTTTTATACTGTGTACATAAGGCAAAAATATTTGAAGTTAATACAGTTTTATTTAAGGAATTCTCCATGTTGCAATTCCTTCCACTGTCCATCTAAGTCACCTACTTGGTTCTTTTAAATCTTCAAGCCCTTTTGAATAAACTGATGCTTACTTCATGGTTGTCTTATCAGCCCACAATTATCTGACCTTTGTTAATCTTCACTTGAATTACATAACAATAACTTCAAAATTCCCCACCTAACATCTTTGGAATATAATTTTTTCAAGCAATTTACTACTGGGTCTTTATTTTACAGAGTAGATGGACTTGCCTGATTCCTAATTTGACACCCTCACATGTGAATTAGTTCATATTTCTTCATAAACCATCACTCAAAAATAAAACTATCAGTGGGATATTCTAATACCATCTCAACGTGAAAATTGGAATACTAAGATCTTCAATACTAAAACCAACCCTTATGGTTACAAATATTCCACCCATCACTTTTAACTGTGTTAGGAATCCTATTCCTGCTTGCATGTATCAAAACTCATACTGATCAAAAAGCCCTGGGCTGCTAAAAAATTTATTTTTTGTCCCGTATGTTGGTCTTTGTCCATAAAAACATACACAGGTGTAATTCCTTTCTGCTCTTTCAAGTTCATTCATAATTCTTAGATCTTTGAACTTCTCTGGAGTGTCTTTAGATGTAAGATCTATAAGATATTACAGGGACACCAGTTAATTTTTATACATAGTTCCACTGATCTGTGTCTTCATGGGCCATATTAGACT
Organism: Oryctolagus cuniculus; assembly: GCF_964237555.1. Lineage (NCBI taxonomy): Eukaryota > Metazoa > Chordata > Mammalia > Lagomorpha > Leporidae > Oryctolagus > Oryctolagus cuniculus. The sequence continues at coordinate 157,833,120 of NC_091433.1, forward strand.
GACTTAATTATGTCACTTTATGTTTTAATATCTAGATGGACCACTTTCCTCATCTGTACTTTAATTTTTTGGCTTTGATTGCTTATTTTTCATCTGCTCCAAAAAAACTCTTAGTAGGAACATTAACATCTTCATGATGCTGAATCTTTCCTTTCAAGAATATGGTTTCTTTCACTCAAGTCTTTTTTGGTTTATGTTGGCATTCATTAGCATGTTAAGTGATCCAGTTCTTGAACTTCATTCCTTGTTTTAGTCCCAAGGATCACCTCTTCCATTATCTTTTGCTTGTATTTAGAAGCACTATAAATTTATTTACATCAATTTTATAAGCTTGCCATGCTCCTGAATTGTGGTAGTTTTCAGTTTATTCTCTTGTATTCCCTCCACTGGTAAAATGATCACATCATAATGCAAAAAATGATAATTTCATATATTTCTTGTGCTATGTTAGTACTTCTAGGAAGAACAATATTAAATAACAGTGACCAAAAGATCATTCCTGACTTGTTACTGACTTCAATGAGACTACTTCTTCTGTTTCATTCAACTTAAGGGTTTTTTAAAAGATTTATTTATTCATTCTAAAGGCAGAGAGAGAGAGAGAGAGAGAGAGAGAGAGACAGAGACAGAGAAACTTCTACCTGCTGGTTCACTCCTCAAATGGCTGCAACAGCCAGGGTTGGGGCAGGCTGAAGCCAAGAGCCAGGAACTCCATCTGGGTCTCCCACAAGGCAGGCAGCAACTCAAGTACTTGGATCATCATTCACTGCTTCCTGGATGCATTAGCAGGGAGCTGTATTGGAAGCAGAGAAGCTGGGACTTGAATCAGCACTCCAATATGGGATGTGGGCAACTCAAGTGGCAGTCTACCTCACTGCACCCCAACCCACACCCTTGACTTGAAGTTTTGCTCCAAAAAATTGGAAAAAGCTGAGGCAGCAGGGAAAAGGTAGTAGCAAAGTCTGTAACCATCATTAAAATCCCAGACTCAGGGTCTGCACTGTAGCATAGCAGGTAAAGCCACTGCCTGCAGTGCTGGCATCACATATGGGTGCCGGTTTGAGTCCCGGCTGCTCCACTTCCAATCCAGCCCTTTGCTGATGGCTTGGGAAAGCAGTGAAGGTAGCCCAAGTTCATGGGCCCCTGCACCTGAGAGAGACCAGAAGAAGCTCCAAGCTCCTGGCTTTGGATTGGCCCAGCGCCAGCTGTTGTAGCCATTTGGGGAGTGAACCAGTAGATGGAAGATCTCTCTCTCTCTCTGCCTCTGTAACTCTGCCTTTCAAATAAATAAGTCAATTTTAAAATTGCAGGATGGCTCTGCTTGGTTCAGTTGCCCATTGCGCCCCTTCCCCCAGGCAGGGTCAAGAGGAAGCCTGTGAGAGATGTAGCCCAGGTACTATGGTTTGATTATCCTCTCCAAAACTCCTGTTTAAATTGAATCACTACTGGGATTATCCTGGGAGACGGGACCTTTAAAAGGTGGTTAGCTCATGGGATTTCAGTCCTCAGGGATATTTTACTTTACTGCAGGCTGGGGTTAGGGATCACAGGAAAGGCTTTGCTGTAAAGAGAGCCCTCTGTCTCCAGTGTTTTTTCACCATGTGATGTCTTCTGCTATGTTAGGGTGCAGCAAGAAGGTCCTCAGCAGATGTGGTCCCTGGATCCTGGACTTCCCAGCCTCCAGATGTGAGCCAAACACACTTCTGCTTGTAAGCTACCCAGTCTGTGGTACTGTGCTACAGCAGCAGCAGACAGACTGAGACACCAGGAGGGCCGTGGGCGGGGGCCCTCAGAGAATCCTATGAATTCTTCTTACTGGCCATGGCTGCCCCTGGACTGGTACAACGCTGTGGGGGAGTGGCCACTACTCTTTCGATGGCACCTCACCTGCTGGGTGCCTCCTTTCCAGCCTGTGGGCATACTGGGAAGCCACTTAGCTAATGGTAAAAGGGAAGAATTGGAAAAGGGGGAACATTTGCTTGCCTCTCCTCATAGCGCGGTGTAAATTTGGAATATTTGTGTCTTTGCCGTTAAGAACAACCCAACCTACTTATGTTTATCGCCGCTTCTCCTGCATTACAGAGCCCCTGCCCATGCCCCCCCAAGTCATCAGCGAGACATTGGAGTAATACTCTTTTCTCTGTTAACCTTTCCTTCCAGGATAGTTTATTTTCGAGAGGAAACATTTGATAAAGCTCAGAGTAATTTTAAATACATGATTTGCCACATTCACACTTGTCACTTATCATGCGCACTTCACTCCGACCTCCCTAGCACTCTGTTAACCTTCCAGGGCTCTGTTAAAGCAAGCCATTTGCAGCTGCCCTGTGAAAACTCTGCATTTAAATTGCTTTTCCTCCCCTTCCCCAAATTTTACACAACTATAAATAAATTTAATTACGATTCCAAGAAGTGTAAGCAAATCTTCTATTGCATTTTTAAATCTTTTATCTCCTTCTTGTCCCTCCACTAAATATACAGTTTATCAAGCAGCCACCCTGCTTTCTGGGGGCACTTGGCCCTTCTCAGCCCCTCTGCTACTAACATAAATCCGAATCTGTCTTCCCTTCTGTCCAGATGGATTTTTGAGGGTTACAGACTAACCTCGTCCTCCAGGGCCTACACCGCATTTCTGAAAAGGAGACAGCAGGGGACCAGCAGCTAGGTCTCCTAAAATGCCTTTGTGGGGTGGGCATTTGCACAGTAGTTGAAATGCTGCTTGAGATGCCTGCACCCTATATGACAGTGCCTTGTTTGAGTCCCAGATCTACTCATTCCAGCTTCTTGCCAGTGGGTCCCTGCCACGCATATGGGAGACATGGATCAGGTCCCTGGCTCCCAGCTTTGGCTTGGGTTGGCTTATCATACCTGGCTGTTGGAGCCATTTGGGGAGTGCACCACTGGCTAGGAACTCTGTCTCTTGGTATCTATCTCCTTTTCTGTGTCTGTCTCTCCGCCTCTCAAACAAACAAAAAAAAATAAAAAGTTAAAGTGCCTTTGTGTGCCTCCATCCCTTGGCAGCCAGATGTGGCATGTGCCTCCCTCATTTCAACACAGGCCCTGCACAGGTCTAGCCCACCACCTGTACCCTGTTGCTGATGCTCATTTATGTTCAAGGTTTACCCCATCCTCACCCTCACACACCAGGAGCTCTTGGATTTTTTTTTATCCCCGGAGTGTTTCACAGGACAGATGCTTACTGAAGTGTGTGTGCATTCAACAAGGGGGTATTCTGGCCACACTAAAAGAGAAAATCACCTGCTGTCACCATGAGGTTGGGTCCAAATGTCATCTTGAAAGGCACATTGATAAGAATCTACTTTGAGGTCCCTGTTCTTTTCAGAGCACTTTTAAATGCATTCTTTCATTTGTTCTTGGCTAAACCCTCCTATAGCAAGATGGCCATTTTTCTTAGCCCTTTGCTACACACAGGGAGACTAAGATAAAGTCCTGAGGCCCCTCAAGGGTCCAGCTTCCATGCCACACAGCTCCCACACCATGTCTCAGGTACCTCCTTCAGTGAGCTCCAGCTCCTGGAGGGCTGGTCTTGCTGTCATAGCAACATAGCTGCCCCTCGGCCTTTGGGTCCTGAAGCCCTGTGGTGTCCCTTCTGGAATTGAACAGGAAGAAGCTGGACACATGGCTTATACGGGAGGAGAAAGACTCAAAGTAAGAGAAAGGCCATGAAGCACAGGGGAAGGCCAGCATCTTTTTCTAGGCTGAGAGCCAGTGGGGGAGAGGCAAACTGTTCCAGCTCCTTAGTCCCCCAAGGGGTGACTGGGTGCCAGGTAAACTCAGGCATGGCCTCCAAGGAGGCCCGTTCAAACTGTTGCCTGCTCACAGCTAGTAACAGCAATACCAGTGAGGGCACAGGCACCCTCTTAAGCACTTTAGGCTCATATGCAATAACACACCTCACTCTAGCAGTAACCCAAAGCAGGAGGAAATATTATTGTCAGTGCCTGGCAGTAAGGAAAACTGAAGCACAGACAGGTTAGCACGTTGGTTGAGTTTGCACAGCTAGAAAGTGGTCGAGTGAAGACTTAAGTCTGGGGATTTAGGCTTCAAACTCTAAACTCTTAACCTTTACACTCGAGAACCAATGACGGCAAGAGAAAACTGCAACCTCACGCTGATGGGCTGGGATGTCCTCAGTCACTGGTAGCAAAAATCTCATCTCAGAGTGACTTCCGCATCCAACATGGAAGAACCTTGGATGTTCTGCCAAATAAAATGGGCCAGTCACAGAGGACATTTACTGTTCGATTCCTCTTATCTGAGGCACCAAGAGTAGTCAAATTCACAGATTCAGAGAGTAGAATGGTCCTAGCTGTGGGCTGAGGGGGGGAAATGGGGAGTTAGGGTTCACTGGGTGCAGAGTTACCGCTCTAAAGATGAATGGAGGTGATGATTGTGTGACAATGGAAATGCACATAATGACACTGGACACTTAAATAGGATACAAATTGTAAATTTTATGTTGTAAATATTGTACTGCAATTTTTATATAGACTATCTTTTTTAAAAAAGATTTATTTATGTATTAATTTGACAGGCAGGTGACAGAGAGAGAGAGAGAGAGAGAGAGAGAGAGAGTGAGTGAGTTAGTTATCTTGCATTGGCTGGTTTACTCCCCAAATGGTTGTAATGGCCTAGCATGAGCCTGGAACTCCATCTAGGACTCCCACATGGGTGCAGGGCCCAAGCACTTGGACCATCCTCTGCTGCTTTCCCAGGTGCATTAGCAGGGAGCTGGATCAGAAGTGGAGCAGCTGGGACTGGAATGCCAGAATCATATGGGATTCGGTCGTTGCAGGCAGTGGCTTGACCCACTGTACCACAATGCTGCTCCCCACATTTGTTTTAAAAAGTGACTTACTAAGGAAATTTAAAACTATCACATGGCCTACAAGGTCCAGAGTTGGGACAAGTCCATCACTGGTGTGGGGTGCTCTGTCATTGTTGCCTCAGGTCTTTCTGCTCAGCCATCGTGGGATGTGAACCTATTGTACCCGTGGTCAGGTGAGGTTGCTGCAGTTGGAGACGTCACATCCAGAAATGACAAATTATAGAGGGAAAAGATACCACTGCTGAGGCCGGCACTGTGGCCTTGCAAGTAAGGCCACCGCCTGCAGTGCCAGCATCCCATGTGGGCGTTGGTTCAAGTCCTGGCTGTTCCACTTCCATTCCAGCTCTCTGCTATGGCCTGGGAAAGCAGAGGAAGATGGCCCAAGTCCTTGGGCCCCTGCACCCATGTAGGAGACCTGGGGGAAGCTCCTGGCTCCTCACTTTGGATCGGTGCAGCTCCCCACATTGTGGCCAACCAGCAGATGGAAGACCTCTCTCTCTGCCTTTCCTTTTCTCTGTGTAACTCTGACTTTCAAATAAATAAATAAATCTTAAAAAAAAAATAAAAAAAGATACCATTGCTTCCTGCTGCTAAGGTCAGCATTTTGTAAATCTCCAAATTAATAAGTTGAAACCCAAGTCGCAGAGTGATGGTAGGGGCCTTTGGGAGGTGATTAGATCGTGACGGTGGAGCTCTCATGAATGGCCTACAGGACCTTATAAAAGAGCCCTGATGGGCCGGCGCCGTGGCTCGCTTGGTTAATCCTCCACCTGCAGCGCCGGCATCCAGTGTGGGCACAGGGTTCTAGTCTCGGTTGCTCCTCTTCCAGTCCAGCTCTCTGCAGTGGCCCGGGAAGGCAGTGGAAGATGGCTCAGGTGCTTGGGCCCTGCACCCACTTTGGAGACTAGCAGGAAGCACCTGGCTCCTGGCTTCGGATCGGTACAGCTCCGACCATTTGGGGAGTGAACCCACGGAAGGAAGACCTTTCTCTCTGTCTCTCTCACTGTCTAACTCTATCTGTCAAATAAATAAATTAGTTAAAAAAAAAAGGAGGCCCTGAGACGCCTCTTCTGTCCTTCCACCAACTGAGGATGCTTCTATGTGGCAGTGGTCCTCACCAGACACTGAACATGCTGGCTCCTTGGTTTTGGACTTCCAGACTCCAGAACAGTGAGCAGCACATTTCTATGGTTTATAAATTGCTCTGTAACTTGGTTATACCAGCACCAGCTGCCTGCAGCAGGAATTCCTACAGGAGAGGAAAGGTTCCCCAGAAGGCTGCTAGCACACCATCCGCGTCTCACTAACCACTTCAGTACATCCCCGCCCATGCCTTGAGGGTGCTGGGGCTGAGACCCAGAGCCTTGCCCTGAAGCACAGGCCACAAGGAGTGGAGAAGACACCTGAACAAAACCATCCAGTGGGGGTGGGGTAGATGAGAAAATGCCAATCAAGTCTGCTAGGTCTTTATGAAAGAGTACTAAGGGGGCCAGTGCTGCAGCATAGCCTATTAACCATCTGCAGCACTGGCATCCCATATGGGCACTGGTTTGAGTTCCGGCTGCTCCACTTCCCATCCAGCTCCCTGCTAATGCACCTGGGAAAGCAGTGGAGGATGGCCCAAGTGCTTGGCCTCTGTACCCATGTGGGAGACCTAGATGAAGCTTCTGGCTCCTGGCTGTGGCCTGATCCAGCTCTGCCCATTGTGGCAATTTGGGGAGTTAACCAGAGGTTGGAAAACCTCTCTCTCTCTCTGCCTCTGCCTCATCCTCTCTGTAACTCTTTCAAATATATAAATACATCTTTTTTAAAAAGTACTTAATAAGGTCATTTATAAGTCATGCTCACTATGATTGTGGCACACTCACCAAAACACATATCATTAAAACCTGTTAGACTGAGCTTTAAGGTTTTTTTTTAATATTATAACACAATCTCTCCTGTACTTTACCTGGCAAATCACCTTCTCATAACAGCTTAAAAATATAAAGTAGCTGAGTTAGTTCTGCATGTTCAGTAATACACCACCAAACTTTCTCGATGAAGAAAGCCCGTGGACAAGGAAGAATGGCAGGTGCACATGGGTTAAAATGTCCTAAAGGGGCTGGCTTTGTGGCACAGCGGGTTAATGCCCTAGCATGAAGCACCAGCATCCCATATGGGCGCCGGTTCTAGTCCCGGCTGCCCCTCTTCCAATCCAGCTCTCTGCTATGGCCTGGGAAAGCAGTAGAAGATGGCCCAAGTCCTTGGGCCCCTGCACCCACGTGGGAGACCTGGAAGAAGTTCCTGGCTCCTGGCTTCAGATTGGTGCAGCTCCGGCCATTGCAGCCATCTGGGGAGCAAACCAGTGGAATGGAGGATCTCTCTCTCTCTCTGCCTCTCTGTGTAACTCTTTCAAATAAATAAAATAAATCTTTTTAAAAAAATGTCCTAAAGGAGCAACTTACTGCAACACCCCTCCCTCCCCACAGCCTACCCTGACACACACAACACTGCAGCACAGTGACAGCCCAGCCTACAAAGTCAGAGACTCCATCCCAAACCTGGTTTGGGCAGAAGATGAACCAATTGACTTTGGGCAAATGACTTAATCTTTTTGAACATTGATTTCTTTGTTGCAAAAGAGAGATGAAAGGATTCTCTTTCCTGAGATGAGTCAGGGCTGCAAGGAACCAAGCCACCCTGGGGTCTTCCCTCCTCCAGCCCACAGTAGCCCTGCAGCTGCCAAACCATCCAGGCTCCTCCAACCCCTGCTCACCCAGCTCTGCCTCTCCACCTGCCCTGTGCCAGGTACACCAGGGCTTGCTGCACTAGCTCCCCAAATGGCTGTCTCTCATCTTCAGCATGCCCCACAACTCTGAAGGGAACTTTTCAGAAACACATCTGACTATGCTGTCCCCCTGCCACCCACATGGGGAAGCCAGGGGCCCTGGTGGCGGGGCTCTCAGTCTGTCTCGTGTGCTGGCCACACACCTCCTGCCCGTTCACTCTCCTCCCTGCCCTTCAGATGCTGTCCTCTCGCCCGACAAGCAAACACATTCTCCTTGGCAGCAGAGTTTGGAGTCCACTGGGTCTGGATTCTCATCTTGGCTCTACCACCAACCACTGGGAGACCTTAGGCAAGCAGTTTTACTCCTCTGAGCTTCAAGGTCCTGATCAGACCCACGCTTGCAGTGTTGTTGTCAGAATCAGCATGCAAGGGAAGTGCCTTGAACAGTGCCCTGCTCCTGACAAGTTAACTAAAAAAGACAGTCATTCTTGTCAGCATTTATGTCCCAGCTCAAGTATCACCTTGAGAGAAATCTTCCAAGGCCCTGAACTACAGCAGTCCCTTCTTCATTTCTAGAAAGAAACAAAGCCCTTTTCCACCATCTGAAACACGTTTCTTATACTCATGTATGCTCATGGTTCCTGCCACCTCATCTTCATCCCCAGACATTGTAAGCTCCTGGAGAACAGGAGCCAAGTTTACTGATATTTGCAGCCTCAAAATAAATGATGCCTGGCCCAGGCCAGGGTGTTTCACAGGGCAGGCCTTTGCCTAAATGTGTGTGCAACTTGCTCCAGTTAACAGAGCATCAGGGCCAGCGCTGCGGCTCACTAGGCTAATCCTCCGCCTAGCGGCGCCGGCACACCGGGTTCTAGTCCCAGTCGGGGCGCCGGATTCTGTCCCGGTTGCCCCTCTTCCAGGCCAGCTCTCTGCTGTGGCCCGGGAGTGCAGTGGAGGATGGCCCAAGTCCTTGGGCCCTGCACCCCATGGGAGACCAGGAGAAGCACCTGGCTCCTGCCTTCGGATCAGCGCGGTGCGCCGGCCGTGGCGGCCATTGGAGGGTGAACCAACGGCAAAAGGAAGACCTTTCTTCTCTCTGTCTCTCTCTCTCTCACTGTCCACTCTGCCTGTCAAAAACAAACAAACAAACAAAACAAAACAAAAAACAGAACATCAACAGCTTTCGTGCAACATCATCCTTGTGCCCTGCCCCTGACAGGCTCTTCAGAGAGACCACAGAATCAGGACTAGAGCCAGGGGGATAACAACATTGACTTCTAGCCGTCTGTGTCCCCTGGGTAACCTAGTTGGGCCCTCTGATGACCTCACTGGCCTCCCTCCCCACTTGCATCCAAGAGTACAGGGGACTTATTTATCCACACACACACCTGAATTGCTTTTCTCCCCTCCCTTGCCCTGGGGAACAGAGAGGAGCATCCCAGGGCCATTGTGTGTCCGAGGTACCTCCCAAGTCAATTTGTCTGTCTTGTTTCTGTGAGAGGCACATGAGTAGGCCTCCAGAAAGGTCCCTGGGCAGGAGAGGTGAGAGGACTGGGCCGGGGTGAGCAGGGGCCAGATTGTCGCATGGGTTCCTGAAAACAGGATTCAGGTCCAGAACTCTTTTTTTTTTTTTTTTTTTTCTGAGCCTGTGGACAAGGCCGAGTCTGGAAGTCTGGTTTACCTCTGCTCCTCCCCCCCGAGCCCACTCCATTTTTATATTGCTCCGAGGTTAATAGCCATGTCGTGTGGGGTCAGGGAAGACATCCGTGTCTCAGATAATATGCTTACGGTGATTACCACACATAATTGACTGACCTTGCCTCATTCTTCCCCTGCTGCAGGCCGCGACTGATAGGACGAAGCCGGCCACAAGAGTTTATTTTCCATCACACTCCATTGTGCTGCTCAGCAAATGTTTCAGCAAGCTTTGAATGAACCACCTTTTCAAGCTCTGGGTTTTCAGAGTTAAAATAGGAAGCCATGACCATCCTAATAATATGAGATTTTAAATCAGCTTTGGGCCACCCTACTTAGAGCACTATTGTGGACATCTGGAAAACCAGGCTTGGCGCATGGGCATTGCAGGATCTTCTTCATCTCAACTTTATGCACTTTGCCTTGGGGAGGGAGAGCGTTGGGAGGGATGACAAAATTAGCCCTTGAGTGCCCAGATCATACCCTAAAGGGATAACTGGGTCCAGCCTTGTGCAGGCAGCTCACGCCATCAGGTCACTGGGCAGCCTGCCGCTCCTGCCTCCGCCTGCCCGCACAGGCCCACCTAGCCCTAACAAAGGACACCTCAGCTCTCAGCAAATGGATCCCTCCTTCTGAAAAGACAACGAACCCTCCAGATCCCAGAGAGAAGGGAAAAGTAGGAAACTGAAGTGAAAAAAAAAATTCCCCAAAGCAAACTTCAAAATGTTACATTAAGATTTTAAAACTTTTTAATAATGTTTTACCTTCGCTCTATTCCATCTATCTAGCAATTAATCCATCAGCCTTCACATAATACACACCTACAGGAAATGCGACTACACATCTCCGGGCTGGATTCCACAGTGAATTCCTAATGTGCTAACACTAGAGAATTCCAAGCTCCCTCGACTTTCCGCATCCCCTCTCCCCTTCCCACACCTCCCAAAACAAGTTCAAGTTCTTGTGTGTCACAGAGGACAGGTTTTGGATTCAGTGACTCCATTGGGATTTTAGCCTTAGCCCCAGAGAACCCACTAGGGCCTAACTTTCAGGGGCAATACCCAACCTAGGTCTACCATCCAAATGTTTGCTCCCTAAAACCTCTGCAGAGCTGCCCCTCAGGGGCATTAACCAGAAGGCAAGTGGCAACAAAGAAAGTTTTCTGTCACTGTTCATCACACAAGTGCTGCTTCAGAGTCATTCTAATTTGTGCAATAACCTAACTCAGGTTCTAGTTGCCACTTGGAGGAATCCAGTTGGAATTACCAATTTACCACAGTGTCACATGAGTCATCATATCTTCCATTGGTGTCGGGGGGTTGGGGGGGAGGAAGCGAGGTTAAAAAAAAAAGGGGTTAGATGGGTGGAGGTTGCTACTGCTTAACAGAAAAATTATACATATTCTAAACATATGGGTGATCTTTAGAAAATCTCAGCATCGTTTCATAATTATATACTACAAGTTTTAATTAACTAAAGCTCTGCAAATCATAATGCCTTATTAAAATGCAATTAATCCTTTGATTAAAAAACAAAAAGCACAAGTATTTACAACAAAAACACAAGTAGAATAATTACAAATATCATGTACCCATTTCTTTTATTTGGGTGTCACTTATGATGTTGCCTGCTCCCTTCATTAATTCAAACACACACATTATCTCGCATCCACAGCAGCGTGAGTGACAGTGGCCACCAAACACACAGCACTATATCCTATTGATTTCGGCAAATCCTGAACAATGCCATTTGCATGCTTGTTTCTGTAATAATAAAGATATGCCATTCAGAATTAAAGCCCGGCCAGGCTAGTGGCAACTAATTGTGTTGTATGTAATGAGTGCAATTTCAATTTGATATCACCCTCAGCTTTTCTTGCCGCACTCGCTAAGTACTTTCAAGTCTTTGTGGGGAAATAATTGATTTTTTTGTGCTGTGGGCACAAGAAAATTATTATGATCTTTTGAATAATGCCAAAGAAAAGACCATGAATGATTTAAATTGGTATATGAAGAAGGCTTCGCTGTGGACTGTGGCTTGACTGACATCCTGCTAATGCAGTATCTAGATTAGCAGTTCTTAAGGAGGTAGCTAATACGAAACTGGTAAAACAGAGAAGCTTGCTACCAGTGTTGGGTGGTGGTGGTGGGGGTGGTGGTGAGTGAGGATTGCTGTTCCATCTTATTTGTTATCCGGGGAGCACCAACAATTTGGGGATTTAAGGCATGACACGATTACATAATTGCCTGGCCCTCACCACCGAGGGGATGTTTCAGCTGATAAATTACACATTTGAAATGGGCAGATAGGAGAGTGCGGCCCCAGGACTGCAGGCGCGGCTGCAGTCCGGCTAGGCAGACCCACCTGCGGTGGGCAGATCCCTGTGTCTGGAACATGAAAGTTGGTTAGTGTCTTTTTCTGACATTGAACTCCAGGAAGAAATTGGGAGTAAGGGAGCTACCTTATTTATTCCTTAATCTTCCCATTAGGAACAACTGCTCCACCCTGCTGTGAGCCTGGCTTGGATCTGGCAGAAGAGCTAACCTGGGAGGATAGTGAGGAAGGAAATCTAAACCCAGGCCAGGTTTCCTTTGTGCCCATGAAATCCTGCATCTGCAAACCCAACCGGGGACAACTGGTCCCTCCCTCCCTTCCCCCACACCTCCCCATCCCCCAGCCAGCCTTCCGTCCCCTCTGTGGCAGCCTGGACCTTAAGGACAAGGAAATAAACACTGTGGAAGGATGGACTACCAGTCCAAAACACAATTCCACCTTAAAACGCATCCACCTTCCAAATCTCACTCTTCAGAGGGGGGAGTGTTGTTAATTTAGTTGGTCATAACTAAATAGTTTCTAATCTGGAGCAGGAGGCTGCTGGGAATATTGGACAGTTTAAAGGTTAATCACCATCGCCTGGTTACACAAGTGAGGCAGAACTAATTCCTCCAAAGGCAAATGGCTTGCAGTTTTATCAGCAGTGCAGATTAGAAGTGTTAATATACAGAACAGAATGGACGCTTAAGGGCCGGTTTTCCCCTTATCGGCAAACTTTGCAACAGAACTCAGCTCCTGCACAACCCCTGCACTTCTATAATAAGGCCCCTTATTTTGCCTCTCGAGCAGAACTATCAAACAATCCTGTCCAAACCACCGCCACCAAAATCAGGGTATTACAGACCACGGCTAATTGGAAGATCACTATAATGAAGGAAAAGATAAAATACTTTGGCTGTTGGCCTAAAATGTGGATCAACGCAACATAGGAAGCTATCTTGCTATGTCACATTCTGAGAGATTTACATAAACAATAAACTCAATCCAGCCTCCCCCCCCCACCTGAAAATACATCTTTGTTTACAGTAAATGCAACCTAAAGCCAGACTAGAGGAGGCCGCTGAGGTTCTTTACATAGACAATGTGGTTGGGACAGCAGTTTTGCAACTGTGCAGGAGAGCAGGGACTATGTCTTTTTCCTCTCATGCAAGCAGCAGGGAGAAAATGGTTTTTAATGTGCTCCACGCTTCCTGTATCATAGATATCTAAATATTTGGACCACTCCATCTGCTGAAACGCCTGCAGCAGCCATACACACTGACTTCCACGTTTCTGCAAAGGCTGCAAGGGCCTTTCTAGGGCAACAGGGAACGCAGGGCATGGAAGGGGAAGGCTAAAAGGCTGCCAGAGGCTGTCCCCAGTGAGTGGCTGGGTCTCCTTTGGAGTCAGGGGAGGAAGGGCAGATTCAGGTCCGAGAGAGGGGCGTTTTGAGATCAAAATTAAAGACAACTGGTTTGGGCACTTGGCTTGGAACTGAAATGCTGGAATTGGAGTGCCTGAGTCCTGGCCCTGTTTCCAATTCCAGCTTCCTGATCATGCACACCGTGGGAGGCATCCGGTCATGGCTCTCATGGCTGGGTCCCAGCCATCCATGTGAGTTCCCTGCCCTCAGTCTTGGCCTGGCCCAACCAGGCCCACTGCAGCCACTTGGAGAGTAAACCAGTGGGTGGGGGCTTTCTCTGTTTCTCTCTCTCTTTCTCTCCTCCCTCCCTGGCCCCTGCTCTGCTCCCTGCTTCAAATAATTGTAGAAGCAACCTAGAGACAGCTGTGCTGCTCTTGTAGGGCTTGCAATGTTTGTGATGGGAACTCTGCTGTGACACCACCACAGGAGAGAAGGAGACATTACAGGAGGAACGCACCATAAGCAGGCCCCCTGGGTGGTGATCCTTTCTGAAGCTTAGGTTTGCTTTCTCTCGGGGCTACGAGGCAGCCTGGGTGAACCCACCTCCCACGCACTGTTCAGTGGGCTCTCACTGTCAGCCCTCCCTTGCACCCCAGAATACCTGTCTCCTGAGAGCTGGCATAGGGGAAACGTTGAGGCTCCTCCCTGGTAGCAATAGGCTCCATCATTCTCTTTTCCAGTTCCTTGTTCTTTTACAACATAAACTCCCACAAGGAGCCATGTCTTTTGTCTGAATGCCCCACAGTGCCTGCAAAGATTTAAAGAGCTACTTCCCAAGTCATACCAACTAATTCGTGTGTCCACCATGCATTTGCCGAATGCGTGGATGCTGTAGGGCTGCCTACAAGGCTTTGCGGGGGAAAGCTAGGAGTCACACTCGACAGTTCCTGGGTGCACTACACAGATAAATGGCCACACAGTCAGAGGGGAACTGTGATGTGGAGGCGTGGCCAAATGCTGACTACTTAACCAAGGCAAGAAGCACTTCAGAGTTCATAGAAGGTGGCCCAGACAGCCAGGGAGTTGGCAGGGGGCCTATCACTCATTCGTGCGTTTAGTCATTTACTCACTCAACAGTGTTGTGCCCCTCCAGCGTCCCTGCAATGTCGTAGATGGTGGGCATGCAGCAGTGAGTAGAATGAGGCCTCTGTGTCCAGGAGTCCACAGTGGGAGGTAATGAGGAGCAGCCGACACATAACCAGGTGACCCCAACGCTGCAGGCCCTTGGCACCTGCAGATTGAACACGTGAAGCTGTGGCTCACACGGTGAGTCAGTGGAGGCCCAGGACCTGCAGCTCCTCCTATTGATGCTGGGTACTGCGAACCTGCTAGAGATGGAGGGGGGACTTTGCTGATGATCAGACTGGCCGAGTGTTGACTTAGCTAGAAAGGCAGACAGAGGGAAGGAGCAGTCACTTGAGGGGAAAGCGAAGCCTAGGAAGGATTTTAAAAAATTTATTTTGGGGCCAGCACTGTGGTGTGGTAGATTGAGACGCCAGCATCCATATGAGGCAGCTTCTCTTCCAGTTCAGTGCTCTGCTATGGCCTGGCAAAGCAGTAGAAGATGGCCCAAGTGCTTGGGCCCCTGTACCCATGTGGGAGACCTGGGAGAAGCTCCTGGCTGCTGGCTTCAGATCAGCTCAGCTCTGGCCATTGTGGTCATTTGGGGAGTGAACCAGTGGATGGAAGACCTCTGTCTCTACTTCTGTGTAACTCTGCCTCTCAAATAAATACATAAAATCTTGTAAAAATTTTAAGATTTATTTTATTTATTTGAAAGGCAGAATTGGGGGAGAAGGGAAAGAGAGAGGTATATTCCATTCCCACGTGGATGCAGGGGCCCAAGCACTTGGGCCATCTTCCACTGCTTTCCCAGGTGCATTAGCAGGGAGCTGGATAGGAAGTGGAGCAGCTGGGACTTGAACCATCAGCCTATGGGATGCCAGCTGCGTTGCAGGTGGTGGCTCAAGCTGTTAGGCCACAATGTTAGCCTCAGGATTTTTCTTTAAAGATGGGCAAGTTCACAGCATTTTTATGTGCTAATGAGACTCACTCAGAGGAGAAAAAAAATAGCAGGCAGGAAAGAGGTGAAGCCCCAGATTATGTGATGAGGCGGAGTCTGTGTACCCTAGAGGGGTATGCCTGGCACAATCTGGTTGGTCCAGGATTTGCCCAAGTTTGGCCCTGAAAGTTCCACTCCCCAGATGCCTGTCAGAGGGGAGCAGACTGAGCGACTGGTTACCCCACTGGAGGGTGAGCCTTAGAGACAGGGCGTGCGGGGACGGGGGAGGCACAGCAGAGGATGCAGTGCGCGTGGGTTCAGTGATCAGTGACAGGAAGAAAAGGTGGTTCCCTTTTGATGCATCTATTTTTTCAGTGAAATAAAGAGTATCATATTCTCTGAGAGGAATGAGCAAGGAGGGCGTTGACAGTTTGAGGAGAGCAGAGGTGGTGAAAAACCCTCATCTGGAAGAGCGAGAGGGGGCAGCCTGTGGAAGTGGGTCAGCACTTCTGGACAGAGCTGCATGGCCACCCGAGATGCAGGGTGAGAAGCTGATGGTGAGCCCATGTGTGTTCCCCAGCCAGCTTCAAGGGACCATTTAGGTGGGGACTGCATCTACCCGGGTGGGGAAACTGAGGCCTGGCAGGTAAGTGATTTGCAGGAGTGCACAGACGATTGGTGCAGAAGCAGAGCTGGGGGACTTGCCTCCTAATTCAGTGCTCTTTATCTGGCAGGAGCCTGGGAGAGCTGACAGCTGTGACAGCACAGGCAGATGACAGGGAGGGGTCCAGGGCAAAGGACTCCCACGCAGGGGCGCTCAGTGGTCTGCCAGGGGACCTCCTCTTGTGAGCCCCTGGGAGCACTGGACACAGAGTTAAGCCACTTCATCCTTCCAGGCAGAGCAGAGACAAGGAAGTGGTGACTTCTTCCACCAGTGCTGCACCCACCCTCTTAGCCTCAGCTTTCCCAGGACTCTTTCTGCGAACCCTCTGGTGCACCCTGGCCATTGCTTATATCTCCTCTTGGAGGAAAGGGCTCAGAGACTCCTCCAGGCATAGAGGGGGAGCCACATAAGGCACACAGCGAAGACACGGCGCCTGATGGCACACTGTGGTCACTGTAGGCGAGCTGTCGGGAGCACAGGGAGAAGTAAAAGCACACAGCACCCTGACGCCAGCAGCAGAGGCAGTCCAAGAGGACCGCCCAGCTCTGTTGAGATCAGTGCCCAAGAAAGACAATGAAAGTCGCTCCACCTGGGTGGGGTGCGTCATGGTTGCAATCCCAGAAGGTGTCCTCTTAGGTTGCCAGGTATGTACGCTGCTGCCGTGAACTGCTGGTGAATTCGGGGGTCAGTTTCAGTGATGTTCAACCTGAGGTTTTCAAAGAGGCCAGTGAAATTCTCAGTGATGGGTATAATGAAGTTATTTCAATATTTTAAACAGTCAGATAGAAATCATCCATTTAACCACCATACGCAGAGTTAATGTCAAGCACCCTTCCTTCCGCCAGGGCATGACATTCCTTAGTGGTGGGGAGTTTGATTGACAGGTGGGTGCCTCTAGTAGCAATGGGAAAGCAGTTACTTAAAGTGTAGACCCAGGGGCTGAGGAGTAATAAAAGGAAGAAGACAGAAAGTTAGGAAAACAACCATCTGCATGTATGGCTTTTTGTATATGCTATTGATTTGAACCAACATTACAACTAGCAGAATCAATCTGATGGCAATGAAATGAATTTTTCCTCAGCACTTTTATGTAAGTCAGTGCAAATGCATGTGGGACCTGTTTCCCTTTCAAGCTGAGAAACTTTCCTGACTCCTTCCCGGCTCAGCCAGCCCACTGGAGGCCTGAACTTGGCTGACTGTGTGGTGAGTGGACATGGATACCACTCCACTAACAGCCATAGTTACCCATACTCATCTGTTTGCAATGACAGGTGAGGCCCCATCTCTTCTCATCTCAGCTGGATCCCTTCTTGCAAGCTCAGCCTCTGATAGATCCACGGCAGTGAGCGAGTCCCCTTGGCTGGAAACCAGATGAAGTCCCTTTTGCTCTGAATCCAGCAGTCCCTTGTCGCTGGGCTTCCTCCCTGGTTTGATGGTTCTTCCTTCAGATATCCACTGAGCAACTGTGAGGAGCCAGACACTGCACCAGGCACTCTGGCTACAGGGACTACTACTCGACACTCTCTTCCCCCAGAAGCACTCTCATTGTTCTGGGAAGGAGCAGATGTAAAGAATGATGCTCCCAGTGTGGTAAGGGTTCCAAAGCTGGCCCAGAAAGAGCTTGTGAGGGAGAATCCATGCCTCTCTGCATTGTGAGCAAGGAGTCAAGCTCAGAAAATGAGAAGACACTGGGTGTCAGGGCACTGGGGGTGGAGCAGGTTGTAGAAGGAGAGTGGAGAAGGAGGCCAGAAAGGAAGCTCGGAGGAGCAGAAAGAACCTGCAGCAAGGCCCAGAAGCACGGGAGAGCATGGAGGAGGTGCAGGAGTTCCCAATATTCCACCAGGCTGTCGTTTGGTGGCTTACTGAGAAAATCGCATGGATTGGAGAAACGTTGTCCATGCTTGAGTTCTCATGCTGTTGGCTGTTGAGTTCAATGCTCACGAGCCAACAGTATATATTAAATAAGGCACAATTATGCAGAAACACACAGGAACAGGTCACATATTGATTGCTTGATAAAAATGTGACGAGAGGTTCGTAGGAATCTAACCCTGTACTTTCCCTACAGCAATGCTCCAATGTTTGCTAATTCAGAGTGCAAAGCAACTTTATAGAACATAGCTGCTGGCAGGCGCCGCGGCTCACTAGGCTAATCCTCCGCCTTGCGGCGCCAGCACACCAGGTTCTAGTCCCGGTCAGGGCGCCGGATTCTGTCCCGGTTGCCCCTCTTCCAGGCCAGCTCCCTGCTGTGGCCAGGGAGTGCAGTGGAGGATAGCCCAAGTACTTGGGCCCTGCACCCCATGGGAGACCAGGAGAAGCACCTGGCTCCTGCCTTTGGATCAGCGCAGTGCGCCGGCCGCAGCGCGCTGGCCGCGCTGGCCATTGGAGGGTGAACCAACAGCAAAGGAAGACCTTTCTCTCTGTCTCTCTCTCACTGTCCACTCTGCCTGTCAAAAAAAAAAAAAAAAAAAAAAGAACATAGCTGCTGCAAATGACTAGAACCAACTGTAAATAGGGTAAGAATTTGCGGAATTAGATAGAAGTCCCAGACATTGGGGAGCTGGAGCTCAGGACCTCCAAAGCTTGCAAGGAAATGGTTTGGCAATAGCTACTCCTTTAATAAATACTCAAGAGGGAGCCAGTGCTGTGGCATAGCTGCCTGCAATGTCAGCATCCCATATGAGTGCATGTTTGAGTCCCAGCTGCCCCACTTCCTATCCAGCTCCCTGCTAATGCTCCTGGGAAGGCAGTGGAAGATGGTCCAAGTGTTTGGGTCCTTGCCACTCATGATGGAGTTCCTGGCTCCTAGCTCAGATCTGGCCATTGAGGCCATTTGGGAAGTGAACCAGTGATGAGAGATCTCTGTTTCTCCCTCTTTTTTTCTGTGACTATGACTTTCAAATAAATAAATCTATTTTTTAAAGATTTACTTAATTATTTGAGAGGTAGGGTTACTAACACAAAGATAGAGAGACAGAGAGAGAAAGGTCTTCCATCGGCTGGTTCATTCCCCAAAAGGTGGCAATGGCCAGAGCTGGGCCAATCCAAAGCCACCAAGCCAGGAGCTTCTTGTGGGTCTCCCATGAGGGTGCAGGACCCCAAGGACTTGGGCCATCTTCTACTGCTTTCCCAGGCCATAGCAGAGAGCTGGTTTGGAAGAGGGGCAGCCAGAATATGAACTGGCATCCATAGGAGATGCTGGCACTATAGGCGGAGGCTTAGCCAGCTATGCCACAGCACTGGCCCCCAAATAATTTTTTTAAAAAAGGTTCAAACTCTGTGGAGCCTTTGGAGAAAAAAATGTTCTTTATTGTTTTTCAGATGTTCTTTTTCTATAGAAGTCTTTAAAAGACAAGGCCCAAGATCTTGGCCCCCACTGCTGGTTATGGGATCCAATTGGGAGATCCTTGTCAATCTTTTTTTTTTTTTTTCTTTTAAGATTTATTTATCTATTTGAAAGTCAGTGTTATGAAGAGAGAGGGAGAGGAAAGGTTGGGGGGGAGGGGAGAAAGAGAGATCATCCATTGCTAGTTCATTCCCCAAATGGCCAGAGTTGGGCAGATCTGAAGCCAGGAACCAGGAAATTTTTCCTGGCCGCCCATGTGGGTACAGAGGCCCAAGGACTTGGGCCGTCCTCTGCTGCTTCCCCAGGTGCATTAGCAGAGAGAGCTGATTGGAACTGGAGCAGCTGGGACTCCAACTGGCACCCATGTGGTATGCCGTTGTAGTCACAGGTGGTTTTACCGCTATGCCACAGCACCACCCCCACCCCGTCAGTGAGGACTAGAAGGCTGTTCTACTTGTACAGTTCTTTCTCCCTAACCATCTTGTCTCGCAGTCCAAGGACCCTGTTCTGCAGGTGCCGACTGCTTCTCTGCACAGGCTTCCACTTGCAACCTGCCTCCGATTCTGTTGAACCCTGCAACTGGCCTTAGCCCTCAAGTTTCTGTTCCCCCCCAGGGAGTGCAGCAACGGCAGAGTCCAACAGTCCAGGCTGGCCTCACAACGTGAGTCAGAGCTCAGTGGTCACAAGAAAGCGAAGCTTGAAGCAAAGGGAATGGGAAACTCTTCACGGAAACAGAAATAAAGAGCTGTCTCTCGGGAACCGGCAGCGGGGAAGCTACAGGGAGTTGGAGGAAAGTTCCCCCGGCACCCTTCTCCTCTGCGGGCTTCTCCCTGTCCCTCTCCATCCTCCCACCTCTCCTTCCCCATCCTTAGCCTTTCCTGGGGTCTGCTTTATTCTCCGCGCAGGCCATTTGACTCTGCTTCTTCTGGCCACCCTCTCCCCTCTAATGCTGACTTTCCTGTCGTTTGGGTTTGCCCATGTGTTAGTGCTGATCCCCGTGTTACAGCATCTTAATCTCAAATGCCTACTACTGAACACCCTTAGTTTGTCTGTGCAAGAGAGAATCTGATTGGCTGAGCTCACTGGCTTATATAAGCTTGCCTGAGTCTGGTGCCCTTGCCCATCACAAATCAGCTGCAGCAGGAGGGGAGGGGCGAGTAACCGTCACCAGCATCTAACCTCAGAGGGTTGTGACCCTGAGGTTCCAGAGAAGGGGCCATGCTTACCGTGCTGCCTTGTTCTTTTTTCTCTAGTGAACGTGCTTCACACTGGCGTTGCCTGGCACTCCATCCGTAAGTTCTGGGGATGCAAAAAGCAGAGGTTTTGGAAAAAGGAATTAAGCAGTTGCCACTTGGACATGAAGCCTGCACCATGTTCTCCAACCTGTTTAGAGGTTCTCTGGTATTTGTGAGAGTCCTGATTAAGGGGTGTCCAGTGTTGTCCCAGAGTGTCTTAACACTGTGCTTTGTTTCACAATTGAAAACCGTAGATCCTGGGGCTGCCATTCAATCCATTAGAATCTCCAATGTGATTGGGGGACCAAGAATCTAACTGCATGATAAATGTGGAAGGGAGCCATAGATTTATTTCTGTCTTGACTTGACTTTGGCCTGCAGCTTCCCTAAATTGTCATAAGTAAAGAGGCTTGATGCCTCAGAGACTTCTGTCTTGGTTTTTCCTTGGTGAAGGAATGAAAACATTAGGAGAGGCATTAGGATTGAAATGCTTTGTTCTTAATATGCTAAAACTTTTCTTCTATTGCTTGTCAGTGTCATCAAGAGATTCTTCTCTGCTGTAACATCAGACAAGTTGAGGTTATGTAATTTATTCTCCTCTTCCCACCTGCCATTCTCACATTACCTGGGCAGAGGATGGGAAGCTGGGAGGGCTTCTCCCTAGGCAGTGGGGCAAGTGGGTTCAGGGCCCTGTCTGTGAATTGTTTCTCTTCCTAGGGGAAAGAGGAGGAGGTGGGGGACTCTGGGACTCGAGGGGCTTTCTGGACTTGGGCCGAGCCCTCCCTGGAGCTGCTTGTGTACTGAGATTGTATCTCCCCAGAATCAGCCCTGTCTTGCTGTGCACACTCATGACAAACAGCCGAACTGTGACCCAATGGGCAGCCAGCCCCATCCTCGGTCGACTCGTAGCCATTGACCCAGTTTTCTCACTTCGAAAGACTTGGCACAGATCCATCTATGCTTATTCTATAGAAGAGCAGCAAAGCAGCAGGCAGAGGGACCACCTTAGGCCCCGCTGTGGTCAACATTTTGATATGTATCCTTTCAGACTTTTTTCACACATATATGTGATTGTTATTTACCCAAAAAAAAGAATCATATTATGCAATGCTCTTTTGAAATGTGTCTCTTAAACTCCAACAATACAGTGTGAGTCTATGTCCATGTTGAAATATATGGGTCCACAGCATTCGCCTGGGTGGCTGCACATTTCTCCAAGGAACACTCTCTCAGTATTAACCAATCCCATCAGTGAATGTCCAGTGTCGTGGTGCTGTCATAAGCAACAGTACAATTAGCATCCTTGCCCACTCACTTTTGAACAGTGTTTAATTATTTCCTGTGAATATGTTCCTAGAAATACCATTGTTGGGGCAGAGCATGAGTGCATGTTTAAGACGTCTGTTGTATTCTGCCAAATCACCCTCCATGAGACTTTACCAAGTCACACTTCTGCAGCAGTGTAAGACAAAGTTCATTTCCCCATATGCATGGCGATGTTGGACTTCGTCTCTGTTCCTTTATGGCAGTGGTTGAAGAATCACATAGTATGGGAGAAGATGGACAGAGGAATTGGCTCTGACCTTGGCAAGCTCTGGCTCTCCTCTGGGCCCAAGTCTCCTCTAGAAAATAATTGGATGGGCCCAACAACAGGTGAATCTTCTAGCAATTTGACCCATGACCTCAGGCTTGCCCAGATGTGGTCTGACTCTAATTCCAAGGAGTCAGGCTCCCACCAATGACCAAATCTTGAGCCGCTGATCCAACACCCTGACAAGGTTGCACTCCTGTCTGCACTCCTGACTCTCCTGGACACAGTCCCGCTGCCCTCAGAGGTAAGTGAAAGCTGTGCAGCCTAGACCAGGAAGCTTTTGAAACGCCAGAATTCCTAACCCAGATATCTTAGCAGCTTCCCCAGAGAACCGAGTGCTCATGGACACTCTCGTGACTGCCTCCTTGGGTCCCAGCTTCCTACAGCAGGTTTACTGGAAGTCTGGCCCCTTCCTTGTCAGTAAGTTTAGAAAAAAAAATCTGTGAAATCACCCAGCAAGCCACAGAGCTAATCAGAGACCACAGAACGTGGAGGAAATAGACAGGGTAGACAAGCAAAGGGCTCCCACTGTTCCATTGATCTATTTCTCCCTTTGTGCTGCTCTTTCTTATCTTGTGCCACAAAAAACAGTGTCTCTCCAGCTTGTGAGAAGGAGAGCTTTCCCGCCAATCTGCATATTATTGTCCGCTCACACTCAAGCCTCCACATAGAAGGCAGTTGATTTCTGGGGAATGGATTTCAATCAGCCTCCTTGCAGCCCTCTGGGCTCTCCATCCACTCCCGTTCAGTTCCTAAGTCATTCAGCGCTGCCTTCTAGTTGCCTGAGCCGATTAGTCCTGGATATAATGTATTGTATGTCGGGTACCGCTGACCACTCACTTGACAGTAGGCACTCCTGCACCTTGCACAAGGAGATGTGAAGGGGCCGATCTGGATGGAGACTTCTCTCCAGCCAGGACTCTGGCCTCAGGCTTGGGGAGGCAGAACTGCAGCAGCAGACAGGCAAGGGACAGGTGTCCAGTCTCACCAGGGAAGGAGGGGCTCTTTCTAGTTCTTTTTTCATTACAGAGAAGTTTCTCCCAGCCACCTCTTATGGACATGCTAGAACCCTTAGCAGCATCTCTGGGGCCTCCCCTCTATAGGATAATGTTCCAAGAAGGTAGCTGCCTCCTCTCCGGAACAGGTAGCAGCACCTGACTTGGGACATGATGACCAGGAACCGTCCCAGAGCACTGGCTGGCCCTCAGCACACTTCTGATGGAATTTGCTCTGCTCCAGAGCTGGAGAATCCTGAAAGATGGGTGCTGTCCATCTGTGTCATTTCACATCCCCTGCCTTCCCCCGCCCTTCCCTTTCTCTTTTTCACAGTTGTCCAGAGAAGTGAGTAGTGCCGAACTTGAGTTGTAGCCACGTGATCTTAGACAAGTCACTTAAGCATCTTTGGGCTTGGCTTCACCACCTGTAAAATAATGGCAAGAAAACAGATGGTTGCTGACCCAGCTGAGAAAAGGGAAATCCAGAACCCTAGAAACAGGCACCAGCATCGTTCCCACTCACAGGGAGGGGAACTGAGGTACGTGGGTTGGTGGATGAGGTGCTGGGATCAGTCCATCTAGGTTCTCATTTTGTTCCTGCTACCGATCGGCTGCAGAACTCAGGCACAACACAGCATCTCCGGAGCCTGGCACTGACACATTCTTCTCCCCGTGTGGGATCTGATCTGAGGAGGGTAAGAAGCAGGGCCATCTCCGTGCTTCCTGGGAGGTGCCACCAGATCCCACCCACACGGTTACCTCTCAGGCTGCATGGAGTGGGCCCGAGATGGCTCAGTCTCCTGTTTCTCAGCCGGGCATTCGTCTTCAGCCCCATCTGAGATGCTCCAGGGGCCTGTGCCCTGGACTTGGCCCTTCATACTTCCCACTGCAGGAGCCCCTCCATACCCAACTCCTCCCCACGGGCCTCGTCCAGCCCCCTGGCCCAGCCTGTCTGTCCCTCCCTTGTGTCCATTTGTTTGGTAGCTCCACAGTGGAAGGTCTATGTACTTGGCTCAGGAATTCACTCTAAACTTAGAATTCAAGGAACATAAGATGGCATTTATCACATCAGTCATGGTGATTCTTACATTTCCTCAGAAAGGCAAAATTGAACTCTCTTCCTGACAAATGCCTCTGGGGAAAATGAATTAGGAAAATCAAATCCTGAGAATCTAAATTTACCAAATAAATATATCAGAAACTGATGATTAAAATTACCAAAAGAGGGGCTGGTGTTATGGCACAGCAGGTTAAGCAGCCACCTGTGAGGCCAGCAGCCACTGGGTACTAGTTCCAATTCCAGGTGTGCCACTTCTGATCCAGCTCCCTGCTAACAACCTGGGAAAGCAGCAGAAGATAGCCCAAAGGCTTGGCCCCCTGCATCCATGTTGGACACCTGGAAGAAGTTCCTGGCTCCTTGGTTTGTCCCGGCCCAGCCCTGGCCTTTGCGGCCATTTGGGGGATGAAAATAGTGGATGGAAGATATCTCTCTCTCTCTCTCTCTCTCTCTCTCTCTCTCTCTCTCTCTCCCTCCCTCCCTCCCTCCCTTCCTCCCTCCCTCCCCCCCCCCTCCCTCTCCCTCTCCCTCTCCCTCTTCTTCTGTCTTTCAAATAAACCAATCAATCTGTTAAAAATATTACCAAAATATTCTTGGGGCAGGTGTTATGGCACAGCAGGTTAGGCCACCACCTGGGATGCCCTCTTCCCGTGTCAGAGTGCCTGGTTTGAGTCTTGGCGACCCTGTGCTTCTGATTCAGCTTCCTGCTAATGCACCTGGGAAGCAGCAGATGATGGTGCAAGTATTTGGGTTCCTATTCTGACTTCTGGCTTTATCTTGACCCAGCCCTGCCTGTTGTGGGCCCCCTGAACCCAGCAGCAAGGGGCCAGACCTTGAGCTCAGGTCTCCTGTCCTGAGAGTCCTCCTGGCCCAGGCATTAGTGGCAAGGTGGGACTGGGGAGCTCTCTGTCTAGAAGGTGCCAACCAGGCTCTGCCAATCCACAAGAGCCCAGAGTTCTTGCCCTGGAGGACATGCCAGGCCCAGGCAGGAGTCCTGCACACCGAGCCCCCTTCTTGGCCCCCCACCCTCTTTTTCCCCCCATGCAGTTGTCTGTGCTTTCTCCTCTACCTCACCCTTGGCTTAGGCCAGTTTCCCTTCTCCCTCTCACTTCCCCACACTCAGCCCTGCCTCCTCTGGGCTGAAGGGTGCTGCTAAGATTATCTTAGGATTGTTAAAAAATACTTTTTTTTATTTATTTGAGAGGCAGAGTTACAGAAAGAAGGAGAGACAGAGAGAAAGGTCTTCTATCCACTGCTTCACTCTCCAAATGGCCACCTGAAGCCAGGAGCTTCTTCTGGGCCTCGCATGTTGAGTGTAGGAGCTCAAGCACTTGGGCCATCTTCCACTGCTTTCCCAGGCCATAGCAGAGAGCTGGATTGGAAGTGGAGCAGCCAAGACACAAACCGGTGCCCATATGGGATGCTGGCATTGCAGGCGGAGGCTCAGCCTACTATACCACAGTGCCAGCCCCTATCTTAGGATCTTAATCCTGCCTCCCACAGGAAGACTTCCCCGATTACTTCAATCCAGTGCTTCCAGCCTGTAAAGCCCTTCACGAGACAGCCCTGGTGGGCTCAGTAACTGCTCTGAATCTCTCTCAGGTCTGCCCTCGATGACCCCTGCCTCTCCTCCACCTGTATCCCCAGCACTCAACCTGGCCAAGCTCAGTGTCCTCTGACCCCTGGAGGCGGGGCATGGAGCTTCTCTCTCACCCAAGGGGGCTGCATGTCCACCTTCCCTTGAGCTGCCAGCTCCTTTGGGTCAGAGCCTTTGACTTTTTCTTTGTGTCTCTAGCACGTAGGCCAGGCCCAGCACACGGGAGGGTTTTTATTTCATGAGGCTCTAGGGGCAGAGAACGAATAGAAAGGAGGAAAGCCACAAAGGTAAAAGGAACTTTTGAAATCCTAGACAGAAGGAAAGGTAACTTCCAGTGTTCACTAGAATAGTGGTTCTCAAAGTGTGGTTCAGTGACCCTGGGGGTGGGGGGCCCAAGGCAAAAATTTTCACAAGAAGAGTCACATGCATATCTGCCTCTCACCACTGTGCTCTCAGGAGGACACACACTGTGTGGGATCACAAAGACCAGCTGCAGCAGCAGATGTAAGAATCTGGTGCCTTCTGCTGCAGACAGAAACTGGAGATTTGCAAAAATGTAATAGATCTTTTAAAAAAAGATGCCTCCTGTATCTCATGTTGGAGCACCTGTGTTTGAGTTCTTGCTCCACTTGCGATCCCAGTTTCCTGCTAATGCATACCCCAGGAGGTAGCAGGGGATGGCTCAAGTACTTGGGCCCCAGCTGCCCATGTAGGAGAACCAGACTGAGTTTCAGGCTCCTGCCACGGCCTCGTCCAGCCGCACCTGTTGTGGGCATTTGGGAAGTGAAACAACAGATGGAAGAACTCTGTTTCTGTATCTCTGTTTTTCAAATGAATAAAAAAAATAAATTTTAATAAAAACTTTAAAAATAGAAGAAGACTGGATAGTATCTTAAAACCAAAAGTTTGAGAACGGAAATGGAAATATGATTATTATTTGCTTGTCTGTTTGACAGTGCCCCTTCTTCCCACCCACCCAATTTCTACCTCTCTTTCTCTTTTCCTGAAGCCTGTGTTCATGAATTTGGGGATTACGCTCAGCTCCAGATAATCCATAAAGTGTGGCTCCCAGCAGCCCTCAGCGGCGGTCTGCTAATGAGGACAGAGCAGCTGCGTGCGGAAGGGAGCTCAGCCGGGGTCCCCAGGCTGTCTCCTGGCAATGGCCAGCAGGCCTTTTCCTGTGCTTTGTAGAGGTCCACGAGTGCCCTCATCACCCCAGAAATGACTGGTCTCTTCCCACACAACCAGACCCGTCCAACAACTGGCCCTTCCTTCTCAGCTCACAGAGCCTTTTCATAAAGCAAGAGCAGAGAGGTTTCTGGAGGCTTAGCTGGAATTCCAAGTTTCATCCTGCCTTGGACACAGCCAGGGGATGGGGAGAGGGAAGAAGGGGAGCACTTCCCAAAGGCCGCTGCTGGGCCCAGGGTCCTGGCAGCGACATGACAGCCACCCCAGAACACCCAGACTGAAGGAAAATGTGTGCGAACCGGCATTGCCACAAAAGGCAGAAAATGCGTGGTTCAGCATCAGACCAGTTACGGCCCTTCCAGGACTGCAGGGCTGAGTGACGGAAGAACGGAGGACAGAGGCAAGAGACGACCGTGGTGGAAAGGCCACCTCGCCCACCTCAGTAATAAAACCCACAGCTGA
Organism: Oryctolagus cuniculus; assembly: GCF_964237555.1. NCBI lineage: Eukaryota > Metazoa > Chordata > Mammalia > Lagomorpha > Leporidae > Oryctolagus > Oryctolagus cuniculus. The sequence goes on from NC_091433.1 coordinate 157,860,307, forward strand.
CAACTGCTTGTGATTAGCACGAACACTGATGCAATTTCCCACGGCAGCCTAGCACAGCAAAGACGTTACCCTGTGCCCTTGACAGATAAGGATGCTGACGCGTAGCAGGCTGAAGTAATTCTCCACGTGGGAAGTGGGGGGCTGGATTCTGGCTCCAGAACACTTGCTCTGCAGTGTGGTTATTTAGAGAATAAGTGTGCTTTTTTTTTTTAAGATTTATTTATTTATCTGAAAGGCAGAGTTAACACAGAGGCAGAGGCAGAGAGAGACAGAGAGAGAGAGACAGAGAGAGAGGTCTTCCATCCGCTGGTTCACTCCCCAAATGGCCACAACAGCTGGAGCTGTGCCAACCTGAAGCCAGGAGCCAGGCGCTTCTTCTGGGTCTCACATGTTGAGTGTACGAGCTCAAGCACTTGGGCCATCTTCTACTGCTTTCCCAGGCCACAGCAGGGAGCTGGATTGGAAGTGGAACAGCCGGACTCAAACCGGTGCTCATATGGGATGCTGGCACTGCAGGCGGCGGCTTTACTTGCTATGCCACAGCGCCGGCCCTGAGAATAAGTGTTCTGAGGGAGGCCTGAACAGGAGATTGGTTCTCTTTGATGATTATTGTCATAAAGAAAGGAAATAGAGCAACTCTTCTGAAAGCCACGTAAACCGATTGGAAGCCATCAGCTTCACAGCTCATGGGGTTACTGTGGAGTTCATTTCCCAAGGAGTGCATCCAGGGGGCAGACCAGGAAGTGCGGGCTGTCTGGGCAAACATTCTCAAATTCTTCCTTGGCAGGGTTGGGGGTGGATATCCAGTTACACCTGCCTTAAACATCTTTCAGGCTAGACTGATTGGCACACCACCAGGAGCAGACTCCAGGCAGACACCTGCGTCGCCACGTGTCTGTGTGCTACAGCCCACTCCAAATGCTTGGGGAGGAGCAGCGAGTGTCCTGGGCTCCCCTCTGGAGGGATGAACCCCCAGTCTTCTCAACTTCCACAGCGGTCAGCCCCACCTGCTCCTGATACGGCTGCCTTGATACCTCTCAAGGGGAAGAAGACATGGTGCTACTCCCAGGGGCCGGGCTGGCAGCACCCCCTCAGCTCCCTCTCCTCTGTATTTGTCACAGGCTTGGCCAAAGGAAGGGATAGCTGGCGTTTATTTGCTTTAAGGATGCACAGCCCCTTTACTCTTCCAGTGTCTAGAAAACTCCCCCTAGAGCCAGGCCAGATGAATAGGGAGCTACAAGCCTGCCCTGCAGAGGTCAGGTTCCTCCCAGAACCACTTTAGGAACTGGGCCTTGCTGGGATGCCATTTACATAAAGTGGTCATTGGTCCATGGCAAGCCTCACGGGAGGCTGCTGGTGACATCACACGGCACTGGGGCCAAGGGCAGCCCCTACCCAAGTCTTTCTTCCATGCAAGTTTAGGTGGAGAGCTGCACAGAGGCAGACTCAGGACAAACAGCCCCTCTACCACACCCCGGGCAGCTCCCAGCCCTTTGTGTCACTGCCCCACCCCTACACTGCCGCTCTGGGGCAGCCACTGTTTCTGAGTTTGCCAGGACAGCCAGGCTCCTTGAGAGCCTGGATCCGTTTTCACCTTGAAGACACCAGGAATTGTGTAACTGGCCTGGTGCCTTCCTCCTTTCATATTGCTGTGGAAAGCTTAGCCATCAATTACTGGCACCCTAGGACAGTAAATGCAACTTCGAGGTACCCATCCAAATCTTCCCCTATTTCTTTCCCTTTCTAAAAAGTTTTGAGAAACTTCTAAAATTCTAAAAGCACAGAAAATGGTACTCTACTTGACACCTGCCCTACAAAACTTAATATTTTATTGTATTAGCTTCCAGTTAGTGAAACATTCCACAAAACATTGAACAACTGCTGGGACTGTCTCCTAAGCTCCTCAACCCTAGGCGCATTCAATATTAGATTTGGTTCAAATGTTTCTTTCTAAAATGTTAACAAATATTTACATATACTTACATAAATTTGTGGGTATATTTATTTGTTGTATTTATAAATGGTTCACACAGTAGGCATTATTATGTGATGTGCTTTTAAAATCTAACGGTGTGTTTTGGCCATCCTTTTACATTCTTTATAAGTATTCTCTGTCGTACTTTAAAATTTATTAAAAGGCAGAGAGACAGAAAGAGAGGGACAGACATACACACACACACACACACACACACACATATACAGAGAGAGAGAGAGAGATTTTCTATCTTCTGGCTTGCTCCCCAAATGCCAGCAATAGCTGGGGCTGGGCCAGGCCAAAGTCAGCAGCACAGAACTCAAGCCAAGATTCCCATGTAGGTGGCAGGGACCCAAGTCCTGGAGCCATAACCTATTGCCTCCCAGGATAATCATTAGCTGGAAGCTTGAATCTAAGTGGAGTCTGGACTCAAACCCAGGCATTCTGATATTGGATGTGGGTGTCCCAAGCAGTGTCTTAACTGCTGCCCCCAATGCCTGCTTTGGTCTGCTATGTTTTATTGTCCCTTATTAGCCGCCATTATCCTTTATGGATCAAGGCAGAGATCGAATAAATAGGGAATTAATAAAATAATGATGTTCTGATATAATAGTTATTGTCATAAGAGTGAGCTAGTCAAGGGCTTTCCGTCTTCATGGAATCCTAAGACAGAGGAGAAGCAGTGCTGGAGCAGGAGCAACTTGAGCTAGACATCAGGAACCACTCCCCTTCCCCCCAGCACACACATGGAACAGGCATTCTAGGGAAGAGTTTTTCTCAAAATGGTTTTGTGGGGCTGGCGTTGTGTCATAGCAGGTAGCAGTGCTGGCATCCCATGTGGGCGCCGGTTCAAGTCCCAGTTGCTCCACTTCCTATCCAGCTCTCAGCCATGGCCTGAGAAGGCAGTAGAAGATGGCCCAAGTCCTTGGGCCCCTGCACCCCTTGGGAGACCTGGAAGAAGTTCCTGGCTCCTGGCTTCAGATCGGCACAGCTCCGGCCATTGTGGACATTGGGGGAGTAAACCAGCAGATAGAAGACTTCTCTCTCTCTACCTCTGCCTCTCTGTAACTCTGCCTTTCAAATTTTTTTATTTGACAGGTAGAGTTAGACAGTGAGAGAGAGAAACAGAGAGAAAAGTCTTCCTTCCGTTGGTTCACCCCACAAATGGCCGCTATGGCCGGAGCTACGCCTATCCGAAGCCAGGAGCCAGGTGCTTCCTCCTGATCTCCCATGCGGGTGCAGGGCCCAAGCACTTGGGCCATCCTCCACTGCCTTCCCGGGCCACAGCAGAGAGCTGGACTGGAAGAGGAGCAACTGGGACTAGAACCTGGCGCCCATATGGGATGCCGGCACTGCAGGTGGAGGATTAGCCAAGTGAGCCATGGTGCCAGCCCCACTTTGCCTTTCAAATTAAGAAATAAATCTTTTTTTAAAAAAATAGTTTTGCTTTTTTTAAAAAAAATTCTGCCTAGAAGCAAGGGAATGGCTGAAATCAAATAATTCACTCGATTTTTTTTTAATCAACTAACAAATACTGGCAGGGAACTAATGAGCCGGCTATAGGCTAAATGCTAGGGAAGATGCACTAGGCTGAAAAGGGCCCTTCTAGTTCCTTCCAGGACAGCTGGGAAGATAAGGCAGGTCTGGCGCAAGTTAAGGCAGGAGCGTGTTGGGGATACAAGAAGCACAGAATCCAGCTGCCTGGGTTTAATCCTGCTGTGTACTTCCTAGCTTTACTTTACTTCTTTTTGCCTCTACTTCTCCACCTGTAAAATGGGAATACAGATTCTCCTCAGCCTCCAAGGGGGTTGCATCACATAAGCCCACTGTAGGTTGAAAACACTGTTAAGTCAAAAAATTTAGTTAGCACACCTGCCAATGGAAAACCAGAGCTCAGCCTGGCTGACCTTAAATGTGCTCAGAACACCTCCATTAGCCTACAGCTGGCAAAGTCATCGCACACAAAATCTATTTTATAATAAGGTGCTGAATATCTCATATCATTTATTGAATGCCTGCATCCAAAAAATGCTGGCAACACAGCACACTGCAGGGCATGGGCTGTTACTCCTGACTGCATCACTGACCAGGAGCTGTGCTCACTGCTGCTGCCTGGCCTTAGAAGGGAGCATCCTACCACATATCCCACATGGCACCAGCAGGGGAAAAGCCCAAATTTCAACACTTTTTTTTTAAGATTTTAAAAATTTATTTGAAAGGTAGAGTTACAGACAGAGAGAAAGGTCTTCCATCCATCTGTTGGTTCATTCCCCAAATGGCCACAATGGCTGGAGCTGAGCCCATCCGAAGACAGGAGCCAGAAGCTTCTTCCAGGTCTGCCATATGGGTGCATGAGCCCAAGCACTTGGGCCATCTTTTACTGCCTTCCCAGGCCATAGCAGAGAGCTGGATTGGAAGATGAGCAACTGAGGCTTGAACTGGTGCCCATACAGGATGCTGGCGCCACAGGCTGTGCCACCAACACCAGCCCCCAAACTGAAATTTCAGGCATAGTTGCCACTGAATGCCTATCAGTTTTGCAGCATCATAAAGTCACCAAATCATGGGTCAAGTCATCTTAAGTCAGGGACCGTGTTGTAGGGCTGTGTAGGAACTAAACATGCTACCATGTTATGAGAACAGAGCCTGTCACTTAGCTAGTGTTACATAATGTACTTAAGCAAAACTAAGTGCTATTCAAATGGTGCAGGTCATAATCTAGAGTGGCCCAGAGATGGCTTTGAGCTGGAGGTGATGAAAGATGACTTCATACAGCGGACGTCGAGAGCATGATCAAAGGCCTGAGTGGTTCAGGTCTCTTCACCTAGGAGACCTTCTCCACGAAATGTGCCCAGCCAAGCAGACACAGGGCACAGGGAGGAGACAAGCAGGGCAAGGAAAGGAACGGAGGAATCCAAGGTGAACGCGTGCAGCTGGCAGGTGTTGATGGCAGGACCAGGAGCTCAGGATTTACCCTGTGAGAAGCGGGGAGCAGGAGTGGGTGGTTGGCGCAACGTTAAGGCACCGGTGGAAAGATCCACATGCTGTACCTTGGAGTGTTTGAGTTTCAGGTCTGCTCCTGACTCCAGCTTCCTGCTAAAGCAGACCCTGGGAGGCAGGAGGTGATGGCTTTGGTAGTTAGGTCCTTCCACTCATCTGGAAGACCTGCATGGGGTCCCTGGCTCCTGACTGGGCTGGTCCAGCCCTGAGCATCACAGACATTTGGGGGGTGAACCAGAGGATTGGAGTATGTTCATGTTCTCTCTCTCTCATAAATAATAAATAAATAAATAAACCTAATTGTAAAAAAAAAAAAAAAAAAAAAACAAAGAAGAAATAGGGAGCCAGTGAGGGTTGCACACAGCAGTGTCATATTGTAAAGAAATATATCCATCAGGATTAAGTTGTGTAACAAGACATTTCTCAGAAGCACGAAACCACGCAGTGTATTTCTTGCTCAAGGTACCGGTCCCATCTTGGTTCTCTTGGGGGAAATCTATCTTGAACACTACTGTGTCAGTGCTGCAAATAGAGAAACACACACACAGCAAACCACATGCTGTGGCTCCTAACGGTTCTGCTAGGAAAGGATACACATGGCACTGGCTGCAGCTGGGGCGGGGGGGGGCACGCCAAGGCTGCTGTCAGTGGGGCAGCAAAGATTTTGGAACAATAATATACTCTCCCCAGGTTGTTTTAGGACCCTCTGCACTGCACCAAGACTATGATCACACAGCTTTCTTCCTTTTTTTTTAAGATTTATTTCTTTATTTGAAATTGAGAGTCACACAGAGGGAGGAGAGGCAGAGAGAGAGAGAGAGAGAGAGAGAGAGAGACAGATCCTCCATCTGCTGACTCACTCCCCAACTGGCCACAACAGCTGGAGCCAGGAGCTTCCCCTGGGTCTCCCAAGCAGGTGCAGGGGCCCAAGGACCTGGGCCATCTTCCACTGCTTTCCTAGACCACAGCAGAGAGCTGGACCTGAAGTGGAGCAGCTGGGACTTGAACCACCGCCCATATGGGATGCTGGCATTGCAGGCAGTGGCTCCACCCCGCTATACCACAGCGCCGGCCCCCACACAGCTTTCTGCAAAAAGGTCCCCCTCCCAGTAACATTGCTCATCATGTGTTACCACGAATTTTCTTTAGACCACAATGCTTTAGAATTTCCTTGAAATCAATGTGGATCTCACCCCCGCCTCAGGATGTCTCCATTAGCTGATTAAAAGGAAAGAGTTCCTCTAAGAACTGTTTTCTCCCCCAGCCTGAGAAATGAATATAATGTTTGTTTTTGAGTTCCTTGGGCATCTTGGTTGAGGCGAGCCTGTGTAGTTCTCCAGTTTGCCTAGTTTTATAATTTTGTAGCCTGCTGCGATTTCTGGCCTATTGATTAATGGGTCTCTCTCTCTCTCCACCACCAGCGACCTTAATCTTTTCTTAATTGCTTTAATGGCTGTTCAGCCTCCCTCTCTGCCTTCCCCCACAACGTTGTTGTGGTGCAGCTTTTGTGTCTTAACTTCATTCTCCAACTGAGGACTTTGCAGGCGAGTGAAAGGTGAATTCTATCTTTGTTTACACTCTTTTTCCTTGTTTTTCCCTTTTGCTTTATTTCTCCCTCAGCTGTTTTCACATTTCTTAGCCAGTGTGGAGGCATTGTCTAAGGTAATTGGGCAAAAACAGAAAAAATAAAAATATCACGAGAGGAAGTCAATGCCAAGGTCTTTCCCCGCCACTCTTGAGTGACCCCTGCACTTACTCCATGCACATCCAGCCTGGGCACCGCTCGGCCCTCTCCCTCCTGCCCCTCTGAGGCCAGTGCCCAGGCAAGCACCCCCTCCCCCCTCAGAGGGTCTCTCAGGTCTTCCCCAAAGCCAGGCTGAGGGTGGCGATCTGACTCTCACCCAACCTAGTTTGGGGCTCTCTCTCCCTCGGGAACAGAATTCTAGGAACATCTTCAAATCTGCTTCCTTTCTTCATTCATTCATTGATTTATTCGCAAACACTTATTGAATACTGACTGTGCTAGGAATTGTGGAAAAATACAAATGCGGTACAGGCCTTGAGGTCGAATCACTCAGACCAAACAGAGGTGAAAAGGCATCTAACCAAGCACTGCATCAGGAATCTGGATAACAAACCCGAGGGGACTTCAAAATCCCACTTGGAAGTGTAATTCAGAGATGGAAACCAAAATACATACTTTATTTCTCAATATAAGCTCCATCAAAAGGCAGTGTTGTTAAGTGATGATACCAGCCATTTAGACCATCCCTAAAGAATTAAGGGTGCTGGGAATTTAACCATGGCAGTACAGTCTTTTTTACATGATTCACTGAAGAAAAAAAAAAAAAGAGAATGCACTTTAGAGAATTTTTTGTTAATATTAACAAACGAAAATAAGTAGCCAAACAGGACCAGGTGATGATTAATGATTTCCCATCAAAGCTCATGCAAAATTGTCCTTGTTTGATGAGCAGGAACTTTGTTGTGATGGAGAAGGACTCTGGTGGGATTTTCCCTGGGGGCTGCGGGGGCAGTTCTGCTAAAGCTTTAGCTAACTTTCTGAACACACCCTCCTAATGAGCAGAGTCAACAAGGAAACTGCCTTGAGCATCCCCTAAAAATTGTTGCCATGACCCTTGTCCTTGGCCAGTCCACTTTGACTTTGGGTCTCTTCCATTTCTCAGTAGCCTTTGCTTTGATTGTACTTTGTCTTCAGGATCATGCTGGTAAAGCCATGTTTCATCTCCTGTTAAAATGCTTGCAAGAAAAAATGTTTTGATGTTGTTCCTGCTTGTTGAAAATTCGCATGGGCGCCGCAGGCTCAATAGGCTAATCCTCCGCCTACGGCGCCGGCACACCGGGTTCTAGTCCCAGTCGGAGCGCCGGATTCTGTCCCGGTTGCCCCTCTTCCAGGCCAGCTCTCTGCTGTGGCCAGGGAGTGCAGTGGGGGATGGCCCAAGTGCTTGGGCCCTGCACCCCATGGGAGACCAGGAGAAGCACCTGGCTCCTGGCTTCGGATCAGCGGGGTGCGCCAGCCGCAGTGGCCATTGGAGGGTGAACCAACGGAAAAGAAAGACCTTTCTCTCTGTCTCTCTCTCACTGTCCACTCTGCCTGTCAAAAAATAAAAAAAATTTTTAAAAATTCGCATGGAAAGTTTCCCTCTGGTCTACAGCTGATCTGGGCATAATAGTTTTAGAGCCCATCAAGCACAAAGTCTGTTTCACTTAAATTTTTCCGCCAGAGTCAGTTGAGATGTCCATGACACTGGCTGTTGATTCTGCTGGTAATCATCAGAACTCTTCAATTAAGGCACAAGGAAGATGATTTTTTTTCCTTGCAATTTGATGTAGAAATGCTGCTGCAGACTTCATCTTCAACATCAGCTGGTCCCTTCTCCAAATGAGTTGCCTATTTGTAAACTGCTGATTCTTTGCAGCATTGTCCTCATAAGTTCTCCATCGGGGATGGACGAGTCCACTTTTCTTCCATCCAAGTCTCACCATTAGCTTGATGTTTGTTCTTGCTTCCATTTTAGCAGGGTTCATGTTGCTCAGATAGGTTTTTTTTTTTTTTTTTTTTTTTTGACAGGCAGAGTGGACAGTGAGAGAGAGAGACAGAGAGAAAGGTCTTCCTTTGCCGTTGGTTCACCCTCCAATGGCCGCCGCACCGCGCTGATCCGATGGCAGGAGCCAGGTACTTCTCCTGGTCTCCCATGGGGTGCAGGGCCCAAGCACTTGGGCCATCCCCCACTGCACTCCCTGGCCACAGCAGAGAGCTGGCCTGGAAGAGGGGCAACCGGGACAGAATCCGGCGCCCCGACCGGGACTAGAACCCGGTGTGCCAGCGCCGCAAGGCGGAGGATTAGCCTAGTGAGCTGCGGCACCGGCTAATAGGGGCTGTTTTTAAACTGGTGTCTTATCCTTCTTAGGGCCTCAAACTAGGTCCTATTCAGACATTTATAACAAGTCAGCATGAGTTTATTTTGGTGCAAAAAGAATTTTAAATTCATGTATAGTTTTTTCATAATCTGCATTTTCCACAAACTTTTTGAAGACCCCTCATACTAGGGAAGTTCTGAGGTGAGAGGTCATGGTGGAGGAGGGGACACAGGATATACTTCCCAGAAGAGGTTGGGTTTTCAAGTGGACCTTCAGCATTCAATACATAAACGTCATACTGGGTGTTATTTGTCACCCTTTTAAAAGAAGAATTGAAATAGTCACAGTTAAAACTCTCCTATTATCTTCCCCTCTGCCTTCTTCTCCAAAGGTTACCAGTTTTTTGAAGTTGGTGTTTACCAATCCAGTGCATTTTTAGAAAGTTTACTAAATATACATTTGTGTATATATACACACATGTATGTATGTGTGTGCCTGTATATACAATTTACACAGCTTTCCTGGGCTTAAAATTTTGTGTGAAGGGTACCATATTTTATGGATCCTCATGAAATTTCCTTTTTCCCCTACTTCCATACTTCTGTATTTTGAGATTTACCCCTTTTGGATCTGCTGTATAGTATTCTGCTCTGAGGTCAAGCCATTGTTTGCTGTCCCAAGTCCCAGAGCAGGGGTCAGCAATCATTTTCTATAAGGGGCTGGATGTCAAATATGTTAGGCCATTTGGTCTTTTGCAATGATTTTACTCTACAATTATGGAGGTGAAGCAGGTATAAATAGCCTGGAAACCAATGAGTGTGGCTGTGTTCCAACAGGGAAATTTGTTAGTTGGTATAATTTCATGTGTCGCAAAATATTCTTTTACTCCAACCATCCTCAGCTCGCATGCTGTGTGAGAGCAGGAGGTGGGCGAGCTTTGGCCTGGACGCTGCTTTGTCACTCCTGTCCTAGAGAGCCTGGTGGGCTGTTTCCACTTTGCTCTTTCTATGAACAGTAGTGATCCTGCACTTCCGTGAGCACTAGATGGGTGTTTCTCCACCAGATGTGGAGTTGTGGCACCCCGGGGCACATCTTCAGTTTTACCAGGTACTTTCTAATTGCCTTCCAGAGTTATCTACCCATCTACATTCCTACAGGCCCATGGCTATCATCAGACAAAGCCACTCTTTGGCCAAACAGCAGCACGTGATGAGTGATATCCTATTCTTTTTTTTTTTTTTTAATTTTTTGACAGGCAGAGTGGACAGTGAGAGAGAGAGAGAGACAGAGAGAAAGGCCTTCCTTTACCATTGGTTCACCCTCCAATGGCCGCCACGGCCGGCGCACCGCGCTGATCCAAAGGCAGGAGCCAGGTGCTTCTCCTGGTCTCCCATGGGGTGCAGGGCCCAAGCACTTGGGCCATCCTCCACTGCACTCCGGGCCACTGCAGAGAGCTGGCCTGGAAGAGGGGCAACCAGGACAGAATCCGGCGCCCCGACCGGGACTAGAACCCGGTGTGCCAGCGCCGCAAGGCAGAGGATTAGCCTAGTGAATCGTGGCACCAGCCGTGATATCCTATTCTTGTTTTAATGTGCAATTCCCTAATCGGTGGGAAAATTTTCCAAATGTTTACTGACCAGGCTTTTTTCCATAATGAGCTGCCCATTGATATTCATTGCCCACTTTTCTACTGGATTATCATTTCCTCAATTGATTGGTTGGGGTTCCTTTGCTGTGGGTTGGAAGATGGCTTGTCCCTCAGAGATTCGTGTGCTAGAAGCTTGGTCCTCAGTGTGGCAGTGTTGCAGTGGTGGATCTTTAAGAAGTGGGGCCGAGGGATAGGTGAATAAGTCATGGGGGCTCCAGCCTCAGGAATGGATCACTGCCATCTCTTTGGAGGGGGTCTGACTGGGTAGGATGGATTCATTCCCAAGAGACCAGGTTGTTGGAAAAAGAGTGCCTGACCCCTCCCCAGTCCCTTGCATCCCTGCTTGAAAATCTGCCTTCTGTATGCAGTATTTCCGTCATTGCTTCTCCACAGCATTGCGATGACGTCAAGGGGGCCCTTGCCAGAACGCTGACACCATGCCCCTGGGAAGGCCCAGCCACCAGGATCATGAGCCAAACAAACACTTTGGCTTTATAAGTTACCCAGCTTGAGTATTTTGTTATAGCAACAAAAAACCAGACAGATACACCTCTCTGAGCTCACTTTCCTTATCTGTCAATGGCAATATTAATCATGTCTGTGTCAGAGAGTTGCTGTAAGGATGAGTGCAAATGAGTGTCACATGTGGGGAGTCCCTGGCCCCCATTCCACAGAGGAGGGAGAAACAGAACCCTATTCTCCCCAGAACAGTTTCTGGGGGAGAGCATCGTACCTGCATGGATAACACAGAAAGGAGGGTGAGGTAGGAAAGGGATACTCAGGGGCCAAATATGGCTGCGAACCACAGAGCCCATTAGTATTACCACTGAGAGAGGGAGAAAGAGAGGCTGCCCACCTCCCATGGATAGGGCACGCTTAGAAAAAAAAAAAAGGCAAACAAGCAGGAGTGAGATATCCAAGAGTTGACAGAGGAGAGGAAAAGCCTCTAGGTTTTTTCGGTGGGCTGTGAAGTGCGTGGCACAGCTAGTCCTGCAAGCGTGAGGTCTCAGCTGTTGCTGTGTGGGGGACTCTCTTGGTGCCGGAAGAGGTGTGTGCACCTGGACTGAAACAGGCATGCAACCAGTGCCTGCACGCATGCAACCGGAGCGGCAGCTCAAAGCTGTTTGTGGGTTTCACGATGTCAGGCTCTGTACTTGGTCCTTCCTGCACGTGAGCTCACTTCATTCTTGGAGTGGCCTCATGAAGCCTGGTATCATCCCTATGCCACCCGAGGGACTACAGCTCAGAGAGGCTAAGGCATTTGCTCAGGGTCATTCCGCTGGTAAACAATGGAGCGAGGACTGCACGCAGGGGTGTCTGACTCTAGACCTTCTGTTCTTGAAGGGGGAGGCGAGGGGTGAGGAGGGAACAGGGAGCAGGAGTGGGAAGGGGAGAAGGAGAGGAATAGAAGCTATGGCTTAAGGAAGGGAAGGTAGGATCCTGGGATTCCCAGAGGCTCTCAGACAGGGCTAGCACATTCAGCAAATTAACTACATGGAGCACCTAGTTAGATCTGAATTTCAGACACAATGAATGATAATAATCACGTCTCTTGCAATAGAGGTGACGTACTTGCACTAAAAAACATCATTGGTGTTGACCTGAGTGTCCAGGGTAACTGGACATCCCGTGTTTAATGCGGCTGCCCTCCTCACAGGGCTAACCAGGCCCAGCAGCGGGAGCAGCCCTTTCCTCAGCCCCTCCCTTCCCCACGTTGGGGGTCTCTCGGCTGATGCGTTTTACTCAGCAATGGCCTCTCTGCAGAGCAGCAGCCCCGCAACCTCCAGAGACGCCACGCCACGCCTGGCAGGAGAGAGGCATGCCGGGAACTGCAGGGAATGCTGGGAGTGCAGCATCCAGAGTCTCGAAGGGCACGTGAACAGACGCTGGGAGGAAGGGAAAACTTGCCTTGGGCAAGTCCCAGGTCTCATTTCTTCACCCAGTCCCTTCTTCCAGGAGCCCCTCCCCTGTGCAAGTGCCCTGGGGCACCAGGCTGTCCTGGTCTTGCCAAAGCATTTGATAAACTGGTCAGCCCTGGGCTGCAGTGGGCGGATTCCTCCTAGGAGAGGACACCAGGGGTAGCTATGCTTTAGCCAAAGGCACAGCACTCAAATGGTGGGACCCCAGGCCTGGGACAAGGGATATCTGGGAACTGAAGGGCCCTTTTGGTACCTCCTGACCCCCCCCACCCCCACCCAAAAGCATCAGCTACGTCACCACCTAGTGCATCTGCCTCCAAAGCCAGCCCTGCCCGGGTGACTCAGTAATTGTCCACCAGGATTTAGCATCACGCTCAGCACAACATCCCAGCCCTAATCAAACCTCTCTGGGACCGTCCTGCTGAAGGCTGCTTTCTCCTACCCCTGAGGGGTTGGCAAGCTTCTTTCGTGCAGACACTGCCGGTTCTGAACACCTAAGGGAGTCCTAGCCCCTCTTATTCCCTCTCTTCTCCTCCAGCCTCTCCTCCGGTGGTCTCCCACCCCGAGAATACAGTTCTCAGCATTACTCAGAGGCCAGCTCATGGAGAAGAGAGCTCCAAACCACTCTTCACACACACCCCTGTCCATGAAGGCTCGTGGTCCTTCCTGCCTAGAACGAGGTGCAGGCCTCCCATCCCGGCCCTCCCACATCTAAACCACCTCCCTGTGCTGTTTCCATGACAATCAGAGGCACTGCTAAAGTTTCACACCTGTAACATGGATTCCTCGCCACCCTGACATCTTACCCCCACGCTCAGGACTCTCAGCAAGACCCTCCCTGGTCCCACACGCACATTCTGCCCCTGGTCCCACGGGGCGCACGCACATTCTGCCACCCAGACGCCCTCGCCATCAGCTTCTGTGCATTTTACACCCAGATTTACTCCGAGACATCAGAGGTGCCCCTTCTCCTTGAATAGGGATTTTTTTTTTTAAAGATGTGTAGAAAAGTTAAAAATGTAACAAACAGGGGCGGCAATTACAAAAGTCTTGGGTAGAGTTGAAGCCGAGATGGGAGCTTTAGCGACGTCAGGGGAGAACGTGGCCCCAAGGCCTGTATGTGGGGATGCGATTATGCTTCAAGTAGGAGTTAATGGGGAGGCAGATCTCCAAATATTTCATACACGGATTACAGCCAATTATCGGATTATACAAGAGGCCAGCACGCAGCTGCCCCCCACCCCTGCCCCCAGCCATCCTCACATCAACACACAAATGGCAAGAAGTAATGGACCTGGGAGAGAGGCCCAGGCCCAGGGCAGTGAGGAGGGGGAACCTCCGAGAGGAAGGGTCCACTCCTTGACACTGCTCAGTATCCTGGCCCCACCCCAATTCTGTTCCTAAAACAATATGGGGGCCGGCACCGCGGCTCACTAGGCTAATCCTCCGCCTGCAGCGCCAACACTGGGTTCTAGTCCCGGTTGGGGCACCGGATTCTGTCCTGCTTGCTCCTCTTCCAGTCCAGCTCTCTGCTATGGCCCGGGAAGGTAGTGGAGGATGGCCCAAGTGCTTGGGCCCTGCACCTGCATGGGAGACCAGGAGGAAGCACCTGGCTCCTGGCTTTGGCTAGGCACAGCGTGCTGGCCATAGTGGCCATTTGGGGGGTGAACCAATGGAAGGAAGACCTTTCTCTCTGTCTCTCTCTCTCACTGTCTAACTCTGTCTCTCAAAAAAAAAAAAAAAAATGTGGGTCCGGGCCCCACCTCCCCACTCCCCAACCATAGACCTGACCTGCTCTCACACCCCTCAGTGCTCAGTGCCAGCTCAGCTCTTTCTGTCCCATGTGTCACCAGAAAAGCACCATTCCCAGTGGGTTCACCCACGGTGTCTACTTGGAATGAACATAACTTTCCACATTGTGACAAAAGGTAGAGGAGTAGGGACAATAAAACTCCAGCATCTGATTTCTTAGATGTTTGCAAACTGACCATACAGTGTTGGCTGGGTGGAGACCTCAAGGTCCAGGAAGAGGACAGGAGATGTCTTTTGGACTCAGACTTCTGGATGATTGGACCTGACCCATTCTTTGGCTCTTTCTGAGGGTTCACAAGTTTCCAGATGGTTTCTCTGTGCCCACAGAGGCCCCACATGATGGGGCTTATGGTCCCCACTGACCCTAACCTTCTCCCTTCTCCACCCCCACTCCCTCTCTTGGCTCTTCCTTGTTGACTGGGTGGCTGCAGGCAACTCGCACGCCAGTCCTCCTAGAGGATCATGTGGAGGCTATCATGGGAGGATGAAATCTCCATGGACCTCGTCTCGGTTTTGTGGTTTTTCCAGTCATGGGCTCTAGATCACAGCCTTGGGTTCCTCTACCCCATATAATTCGCTCTTCAGAGATGGGACTGGATGGAGAAGCAAGTGGTGAGATCTCTGAGGGGTGCTCTGTGTGAGGCGTGCCCACCCCAGGGCAGGCTTATTTCCCATGGACTGCCTGGCCCTATGTCAGTCAGGTTCCACCAGCTCCCATCAAATGAGGGACAGCTCCAGGGAACTGGGATTTCAGGTTCTGGGGCAAGTTCCATCTCCTTTCTCAGCGGAGAGCAGAGCTTTCAGAAAATAACTCAACCTGCATGGTGCCACTGGACATTCCGGCCGCCCCACCCCCACAGGGCTGCCCGGGCTGGACTTCCTGAGCCTAGACTTCAGATGACACCCGTTCTCCTAACTATGCATGGTGCTGGGCCCTCGACAGTTCCTGCAGCCTCCCTGTATCCCATCCAGGTGGCCCTTAGTGCTGGCAGGGAGAGGGAATGGAGGCTCTGGAAAGACACAGGCATCAGGCTCGTCAGCCAAGAACCACCTAAGATCCAGGGCTCAAGTCTGGGTGGGTAACTTGGCTGTTCTGGGTTGTAGGACTTCCTCTGCCCGTCTCCTGTCCCTGCCTCCCCCACTGTCTGGGTGGAACCCCAAAGATTCGAAAGAGCCCGATTCCACAGCATCTATGTTCTTGGTTCCTCCATTCACATGGCTGCTGGTCACCAGGGGCTGAGCCCCTGCCACTTCCTGTCCACTACTCCTGTCCACCACTGCCTCACCCCAATTTGTGTCTTTTCATCTAAAGCTGAAAAGTTAATAGATTTTTTAAAAAAATCCCCAAATCAGCAAACACCTACGTAACTGCGTCCTGGCAAGATTAAATTAGTTGAGTTAGAAAAGCCGCAGGAGGGTGTTGCAACCCAGTGCTTAGGAGGAAAATCACACGGGGAACACCAAACAGATGGTGCTCCTGGCCTTTCTTCGTTCCTTCCGGCACCATCCCCATCTTGGTGGAGGAGGCAGTGGCCTGCTCCGCCTGGGGCGCCTTCCCCTCCTGTCTCCGGAAGTCCGTGGCACATCTGGGAGGAGGGCCGATCCCAGGGCTGTCCGGTGAGCCGGCAGGACTCTCTAGGACACTGGGCAGTCTCCTACTGGTGCCACAGTGAAAAGCAGGCTTCTGGAAAAACCCAAGTAGCTACAAGCAGGCACATCCCTAGAGCAAGTGGCCTGGGTGTCCGGACCAGCCAGAACCAGAGTGGACACTGGAAATACTGTGACGTCAGAAAAGCACCGAGAGGAGGCAAGGGCTGTGACTTCAGATGGGAGTGGACTCGCCGCAGGCTCTGGGACTATTTTCCACTTAGAAGGAAAGACTCCCCATATGTATTTTTCAAATTAAAAGTATTTTGACCTGGGAAACCCATTTCCTACTCTCTCCTCAGCAGGCTTTTGGTGACGTGAGTAAGTAATAAGTATCTAGGGATGAGAGTTGCCATATGAGCAAATAAAAATACAGGTCACCCAGTTGAATTTGAATTTCAGATAAACAGCAAATAATTCCTAGTATTAGCATGTGCTATACTGAAGATAATAATTCATCACTTGGGGCCAGTGCTGTGGTGCAGTAGATTAAAGCCCTTGCCTGCAGCACCAGCATCCCATATGGGCACTGGTTCAAGTCCCAGCTACTCTACTTCTGACCCAGCTCTCTGCTATGGCCTGGGAAAGCAGTAGAAGATGGCCTAAGTCCATGGGACCCTGCACCCACATGGGAGACACGGAAGAACCTCTTAGCTCCTGGCTTTGGATCAGCTCAGCTCTGGCCATTGCTGTCATTTGGAGAGTGAACCAGTGGATAAAAGACCTCTTGCTCTCTGGCTCTACCTCTGTCTGTAATTCTGCCTTCCAAATAAATATGATAAATCTTTAAAAGAAATTCATAATTTGTCTGAAATTCGAACTGAACTGGGCATCCTGTGTTCTAACAGCTCTCCCACTGACGTAAGGGGCAGTGAAAAGGAGCAACTTCCAGAGGCATAGTCCCTCCATGATGCACCTGGTCACTAACTGCAGACTGAGGGCCTGCTCTGCACTTGAACTGTTCAGGGCTCTGATGCTGGACTTCAGGGAATCCACAGTCCATCTGGGGAGGCAGAGGTGTAAAGTGACCATCTAAATGGGATGTGATGGGCTAGTGTTGTGGCATAGCAGGTAATGCCATTGCCTGCAATACTGGCATTGCATACAGGCACTGGTTTGAGTCCTGGCTGCTCCACATCCCATCCAGCTCCCTGCTAATGGCCTGGGAAAAGCAGCAGAAGATGTCCCAAGCATTTGGGCCCCTGTCACCCACATGGGAGACCCAGATGAAACCCTTGGCTCCTGGCTTCAGCTGGCACAGTCCTGGCCATTGCAGCCATCTGGGGAGTAAACTAGCAGATGGGAGATCTCTCTGTCTCTCCCATTCTCTCTAACTCTGCTTTTTAAATAATAAATCTTAAAAACAAACCGGGGCCGGCGCTGTGGCACAGTGGATAAAGCTGCTGCCTGCAGTGTCGGCATCTCATAAGGGCGCTGGTTGAAGTCCCGGCTGCTCCACTTCCAGTCCAGCTCTCTGCTGTGGCCCGGGAAGGCAGTGGAGGATGGCCCAAATGCTTGTGCCCCTGCACCCGCATGGGAGACCTGGAGGAAGCTCCTGGCTCCTGGCTTCCGATCGGCACAGCTCAGGCCATTGCAGCCATTTGGGGAGTGAACCAGTGGATGGAAGACCTCTCTCTCTGCCTCTCCTTCTCTCTCTGTGTAACTCTTTCAAATAAATAAATAAATATTTAAAAAAGAATGATCATTAGAATGATATCACATTTTATATAAAAACAAACAAAAACACCAGGATGTGAGCAGGAATATGCAGGGAAAATGGAGCAAGAAATGACGTTTCAGATGAGTCAGGGAGCAGAGGCCACCACTGATGTAAAGACACCTGCTCTGCCTACGCTTCTGGGGCAGAGTAAGAAGTTTCCACGAGGCCCTCTGGCCCACTTCTCTGCTACGGTGCCTCCCTCTCGTCACCTCCATCTCCACCAAGAACCCATTCATTCACTTATGCACTCAACTGACAATTATCAGGGACCAGCCGCTGCACAGTAGGGGGAAGACAAAGATCGCTATCCTTGAAGTTGGCAGTCTGGCAGAGGACATGTGTGTAATCAACGTGCCCTAAGGGTCTCTCTTTGCTAAAGCAGTGGGAGTCGCTGGAGGGCTGCCATGGGGTATCAGAAAGCCATACAGCTGTGTTTTGAGGCCAAAGTCCCCATGGACAAGCTGAGTGACCCAACAGAGTGATTGAGTTGCTGAGTCATGTTAGGCCTTGTTTTCCTCACCTGAATAAAAGGTGGCACAGGTGACTGGACTTTGTCTCACGGGCTTGCTCTGAAAAGCTAATGTAACAACTGGTACTTGATACACCATAGCGTCTTATAAATGTGAATTAGCACTCACTATAAAACTGATTATTGTGGGGCCAGTGTCATGGCACAGTGAGTTAAGTCACCGCCTGCGACACCAGTATCCTGTGTGAGCACTGATTCAAGTTCCAGCTGCTCCACTTCTGATCCAGCTCCCTGCTAACACATCTGGGAAAGCAGTGGAAGATGGCCCAAGTGCTTGGCCCCTGCACCCATGTGAAAGACCTTGACGGAGTTTCAGGCTCCTGGCTTTAGCCTGGCCCAGCCCTGGCCATTGTGGTCATTTAAGGAGTGAACAAGCAGTTGGAAGATTGATCTCTCTCTCTCTCTCTCATTCTGCCTTTCAAATAAATCAATCTTAAAAAAAAAAAAAGTGATTACTGTTTGGCAATCCCCTAATCAGTTAAACATAGAATTACCATAGGATCGAGCAATCCCACTCCTAGTTCTTTATCCCAAAGGACTGAAAACAGTGTTTCACATAGATGCACTCATACCCATGTCCACAGTGGCATTAATTCACAGTAGCCAAGAGGCAGAAACAACTCAAGTGTCTGTCAGAGACAAGTGGATAAACAGGTGGTGCACACAGGCAATGGGATCGTAATCAGACCCCTCAGCAGGGTGAAGCCCGGACACATGCAACAACATGGAGGAACCCTGAAGACATGGTGCCAAGAATGCCAGATACAAAAGGACAAATCTTTTGAGATTCCACTTATGTTAGGTCGGGAACAGGCAAAATCCTGGAGACGGAAAGCAGAATAGCGGTTACCTGGAGCTGCGGCCAGGGAGAGGCAGTCAGTGCCTAACAAGTGCAGGGTTTCTGTTTGGGATGATGAAAAGGTTCTGCACAGGGGGTGCTGGACTCAGCATTTAGGATGCCTGCATCCCGATCAGAGTGCCTGCGAGGTAGCCAGTGATGGCTCAAGTACACATGGAAATCCAGATTGCGTTCTGTACTCCTGGCTTTGGTCTGGCCCTGCCCTAGCCACTGCAGCCATTTGGGGAGTGAACCAGCAGTTGAAGATCTCTCTGTTCCTCCCTCTCTCTGTGTCACTCTGCCTTACAAATAAAATAAATGAATAAATCTTTTTGAAAAACCCTATTATGCAGGGAAGGCATGGCTAAGCAGGAGGCTAAGGCTGCTCTAAGCAGGAGGACAGGCTGAGTGCAGGAGAGACAGGCCTCTAGGAGCCTCCCAGGGCAAGCGGCTGCTGTCCGGACCCACAGGCCTGAGGCTGAGGTGCCACCACTACTAGAGAGCTGACCTTCAACACAGCCGAGGAAGTGCTAACAATCCACTGAGTGGTGTGCAACAAAGGCTTGGGTGGGAAACTTGTGGAGCCCTTTACGGAGCCACCCCCTGCCAGGATCGCTCTGTGGGATGGAAAGTGTCAATCACACCGAGACCTGAACCATGCTGAAGGAGTAATAGGGGCAGCTCACCAGTGCAAGGGGAGCTGAAGCCAGAAGCTGTCTCGACAAAGGTGAGGACAAGAGGTGGAGGGAAGAAGGCAGCAGGAAGAGGCATCCCCTGAACACTGCAGGAGTCACCTGGGGAGGCTGGCTGGACAGAGGAACCAGGCAGGATGGGCTGAATCAAAGCTAAGAAGGCAGTGGTGCCAAGTAAGGACCCGTGAGGTTACTCCAGGTGCTTTCCAAGGACCCAGTGCATAGACCCCGGGGGCCTGCTGTTGTAGCTCTGTCACCCCCAGTCATCCCACCAGCAAGCAATCAGTTCCTTAATGGCAAAGTTTCAGGCTCTTCCCACAGAGGAAATCCAGTTTTCTTTGGATTCAGGGTCAGGTTCAGCAAAATGACAAAATCAGCACATGGATTCCCTCTGCCCATTTGTAATCTTCAAGCTTCACACCCTCATTCTCAGAAAAGGAATTGGTAAAAGACCCTTTTGTGAATTCCCTTCTCCAAAAGCATTTGCATTCCAGCCAGATCTATTGTTAAAATGTTTTGGACATCGGGAGGACTTTAGAGACAGGGTGCTGGTCTTTCTGGCTGCCCTGGCAATGACTTCTTCTTCAAAGTAGGAGAGACAGGGGTCACCTCTCCCCACCCTGGCAGACTGTACCTTCTTCTTTAGGTTAGTATCAGGCATTGGATAAGCAGCAGGGTTTTCATTTAATAATAAAACATCTTAACAGCAAATAAGAAATTCTATAAATCGAGATCATGTAAGATGACAGAAGATTAATATTCTAATTAAACATGGCAATTCCAATCATTTTTATCTTTATGGAAATACTCAACATTTTGACACACTTCAGCTATAAATGGATGGTTTCAGTCTGATGGCAAATTGAAACAATTTCTCATGTTTGTAAGCTGTCACTGGCAGCAAGAGATGGTATTCAGCTAAATCTAGAGCTCCAGATTCTAGACATTTCCATTCAGAGGACTAATTCTGACATCTCCCTTTCTCCATGGGTAGCTTGTACAATAATATCCCAGAAGCCATACACACTATGATAAATTAATTTGAGGTTTTATGACTTGAAAAACTCATACCCAAAGGTACTTTGCTCGCCCCTATAGAATGTCACACTTTGTGCAGGACTGATGGATTTGAGCAACTACTGGCTTCGTGATTTAGCATCCTACTACTTCTGATCCTCATAGGAGACCATGTCAGTTATTACTGTCCCTACAGATGAGGGAATCGAGGCTCAGAGCAGCAAGTAATTTTGCAAAAGTCGCAGAGCTGGAAGGTAGCAGATCTAGGATTGGGAGTGAGGACAATCAAGCTCTTGACGATCACCTTCACCCCACTAAAGAAGCTACACACAGCATTCGATGAAAGGGGACTCAATAAACATTTGTTGGTTTGTTCTTTTGCAATATTCTAGGCCAAAAAAGATACTTTGTTAACTGATGACACACAACTATATGAGGGGTCTTTTAAAAGTGCATGGAAAAACATATATTATGAAAAACTGTGCAAGGATTTCAAATCTTTTTTGCACCAAAATAAATTTACCTTGTGGCCAGCACTGTGGTTTAAAAGGTTAAGCTTCCACCTGCAGTGCTGGCATCCAATATGGACACCGGTTTGAGTCCTGGCTGCTTCTCTTCCAGTCCAGCTCCCTGCTAATGGCCTGAGAAAGCAGTAGAAGATAGCCCAAGAGCTTGGGTCCCTGCATCCCCATGGGAGACCCACAAGAAGCTCCTGGCTCCAGGCTGGATCAGCCCAGCTCCAACTGTTGCTGCCATTTGGGGAGTGAACCAGCAGATGGAAGACTTTTCTGTATCTCCCTCTCTGTAATTCTACCTCTCAAATAAATAAATAAAATCTTAAAAAATAAATTTACCTTTTAGTTCCATTTTCCACAACCTCTTAAACTCCCTTATACAAACCATAAGTTCTTTGTCACATTTCCTCTGTGATCGTTCTTTCACCCCAAATCTGCCCCCCAACCATCACCATCGCCATCAGCATCATCTTCAAAATATGGGTTTTACTTGAAGGATAAATATTTTTCAAGGAAATATAAATAATTTAACAGATCATGCTTTCCTTTCTTTTTATGTTAAACAATTTCAATCTTTAAAATCTACTTTTGGGGCCAGCACTGTGGCGCAGTAGGTTAATCTTCCGCCTGTAGTGCCAGCATCCCATATGGGCGTCGGTTCTAGTCCTGGCTGCTCCTCTTCCAATCCAGCTCTCTGCTATGGCCTGGGAGAGCAGTGAAAGATGGCCCAAGTGCTTGGGGCCCTGCACCCATGTGGGAGACCCAGAAGAAGGCCCTGACTCCTGGCCTCGGATTGGCCCAGCAGTGGCTGTTGTGGCCATTTAAGGAGTGAACCAGCAGATGGAAGACCTTTCTCTCTGTCTCTCCCTCTCACTGTAACTCTACCTCTCAAATAAATAAATAAACTTAAAAAAATGCACACTCTTTAAAAAATTTACTTTTAAGCTAAACATATTGTTGGCATCAGTACTTTTATTAGTACCTATCTAAGGTGCTTAAAACTGTTGTCTAAAATTCCCTTGAGAAACATCACTTTTCAGCAAAGTTAAGCAATTTCTGTTCCTTTGGAGACTCCACTTACCCTTTTATAGTCACATACGCTGAAATTTACCCACCAAAGCCAAATACTAGACATACCCCTAACAAAGTATGAATGCAGACGTGTGAACAAAGTTCAGCTTAAAGAGTGTAAGTTTTGAAAACTTGGGAACATGTCAGGGAAAAGAAAATCACTGTGAGAAAAACAGCACAATAAATATTCTCCAATCTTTGCAGTCTAATTATATTGGCTGCTGCTACTGCAAAATACTTAGCAATACCACGATGCTTTTAGGTTGATAAAACTCTGTGGGGTGGAATAATGTTTATTGAGTCAATTAATTTTCCAAAAGTTATTGATGCCTTTAGCACAAGCTTTGCTTCTCCTAGATTTAAAAAGATAATGTCTCGAGGGCATGACAGTCCTTTGTCATCTTTAAAATCCCCAGTAGGCTTAGCCTAGTCTTCTCTTGTAAGAATTTGCTCAATAAATGTTTGTTGAGTGAATATTAGCATTAAATAACTATTCTCTAAGTCTTATGATTCTGCAACTGAAAGAAATTATAACTAAAAAATAAACTACAGTCATAACATGGTGAATGTACTGAATGTCAATGACTTGTACACCTTAAATTGGTTAAATTTAAGCTATATGAATTTTGCTTCCTTATATAAGACTTAAAAAACGCAGCAATTAGGGGATAGCAAGCTTCCATTAAAATTCAACATGATATAGTTTCATAATTTCAAATCAACTACAGAGTACAAAAGAGGTCATAAATAATGTTTTATGAGAAGAAGTTTTTTAAAATCCTTATTAAACAGATAAAATACAAAAGCTACAACAGAATTTCCAGAAATTGTGATGTAAATAACCTGAACTATTTCAAGCACCCGCGGCTCAGTGAGAAGTGTTTAAAGGGTTTTTCAGACTCCTGCTACCATGTAAAGGGGAGGAAGGAGTGCAGCCTTGCAGAAGGAAAGAAAAAGTGAATCAGAAATGTCCCAAGTGCAGAAGACAGACTTCGCCTGCACACCCCTCCTGTCGCCAACCCCAATCTCAGCCCCACATTGAGGGTGGCATTTCTGAGTCACGCTCATAGTTTCCAGAACAAGGCTTCCTCCCTTTCATGACAATGCGATGCCAGGCTGTTTATTTACTTATTTTTTTAAGTAGTAAAGAAAAAAGCCACTTAATTCAGGAGGGTTGAACGCACAATTGCCGCCTCTCCCAGTGCAGGGAGCAGCAGGCTTCTCTCCCGATTGTTGACAGAACCGTTCCTCTCTTGGGTTTATGGAGATAACTGCTGAAGTGCACACAGTCTGAGGACATTGTGTGCAGTTTTCAAACTGTATCTGCCGTTGTGAAAGGCCAGCGATTACACCGTTGTTCTCAAAAAGTTAACACATTCCCAGCAAGCTGCAGCCTGGAATCTTGTCTGTATCAAATTTTCCTTTCTGCTTTCTGATAAATCACAATGTGACAGCCAAGCCCCCTGCCTCCCTCCTCTGTTTTACTTGCTCATTAGGTCTTTAAAAGAAAATGCAAATCCTCATCTCTTCATTAACCCATCTTAGAAAATAACTCAGATGTTCCTAATTTCTCGTCTGATTTATCAGACCGGTCCCTGATAACTTTTGAAAGAAGACTATTCAACATTCTCAAGGACAAAGAACACTTTATAGAAATAAATAAAAAAGAAGTTCTGACACAGGCATGGGAGGCGTAAAGCACCAAGATGTTTGGTAAATGTTGCTTGCTTGTGAATTATTTCAAGTTCTGCCCAAACCAATGGACACATTCTGTTGAAAATGCTTGATTCAAAAACTTCTCTTACAGACTGTATGAAAATACCTCGCGGCTCCACTCCGCATTGTGCAAGCCTGACAGGCTAAAGGGAATCAACAATCTCACGCAAGCTTTGCTTTTTAAAGAAAACACCAACAAGTTCGGAGACGTGACACCGGCGGAATGGATCAAAACGAGTTCATGCTTCCTCCTGTAATTCTCCCCACGTGAGTGTATCTGCGCATTTTTTTAAACCACTCCAAAATTGAGTTCTTTCCCCCCCACACACCAACACTAACTAAATTCTAGGGTCTTCTCAGAAGGTGTCCCCATGCTCGGGCGGTTTTTAGGATTCTATTGACCGTAATCAGGATGACACTGTTTATTTTCCCCGGAGGGGGTCAGGAGTTGGGGGCGGGGTGGCAGGGGAGGGAGAGCAGGTGAGCTTTCGTGTCGGGTGATCAGCCACCGCTCTCTGGGATCTCCGATCCCAACTCCATTTCTCAGTTCCTTACCAGAAACAGAAAACAGACGTGGAGGCACCAGAGGCGAACTACTGACTCCACCAGAGGCGAAGCCCGGCCCTTCCGCCGGGGGCTTTGCCAGGGAGCCACTGACTCCGCCGCCCCAGGCCAGGCTCGGGCTGGGCACCTCCTCGCCACCTCCTCTCTTCCGACAGACGGCCGGGACCTCAGGCCCCCCAAGAAGGCCGCCATTCCGCCCCAAAGTTCTCCGTCTTCGTGGGTCTCCACGTTGGGGAGGGGGCCAGGCGAGGGGCAGTTTACAGGGACAAAGCAGAGAGGATGTGCCCGCGCGGGTGGGGCCCACGCTTGCAGCGCTGTCGGGTCCCAGGGGGGAGGAAAGCAAGCCCGGGAGAAGTTTCCGGAGTGAAAACTCAGGGCTCACGCTGTTCGATCCGAAGACAAACCTCTCCCCGGGGGCCGAGGGGGCTGGGGACGGCCAGGAGGCCGAGGGCAGGCCGCTGCATTGGCTGCCTCCCCTCTGCGCAGAGCTTCCCGGCTCCTCCACCTGGCTCCCGGCGGGGAGCCCTGGCCCTCCTGGGGGAGGAGGGGGGCCGGGGGCTGTTGACTAAGGAAACAGCCGACGCACAGGTCAGCCATCAGGCAAATAATAAACATATTTGCGTGGCCCGTCTGTTAAGCCTGTTTAATGGGCCGTCCCTACATGTAAATGGCGAATGGCGTCCTACCCCAGCCCCCACCGCTCCACCTGTATCAACAACAATGCCTCCACACCATTATCTTACCTTAATGAACTTAATCTTTAATTTCCCAGCTTGGCCCTGGTACTCAGCCTCCTAACAAAGGAAGTGGGACTGTTTGAGTCCCTGGGAGTCGCCTTCCTGCAACAGCTAGGGGAACTTTAGCCACGACAAGGATTTGTGCCCCTTGTGGGACTGTCAAAAGCAATAAATATTTTTCTTTTGATTCCATCATTAGACCCTCCTAAGAAGGCCTCCCCATTGTCCACTGTCATTCCCAGAGCTCTCTGGGCAGGGGCGTCATTGTGGAAAATGAACCCTGAAGTGTTAACAATCCTGCTAAAGCTGCGACACTCCCCCCCCCCCCAGGGCGTAACCGTTAGGAATGTGTCGCCTCACCATTGCCTGCTCTGCGAAAAGAGCACTTGTGTTTTTTAACACTGGTCTTTGAGAAGGATGCTCAAGTTAAAGCATTGTGGCCACTGTAAATAGATGCACTCAGCAGAATAGAGCTTCTTCATTCCTAATTAGGGAAGTAACTCCAGAAAGACAGAATGTCACTGGCTGGGCTGTGCAGACTGGAGTTTGTGCTCGCCTCCACAATGTGAGGTAATTGGAGTTGTACCTTTTAGAAAGCTGCTAATTTCACATAGGAAGTGCTAACAAGACCTTTCTGGGCCATGTTTTCCTTCTTCCTTTTTAAGGAAGTTACAGACCTTCAGTAGTGGGAATGGCTGAGCCCTGGCCGGGCGGAGGAAACAGCAGTAATGAACCACTTCAGCCCGCAGTTAGAAAAAGGAGGCCTCATTTTGGAGTCCTGAGAATACTAGGCACAACAAAAGGTTCTGTTTAAGCTTGTTATCCAGGACATTCTTACACGCTACACAGCTCTCCCTGCAATGACCCTCTTCAAACAAGTGCATCAAGTTTGAGCAAATAGAAACACGCAACTTTCAGGGCTCAGAGTTATAGTTTTCTTTACAAAGCCATTTATATAATGTAAGCTGCAATTAGCATGGGACAGAGCGAGGAGATTTAGGCTGGAAAGTTCTTTTAACAAAAGATAGAAATTAGTGGAATAAGTAACAGTTAAATATCGGCTTCTGATAACTAGTTGAAAAGACCTTTTAAATCATTTACTAATATAGAAAAAAATAAAATGATTTTGTCTCAGACCTTGTTCCAACCAAAGTGTGGTCTTTTAAATCACTGAACTGATTAATCTTACTAATTTTAAATTATCCAGCAAGAATGGATCAGAGCAAAAAAAAAAAAAAGCCCACCCCCCACCCCCCCCAATAAAAAGCACTCCAGCTTTTAAGCCTGACAATTTCATCAAAATGTCCATAGGAATTACATAAAAAATTCAAACCGTAATGAAATAAATTGCTACTTACATTATGAAAAGTCTGCAAAAGCTTTTTATAGACTTGAAATGCAGAAGTTATATAAACTGCACAGTAAAAAGAATTAGAAATTGACCTTTATAGATCAAGGGCTAAAATTAACAGTCTTCAGGGGAAAAAAAAATCCCCAGTTCACAATGGCTTTTAATGCCATTTTTCCCTACACTCATTTATCTAATAACCATGGCAAGGTTAGGATAAACAATGAACAGTGTGTTTTCACATTTTCCACCTTTTGTGTCCTCTATATGAATTTCTAAAACACTTAAGAGAATAGATACATAAACCTGTGACCTTCAAATGAGCTTTTTGATACTCTCAACATTTTGAATAAAAAGATCAGAAAATGGAACCACTTTTACACGGCAATGAATTCCATTCTGTTGGGTAAACAAAGCTAAATTTTAAAACAGAGACCTGACATTTGTATAGCTCAAGAAGCTATTCTGTTCTTTTGGGGGTGGGCAGACAAAAAGAGGCGACGTTGTCAGTACTTTATGGTGGGCTAAATAACGACCAAATCTACAATTCAGAGAGAGACACACACATACACACACAGAGACAGAGAGAGAGAGGGAGAGAGAGAGGGAGAGAGATCCATTTGGCTGCGTTCAAGAGAGGGCCACCGTTCCCAAGATGAGAAAAACAAAAATGTCCACTTTTTATGACTCCCCCCACCCCACGAACAATTGATCCACCCTCCAGTAAAGGGGGCTGGGGGAGGCGGCCCAGGCCGCCATTATGGAGCTAACGCTTATTGACAGGAGCTACAAGGGCTTCCAAAAGTTACTCCAATTTCCGTCGAGCTTTTGTGCATCCGTTGTCCTGTCTGAAAGGCTCAGTTAGGTATTGTTGCAAAAAAAGTCTGCACCCACATTTGTTCCCCGCTAATTCATACTCGGCATTGTGAAGTTGTGCTATTCAGGGGCTGATTGGACAACAGCCCTGACAATGGCCAAGCGATTAGTCTCTCAGCATGGGCTGGGCTTGTGGGTATAAACCTAGGGATGGGGCTGGAATTCACTGGGGCATTCAGCGCCTCTCGGGGCCTTCCTGAGAGGCCGTGCCTCCTTTGCTGCAGGTAATGCATTCCTTCAGAGCCGGGAAACCGAATCCTTGTAATTAGCGTGGCCGGGACCCGGCAGGCCGCCCCCTCCCTGCACGGCGGCCCTCGGGGGCCCCGGCGCTTTCTAAGGAGCTCAGCCCCTGAAACGGTCCAGCCTCGTCGAATTGAAAACTTTCCTGGGCGCCTCGGTGGGCCTGAAAACCAGCACGTCAGGGAGGGGAGCCGGGGCTGGGGGCGAGCGGCGCCGCTTAACCCTTGGCACGCCGCGCCCGCCGCGAGCGCGCCCCTTCCCGCGCGTCTCGGGGCTGCGCGTGCGGACGTCCGCCCGGCGTTCTGCGTGGCAGCACCTTGAATTAATTTAACGTTATTTTCCTCTTGTTTTACACCACTTATGACAACGCGCTGCACAGTCTAACTTAGATCTTTATTGCACAACTATTTGTCGACATGACTACAGGCTACGCCGCGCGGAAAAGCAGGCTGACCAGAAAGATGCAGAAGACGCTCCCGGGGGGTTTTTGCGGGAAGGTTAACGTGGGAAATGCCACGGACCCGCGTGGGGGGCTTTCCTCGGACTGCCCGTAACCGTGCGGAAACCGCCGCTTCGATGTGATCCCCACGTCCACGGAGGACTTCCAGACGGCCGTTGGCAGCGGGAGCCACGCACAGCCCCCTTCCGGGAGAAATTAATTAGGTGGCGCCGCGTTCCCGCGGCGGCGGCCGGAAATGAGCCGGGGCGCGGCCCCAGGGCCGACGGGGATCCCCCGGGGCCGGACCGGCTGGGCCCGGAGTCGGAGAGGACGACGGCGGGCGCCGGCCGCGGCGTGGGGGCAAAGACGAGCGAAGGTCGGTGCCCGGCGGCCGCGCGTGGCTGGGCTGGCGCGACGTGAGGGACGCGCCGCGGGGCCTTCGCGCAAGCCCGCAGCCGAGCGCTGACCCCGAATGGCGGCCCCACCGCACGTACAAAGCAGCGGCGGCGGCAGCCCCAAACACTACTACACATTCGAATAGAAAAATGAAGATATTCTGGGCAAAAAGAAGTGTTTAGACAATGGCCGTCTGCTTCAGTTTCCCCGTTAGGCGAGGCTCCAGGGTGGGGAGGGGAGGGAGAGAGAGAAAGGAGTGACCGTGGGTTCCATACATTTAACTGAAAATCCCCTTCTCGGCAGCCCAAGTTATCTCGGCGTTGCCCGCAGCTCCGATTTAGAATGGGAGCCGGCTTGTTTACCGGGTTAATTAACGCCCGGTCCCGAGCTGGGAGGGGAGCCGGCGAGGAAGCGACTCGGTGATACCCAGGTGTAGCCGGGCCTGACTGGGCTCGACCCCGCCTGCGGAAAAGGTAGCTGGCCCGGCTGGAAGCGCAGTAGGTGAGCACCATTTTAGCGGCGAGCCTGTGATTGGAATGGCTTAGGGCGACAATCAGCACTGGGTTTTTTTTTTTTTCTTCCTGCAGAATGCGTCCTGATTCTGTGCTGTCGCCGAGGAGCGGGGAAGCAGCCGACCTTGGCGACGGAGGTCACCGGCCTGCCTTCTCTTCCTCGGCCTTCACCGCCACGTGGGAGGAAGAGGCACTTAAGGAGGAGCAACCCGGCTCCTGCCTCACGCTGGGACCAGCTTTCTGCTCTGGAAGAAAAAAAAAAAAAATCCCCGGGCCTTCTCTTTTTATTTACTTATTTCGGTTTTTAATTCCGGGAGCCTAATATCTGGGATTGGACTGTCCGCAGCCTACGTGTCTCTGTGACCTTACAGATAACAGGCAGGCTTGGATAGAAAATGAAATTCAAGCGCCAGCTAATTTTAAAAACATAACTAAAAACTCATTCCCAAGGGGAGGGGGAGCGATGGCAGTTTAAGTCCAAGCTGAACATGTCTTTAAATAACTATTCCTGGTATTTGCTAAATGATGGCTGTATGGGGGTAGGGATAGAATTTAGTCATTAAAAACAGCATGTGCTCAAGGTGAGAATAGATGTTTTATGACCCAGAGTCACCTATATGCTTTGCTGCGAGCCAGCACCTTCCAGAAAACAGACTGGCTGTGTCAGCCATACTGGTGTTTGGTTGGTTGGTTGAACTACCATTGGTGAATGCCTGTGTTACTGCTGATTCTCGGGCTGGCTGTTGTCCTCCTACACTGGGTCTGGAGTAGCCAAGGGCAGGGCAGGCTGAAGACTGGTGCTGGTATCACCTTCGTGTGATGGTACGTGGTTGGGTAACACAGGTGTCCCTTGTGGCCTCTGACCTGGGCCCAGAGAGCTCAGAACTTGCTGCTCATTCTCGGGTGTGTTACTGCTGATTCTAACAGCTGCCCTGGTCAAGGTGGTTGTGGCCGCCTGCATGTTTGAGAGAGGTTTAGAGAGATTCAGTGATTTGTCCAAGGTCACAGCGCTCAGTGAGTACCACAGTGGACACAGAACTGGGATGTCTCTGCCTTCTTTCTCCTACCCTCTGTGTGGTCAGTGACTCCAGATACCTACAATCATATGGAGGAGGGGATTTCATTCCAAATAAAGACTAGCCATGTCCTCCGTGATAGGAGAGGTCTTTTTGCCTATTGGAGGAGTCCACAGTAGGTTCTGGTTCAGGTCCATGGGGGCCCAACACACATAGAAGTACAGAGTACTTTCCAGAGTGCACAGAGTTCTTTCTGGAAAGATTTCTAGACTGCAAAGGAATCCATTTTGTTGCTGGCTCCACTATCCGTTAATGTGTGACCCTGAGCGAGTCACCTGCTGTGTGAAGGTTTTCTGAAGGCCAACTGGACACATTATCTGTCCCACCTGCCTCACGCTGAGAAGGGCCCAGATGAGCTAAAGTGGGTTCAAATGGACTGCTCACTGCAGGGAGCTACTGAAATGTGCACTTATTACTGATTTCTCACAGATATGAGGTCCTAATGTAAGATTATATGTATGTTTTTTTTTAATGCTTATTTTTTCATCTACTTGAAGGGCACATTGAAAGGGAGAGACCTTCCATTCATTGGTTCACTCCCCAAATGCCTGCAAACAGTTGAGGCTGGGCCAGGCCTGTGCCAGAAGCCAGGAACTACAGCCAAGTCTCCCACATGGGTGGCACATAACTAACTACTTGAAACACCATCTGTGCACCAGCAGGAAGCTGAATTGGAAGTGGAGCTGGGATTCAAACCTAGGGACACTGTTATGGGTTGTGGTCATCCCAAGCAGCAGCTTAACCACTGTGTACCAGATGCCCCCTTGGCCATATTTTGCACTCATCAAAATAACACACATGTCTACATGTCAAATAGTATATATGCACTTACGGTAAAAGGATGAGTTTGTCCTACCTTCAGTCCACCACTCAGAGGCAACCTTGGATCAACTTGATTTTTAGTTCTTCTGATGCTTCTGAGATTGCTAGACATATACAGGATACCCTGGAAAATTAGAATTTCAGATAAACAATGACAAAAGTATTTCAAATATGCATAATAGTGTTTTATCTGGCACCCTCTAATGTATGATGGTACTTCAAAGAGTTCGTGAAACATTTGAATTAAAAGATGTTTATTTTGGTGCAAAAATGACTTGAATTCCATGTACAGATTTTTCATATATGCACTTTCTGTGAACTTTTTAAGGATCACTCATACTTACATATTTGTACCTTTATTAATTTTCCGAGTTATCTGTGAAATTCTGAGTGGGAAAAAATTTCAATGTTCAATATTTATGTATTCCATTCTTGTATGGACACAATGTAACTTGTAACTAACACAATGTAACACCTTATAACACAATGTTTAAACCTGCATTTACAGATCCATCAACTTTTAGCAGTGCCTCCTGTCTTTGTGAGTTAGGAATATTACTAATGTCCTCTTCCCCCATCTGTTCTTTCCTGTTTCACACCCTACCTTGTGCCACTAGTACTTTTTTTTTTTTTTTGGACAGGCAGAGTGGATAGAGAGACAGACAGAGAGAAAGGTCTTCCTTTTGCCGTTGGTTCACCCTCCAATGGCCGCCACGGCTGGCGCACTGCGGCCAGTGCACCACGCCTATCTGAAGGCAGGAGCCAGGTGCTTCTCCTGGTCTCCCATGGGGTGCAGGACCCAAGTACTTGGGCCATCCTCCACTGCCTTCCCTGGCCACAGCAGAGAGCTGGCCTGGAAGAGGGGCAACCGGGAAAGAATCCAGCGCCCTGACCGGGACTAGAACCCGGTGTGCCGGCGCCACTAGGTGGAGGATTAGCCTATTGAGCCGCGGCACCGGCCACTTGTACTTCTTATTTATTTCCTGTCCTGCCACACAACCTAGTCATCCAAACTGTCTAAAGGTTGACTCATCAAATTAAAAACTGACCATATTTATGTTTATGTAATTCTTATTCAATAGTAATAATGTCAGAGTTATACTGCCTGCCCTTCAAGTCTAGTACCTGGACCTCTCAGAATGAAAAGAATGTTTCCAGTTCCAAGTCAAATGGATCCTCTTTCCTTAGATTAGTTCTGTATTATATGCTTCATAACATAGCACTTTTTGATTCATACTCAGATCCTGGTGTTTTGGATCAATTTTTCCTCCTAACATTTGAGTTGCCTTTATTCTTTGTTATTTTAAACCTATGAATCATTGTATCTCTCTCTCCCCCTAACTCTGCCTTTCAAATAAATAAGTCTTTAATGAGGGGAAGGGGAGAGAATGGCATTGTGGTGCAGCAGGTTAAGGTTCCTCCTACAATGCTGGCATCCCACTTGAGTGCCAGTTCAAGTCCCAGCTGCTCCATTTCTGATCTAGCCCCCTGCTGGTGTCCTTGGGAAAGCAGCAGAAGATGGCCCAAGTGCTTGAGTCCTTGCTACCCATGTGGGAGCCATGGATGGAGTTCCAGGTTCCTGGCCTCAACCTGTCCAGCCCCAGCTGTTAGGGCCATTTTCAGAGTGAACCAGTGGATGAAAGATCTCTTTCTCTGTGTATGTTTGCCTCTCTCTGCCTTCCCTTTAACTCTGCCTTTCAAATCTTTTCAAAAGAAATCTGTGAATTACATGAGTGAACTTCAAAGAGTTCATGGAAAATGGAGTAACTTTTGTTGCAAAAACTTTTGAAATATATTCATAGGGCCGGTGCCGCGGCTCAATAGGCTAATCCTCCGCCTTGCGGCGCTGGCACACCGGGTTCTAGTCCCCCCGGTCGGGGCGTCAGATTCTGTCCCTGTTGCCCCTCTTCCAGGCCAGCTCTCTGCTGTGGCCCGGGAGTACAGTGGAGGATGGCCCAAGTACTTGGGCCCTGCACCCCATGGGAGACCAGGATAAGTACCTGGCTCCTGCCATCGGATCAGCGCGATGCGCTGGCCGCGGTGCGCTGGCCGCGGTGGCCATTGGAGGGTGAACCGACGGCAAAAGAAGACCGTTCTCTCTGTCTCTCTCTCTCGCTGTCCACTCTGCATGTCAAAAAAAATCTAAAAAAAAAAAAAAGAAATACATTCATAATTTTTCATAATATACTTTTCGTGATCTTTTTGAAAACACCATATATTTAACCTATTGAGAATTGCTTTTCCCCCCTTCCTCAAAGTCCTCTCTGGTCCTGCTCCCTCGTGGACAACTGTTGTCTGGAGACTGCCTACCCCACTCGGCAGGCTGCATCCAGACACGCTTCCTTCTCCCTTCCTCATCCTGGTGTTCTGTACCCTCACGACCAGGCATGCTGGAGGTAAACTTCCCGTACCCTTGCTTTTCTGAAGCCCCTGATGTTGTCCTTCACTTCTAGTATGCATGTGTGACTCTATGCTGACAATACTTCCTCAGAATTTTGAAAGCCTTACTCCTTCTAGCATCTAGTGTCACTGACAAGTCTTATGATGGCATTCTAAGTACTGTTCACTTGTAGGTAGCCCTTTTACAACTTGCTGCAAGTGTTTAGAAATTTTGCCATGATAAGTGCAGTTGCGGGTCCTTTTCACTGGGCTGAGCACAGCAGCTCCTCCAGTGTTGGACTGTACCTCCTTTGACAACCCTCTCTCCTTGCTGTGTTTTCTTTCCTGGATCCCTTTTTCTTTAGATACTGGGTAATTCCCTATGTCTTTTATCATTTCCCCCTCACATTTCCTTTTTCTTTCTGCGTTATGCTTTGAGATTTCATCAACTTTTTAGTCTTATTTCATTGACAAGTTGCATTTTTAATTTACAAGAACTTGTTGTTCTCAAAAATCCCATTTTAAAATGCATTACCTTCCCAGGCCTAAGAAGTCTAAAAATAATTTCAAAGTGATGATCCTGTCTCTTGAATTCTGTTTCTCCAAGAGTGAGATCTTTCTGCTTGTTTTATATATATTTCTTCCTTGCTGATGGGCTCCTGTTTCCACAGGTGCCTTCTTGACGCTGAGCACAGAACTACAGATGGTGCAGATACACTGATCACCTGTGAACAAACCTTCCCTGAATGGGCTTTCCTGAAGCTTGAGGAGGTTTTCTTGCTGACTGGCTCTCATTTCCTCTGACCCTTCCTTCACAGGACATGCTGTGTGGCTTTCTTCAGCTGTTTCCTGTAGTAACTCCTCTTGTATGCTTTATATATAAAATTTGCTTGCATTTCTTAATTATTGGTGATCTCCTCCTCTCCTTAGTATTATGGATTTATCTCTTTTTAGAATTCCAAAATTGTATACCAATAAGATTTATGGGAAGTCGGGGGCAAGTGTAAATACTGTGTTTGCCATCTTGAACTGTAAGGAGATTCAGGAAATCTTATTTTAACATTTTTATTTGCAATTTCAGTCACTGTTATCCTTCAGTAGCTGGATGCCCCTAAGCCGAATGGTCTACCTGAGCTTTAGGGTCTCCTGATGAGTTGTTATCCACAGATTTTCAGCATGTTATGGCCCCCTTATGAATGGCATACACCAAATTGGGCCTAGTTTCTCCAAATGTCTTCCCCTGTAGTTCTGCGGTCCCCAGGAACTAGAATGGCACTTCCCATCCTCTCCCACCACAGGGCCTGTGATGCACCCCAACACCCTGCAGGCTCCTTCGCCCTTCATCTCAGCCTGGCCTAGCCCTCAGGTGGCCTTCAGAGCTCTGCTACAGCAGCGTCTCCTCAGCAAAACCTTCTCTGTTCTACTCCAGCAGTTCCGCCACTGGAACTGCTACATTTCCAGATGGCAACTCTTGTGAAGTAGGACCAGAGCGACTCCATTCATGTGGACATCTAAGTGCTAGAGCACATTGCCGGCCTCACGGCATGTCTGGATGAATGGATGACCATGAAACTGGCCACAACAGAAACATTCCTTCAGCTAATTACAGTTTGAGAAACACCTTAGGGGCCCGATCGCCAACCAGGCACAGGCATCCAGGACCTCCTCAATCTTGACCAAGACCTGTATCACAGACCTTCCAGGGTTCTCGCCTGAGGCCTGAGCGCCCCCCAAGGGAACCTCAAGGGTGAGGGAAGGAGATGCCATTGCAGCCGCCCACAGGGCTTGAAGCTCAGATGGCTCTGACCACCCAAGGCTTTTGCAGGGACTGTGTTCAGAACAAGCTAAGTAGTGACTGGTCTCTGGACAAGGCCGGTGAGGGCTGGAAGGAGACAGAACAGCAGCCTCACCCAAAGACCCAGGAGGAATTTTCTTAGCTGAGGCCACAGATTCCCCCAGGGGGCGGGCCCAGAGTCTGCCCAGACACCCAATGGACCGTGGCCGGCTCTGGGCGGGAGCAGTGGAGCCCCACACCTCAGCTACCTCTGGGCTCCGGCTTCCCAGTGGTGAGGCTCTTATTAAATTCGGGATTACCATGTGTAAAGCATGGGCTGCATTTTGTTTGCTCTGCCATGTAACTTGCCTTTCTAAACACTCAGCCAGAGCCGCAGTTAATCTACTGACGGTGGGCTTAGCCAGCAGGTGGTCAGGAGGCCCCCCCAAATTCCTCCTGACCCTTTGTTACCTGGCCTGGAAGGGAGAGAATTCTTGTTTGGGAAGTGTTTCTCCTCCCCCCGAACATTTTCAGTATTAAGAGTCTTTTGTCCCCATAAA
Organism: Oryctolagus cuniculus; assembly: GCF_964237555.1. Classification (NCBI taxonomy): domain Eukaryota; kingdom Metazoa; phylum Chordata; class Mammalia; order Lagomorpha; family Leporidae; genus Oryctolagus; species Oryctolagus cuniculus. Next base: position 157,896,011 of record NC_091433.1, read on the forward strand.
TCTGAAGCGGGGGGATTATGACGGGCAGGCTGTCACCCGGATTGTTTCCTCCAGGGGATAATGGGGAAAGTTTGCGGGCTGGCCTAATGAAACCTTTATTCCGGGGGACAATGCCATTTCCATTAAATTACAGCTCAAGCCTTAACAATGCCCCAGAACAAACCCAATTTGAATATTTAATTTGGGTTGGAAGGAGCTGAGTAAACACCTCGCTTCTCTCAGAGGCCCCTTTCTGGAGTCCTCTTGCAGCAAGCCCAAAGCAAAGCCCTGGGTTGCTGAGGGTTAGCAGCTGTTGCTGCCAGCGTCAAATGTGGAAAAATCCCAATGTTTAGTTTCCAGTTGACACTAAACACTGTTGTTGATTCTGAACTTTGAAAAAATTCTTGGCGGTGACTACGAATCAGATAAGCCAACCCAAGTCTGTTCTGAGCCTTACAAGCAATGCAACCTTTAGGAGGAGCACTCTCCCCATTCCAGTTACTCAGGGTCTGCAACCCAGCCTGGAGGTCCTCAGGACCCCAAACCTCAAACCACACCCAAGTGGGGATGGTGTTGTGGCCCAGCAGCCCATGTAAGTGCTCATATGAGCAATGGTCCAAGTTCCAGTTGCTCCACTTCCCATCCAGCTCCCTGCTAAAGCAGCAGCAGATACCTCATATGCTTGGGCCCCTGACACTTATGTGTGGGAGACCCAGATGGAGTTCCAGGCTCCTGGCTTTGGCCTGGCCCAGCCCTGGCCATTGTGGCCATTTGGAGAGTCAATCAATGGATGCAAGATCTAATTCTACCTTTCAAATAAACCTTACAAAAAGCACCCAAGTTCCCTCCTGCTTCACTTCTTCAAGGAGACTCTCTAGGGGGAGGACATCTCTGAATATGCGTGACTTTTTAAAAAATGGATTATGGTGATGTCAAGAGCACTATAAGGGAACAGACTTTTCTGTGTCTTCCTGGTCGTCTTGGCAGCCCAGCAGCCAGGCCACAGCCACTTGTGGAAGGAGCTGCATGTGGCTCCTCTGTAGGCAGTGTCTGTAGCACCACGAATCTTGCAGTTTCCCTGCCCCGACTCACAGCATGCCACCCTCTGCCTGGTCTGCCTTGCACCTTGCTCCCTGGTGAAGGCCCATCTTTGGTTCTGTCCTCCCAGAGACAGTAAGTGCATCCAGCGCATTTTTGTGCTTACTCTGTCTCTCAACTCTGGTTTCCCTTCATTTTCATCATCTTCTTTCGAGGTGATCAGAAGCAGTTTAATCACAGTGACACATGGAATTTCTCCATCGGAAGCTCGGGTTCTCCCTTGTCTATGAAGAAGAGGAGGGGAACATGGCATTGCTGGCTTGGTGATCACTGGGCTTCATCTCAGTCCAACTGTGCAGGCCACAAGGGACCTCTGTGGGAGTGGCTACAGTGGCTCAGGTACTTGACATCACTGGACAAAAGCTAACTTACTCCTAGCACCTGCTGGGCTGCCAATCAAGTCCCCAAGCTAAGGAGACTGAGGGTGATTTAGAGACCAGAAAGCAGGACATCCCAACCACTGGCTACCTCCCAGGGTCCTGGGAGGCCAGAACCCTAGAGTCCAGGGAAAGTGCTTCTTGGGTTGTCTGGAGGTGTGCACACCAGCACCAGTTGTGAGAGGCAGGGCATGGAGCCCAGCCCACCACTTCCGGCGCTAGCTCACCCCCAGGCCATCTGGGGAGTGGCATGTCTAGCATCACTTGTGTGCGTCACAGCCACAGCTCTGGGGGCTCTGTGCTTGTATTTTTCCACTGCTCGTCTGTCGTGACAAAGCTGCCTAACACCCAGCCACAGGCAACACCACCCTCCTTTTCCTTTGCATTCAACTCCTTCCTTCTAGGTGGGTCCCAGCACCGCAGGCAGCAAAGCCAGGGTCCAGAGGGGTACGGGACTTCCTCAGCAGAGACGGAACCTGTGCAGTGATCCTGGCAGTCCGCTGGACTTCTCCTCTCCAAGGCTCCTCCTCCCCGTGTGTAACCAGGGGAGCAATGTCACGGGGCTGTCGTGACAAGAAGTGAGGTCGTGCGTGGAAAGGTTCTCCCAGGCCTCCTTGGGGGTTTTCTGTCCTTGGAACAGGCCTATAACTGTAGGAAATATCTCTGAAGATATTGCTGTCTGGAGGTTTGTGACATTTCGATCACTTCCTGGATGTGGCTGGGAAAGGAGGAGAGAGCAGCCTTGTCCAGCATCCTCCTCCTGGCCTTCCTGTCCACCAGCCACTGTGCGCTGAGTGCCCATCGCGTGCCAAGACCTCTCCACACTAGGCACTGCCCCTGCCCTCCAGGGTCAGCACACAGTCCCTGGGCTCTCAGGGACCCGTCAGAGAGCCCTGGAAGGGGTCCTGAGCTGACACCAGCGACTTTGCTTCCAGCCACATCCACTGGTGTGGGAGCACTGGCACTCTAGCTCCTTGGAAAGGTGGCATTGGGTCAGCAGCCCCAGTGCCCCTCCCCCACTTGCAGATGAAGTCCAGCTCTGTCACTCTCCGGGCCTCAGAGGGCTCCCTGTGTCCTCCTGTCATCCACTGCCTCCTGCTGGAACCGCCATAACTGCCTCCTGTTTCCTCTCTTGCACCCCAGTCCCCTCAAGCCACACCCCCTATTAAGATCCCCCAGCGGCTACCTGTTAAACTGAACTCCAGCTTCCTTCCGTGACGTCTGAGGTCCGTATGAATGGCCTGCACATTCCTTGGTTTGTGCCACATCCTGCTGAGTTCCACCTGTCAGGTTCCACATTGCTCCAGCCTCAGGACCTCCTCCCTCTCTGCTGCCTGCACCTGGAAGGCTCTTGTAATGCAGTTTCCCACTAAAGTGCTGCCTCCTTGGAGAGAAGTCCTACCTCCTTGGAGAGAAGTCCTACAGGAGGCCTGGTCGTGTTCTGAAACACCAACTTGTTTCATCGTCTTCACTGCATCCATCCTGACTTTAAGCAGACTTCTTTGTTGACATGGCGATGGCCTTCCTCCTCCTCCTCCTCCTCGGATGTCGGCTCCTTGAGATCCGTGCCGTGCCATCTCCTTCACTGCACGCTGAGCGTCTGGCACCTGTTAGGCACTCAATGCACATCTGTGAGATGAATGAATGGATTAACCTTTACCTCACTTAACCCCACATTCCTGCTGAATCAGACACTTCCCGGAATCTTACTCTGTGCCTGCGCCAGTGCTCTGTGCCCTGGTAGGCCCTTTCTTTCTATTGTCCTGACTTCCAAGGCCAGATACAAATGCTGCCTCCCTCCTGTAATGTAGTGGCTCCTCTTTAGCTCTACTAGCACCTTGCCAGTCCTTCTCCAGGGGTCTGTCATTTGAGGACACGCTCTGTCTCCTCTGCTGGAGTAGAAGCTCCGTGTGGGCAGGGCAGGCACCCCCTCCCCGATTCACTGTCACATTCCTGTGCATAGCACGCAGGCATGTGCAGTTGGATGGGGACCGCCCTCCCGATCCCAGGTGACATGTGAAGCTGAGGAGTGGCTTTTGACACCGATTCTCTCATCGAAACTCTTCCCAGTTCTTGGGGCCCCCTTTACCTCGTGGAGATCCCCAGTGTCCCCTGTTCCCCTCCTGTCCTGTCCTACTTCCCCACCCCCATTAAGAGCTCTCCTGTCCTGGGACCATGAGAGCACTGCCGCTCCCAAGGGGAGCCTGGTGCTAAAGGGAAGATGTTCTCTTGGTAGAATTTAGTCTCAATGATGCATCTTCTCCCACCTATGAGCACTCAGGTGCTCTGTACCTATCAGGCTCTGTGGGATATGTTGACCTGGACATCGGTCAGTCTCTGACCTCCCTGGGTCTGACCCCCAGAGTGGACACTTCCACAGCAGTGCTGGATGCCTAGGAATGAAAACCTGGTGGTCATGTCCACGACAAGGATGGAAGACTTCTCACCTAAGTCCAGTCCTATCCAGCCTCTGCCACCTGTGTCTCTGACAGTCCCAGAGGCTATTAGGCAGGGGGCAGGGCCAGCCTGGGGAGCCAGTAGCCATCAAGACATGAAGACCCCATTCCCCTCTGTGAGTCCATGAGCTCACACATCATGCACTGGAAGTGAGAGCAAGTAGAGGCCCCATCCTCTCCATGCCGTGTCCTCCCATACGCTGACCTCTCCAGGCCTTGCAGGTGGGGTTGGGGGAGGCAGATCACTGGGGCAGAGACCTGGATTCCTACGGCAGAGTTCAGACTCCTAAGCTGACCAACCACATCTTCATCTGAGATTTTATGAGGAAGCCATTAGCAAATCTTGTTAATTTGGAGTCAAACACACACTTGGGATCAGTTTGTTCCCCTTACCCGGGGTCATCGGATCGCCATCTCTCCCACCAGGACTTCTATGTTGTAGAAATGTCCTAACTGGCCTCTCCATTTCCTCTAATCTATGCAATCAGAGTCACCTTTTTTTTTTTTTTTAATTTGACAGGTAGAGTTATAGACAGTGAGAGACAGAGCAAAAAGTCTTCCCTTCATTGGTTCACTCCCCAAATGGCCACCACAGCTGGCACAGAGCCAATCCGAAGCCAGGAGCCAGGTGCTTCTTCCTGGTGTCCATGAGGGGCCCCAGGACTTGGGCCATCCTCCACTGCCCTCCCGGGCCACAGCAGGGAGATGGACTGGAAGAGGAGCAGCCGGGACTAGAACCGGTGCCCATATGGGATGCCAGCGCCGCATGCGGAGCATTAACCAAGTGAGCCACAGTTCTGGCCCCCAGAGTCACCTTTTAAAAACACATCTGGGGACAGGCACTGTGGCTAGGTGGGTTAAGCTAACCCTTAGAATACTATTCTGGGCCGGCGCTGCGGCTCACTAGGCTAATCCTCCGCCTAGCGGCGCCGGCACACTGGGTTCTAGTCCCAGTTGGGGCGCCGGATTCTGTCCCGGTTGCCCCTCTTCCAGGCCAGCTCTCTGCTGTGGCCAGGGGGTGCAGTGGAGGATGGCCCAGGTGCTTGGGCCCTGCACCCCATGGGAGACCAGGAAAAGCACCTGGCTCCTGGCTCCTGCCATCGAATCAGCGCAGTGCGCCGGCCACAGCGCGCCAGCCGCGGTGGCCATTGGAGGGTGAACCAACGGCAAAGGAAGACCTTTCTCTCTGTCTCTCTCTCTCACTGTCCACTCTGTCAAAAAAAAAAAAAAAAAAAAAAAAGAATACTATTCTGCATCCCATATCAGAGTTCAAGTCTTAGGTACTCCAATTCTGATCCAGTTCCCTGACAATGCACCTGGGAAACAGCGGGTGCTGGCCCAAGTACTTGAGTCCCTGCCACCCACTTAGGAGACCCAGATGGAGTTCCTGGCTTCAGCCTGGCTCAGTCCTGGCTGTTGTTTAGCCATCTGGGGAGTGAACCAGAGGATGGAAGATCTCTGTCAGTCTACCTTTCAAGTATAAAAATAGGTCTTGTTTTGTTTGTTTGTTTAAATGTACATCTCACAGGCCGGCGCCGAGGCTCACTAGGTTAATCCTCCACCTGTGTCTCCGGCATCCCATATGGGTGCTGGGTTCTAGTCCTGGTTGTTCCTCTTCCAGCCCAGCTCTCTGCTGTGGCCCGGGAGGGCAGTGGAGGATGGCCCAAGTGCTTGGGCCCTGCACCCACGTGGGAGACCAGGAGGAAGCACCCAGCTCCTGGCTTTGGATAGCAGCCATTTGTGGGGTGAACCAACGGAAGGAAGACCTTTCTCTCTGTGTCTGTCAAATGAAAATAAATAAATAAATGTACATCTCACTACTCCAAATCCTTCAATGGCTGCCCACATTCTAGATACAAAGTACACTCACTCCTGCCCCTGCCTGCCTCAGTCCTTCCACACTGGCCAGCAGGCTGGGGTCTTGCCCCAGGGTGGACCCTATGTTCCCTGTTCCCTCCGTCTGAACTCCTTACCCTCTGAACTCCTTACCCTGCCCCCTCTCTGTGCAGGACTAGGTCCCCCTCCCTGCTGAGACTGCCCTCAGGGAAGGCCAGTTCTGACTTCCTGTCGAGGGAGGGCCCCTCTATTACTCTCCACCAACAAGAGTACCTGCTCCCCATAGACTTTATTGTAACTCACGGTAATTTTATAAATGGACTGGCACGTTTGCTCATCGTTTCGCATGGAAGCTAGGTGTAGAAAGCCCTTTCATCTTTCTCAGTAGGCACCGACAGGCACCAAACAGGTCTTTCATGTTCACTGTTACATCCCCAGCATCTAACAGGGTGCCCAGCACACAACAGGTGAGTAGAATGGAGGATCTCAGGGGTGGGTGTTTGGTGCAGCTTGGGGCCGGGACCCCTGCTTCCTGTATCAGAGTGTCTGGGCTTGAGTCCTGGCTCTGCTTCCTACTGGGCACACCCTGGGGGCAGTGGGTGATGGCTCAAGTACCTGGGTCCCTGCCACACATGTAGGAGGGCCCGATCAAATTCCAGGCTCCAGGCTTCTGTCTGACCCAGCACCTGCTGTTGCGGCATTTGGGGAGTGAACTGGTAGATGGAAAATCTCTCTGCCTTTCAAATAAATAAAATAGCACCTATTTTCTCATCGTCCCCTCTCCTTCCCCTGCTCCAGGTGTACCTGAGGCAGCTCTTGAGCCTTCAGCTAGGAGCAGAGCAGGGTCAAACGCTCGCCCACCCCAGAGCCTCCCCTGAGAATACCAAAGTATTCTCTAGGGGCAAGTAATGTCTGACTGCTTTGTCTTGGCGGTAGCAGAGACTTCTCATTCCCGGAGGTAACCCAAATCTCTGGCCCTGATAACAGTGGGTTTTTTTTCCCCCTGAATACTTCAGAAGTTAGTATGCAGAGAGAAACCGGATGATCTCAGCTGATTTTCTGAAGCGTGGGTGAGGCAGGCGGGCTTGTGTTTTGAAATACTAAGTCACAGTACCTCAATGCTGTACCCAAGGGTTTGGTACTTCAAGGAACACTGCAGGATACAGAAAAGTACCCCACACAGAACACATCAAGGCTTACATCAGTCATCTGCTGCTGTGTAACAAGCTGCCCCCAAGTCAGTAGCTTAAAAATGGCCAAAAGTGCACGATTCCAAGAGTAGACAGCTGGGCAGGTATTTTGCTGGCTCAGTCCCACAGCTACAGGCAGCAGCTGGGTCCTCCACGGCTCCTTTGGCCCTGGGTGCCTTCCCAAAAGACTGGATGATGGGGTGGGGACTGGGTCACGTGTTGCCAGCACCCAGCAGGGCTGCCAAGGGCTTTTCCGCTGGAGAGCTGGGCTCCAAAAGCATCAAGTGAGGCCAGTGAATTCCAGATCTCCGCTGTTCTCATCTTTACTCAGGCCACACGGGCCGAAGCCAGCCGAGCCACGGTCAGAAAGCACCGTTTCCGGGCGAGGCAAACTGGAAGACAGCGTGGCTATTTCTCCATTCTAGCAGGAGGGCCGCGCTGGGTAAGCCCCTTGGGCCTGAGGCTGAGAACATCATAGCCACCCTGTGGTTTGGCTAGGCTGGTGGGGGTGGGGGTGGGGGTGGGGCTGTGAGGGAGGAAAACCCTGAGAGGCCGGGGAAATGCAGGCTGGAGACCCCGAGCTGCCCCCCACCCCCAGCCCCAGTCCTGGGGCTCTAGTGCTGCAGCGGGCTGACCAACAGAGCTGGCGAAGGCCGGAAAGAGCTCCTTCAACTCGGGAGCCGCGAGCGGCTTCAGGCCCAGTCTCTGGCTTCAGGAGCTGCTCAGAGAGAGGGCGAGAGATGCTCTCAAAACACACAGGCTGGGTCAAGGCCGCGGCCCTCGCTCCTAAAAATAAAGCCTGTTTAGGCAGCCGAAGGCTAATGCGCCTGGAGTGCAACCGTGGGTCGCGTGGGTGTAGCCTTCAAACGTCCCCACCTCTTCTGTGTCGGGAGCAGCGACGCGGCTTGCCCGGGCCCAGCGCGGCGGCCGAGGCCTGCGCGCCCTCCCTGAGCCCGTCCTCACGCCCCGCCGCACCCTCCGCCCCTGCTCGCTGCGCACCCGGCTTGGGGCGGTGGGGAGGCGACGGCGCCCACCGGGAAGGCAGAGGGGCTCCGGCCGCCCGCTCGCACCCCGGGGGCTGCCAGGCGAGCCGAGGGAGGGGCGCCGCTCCCAGGCCTTGTTCTTGTGGCTCCAGACAAATTAAAAACCTCCTTACCCGCCATTCATTCTGAGGCGGCCTCTTCCTTGCTCCGCAGGGGGCTGCCGTGTAGGAAAGAGGTCGGATTCGGGGAGGCGAGGCCTCCCGGGGCTCTCAAGGAGGGGGAGCCGCCAGAATGGAGAGGGAGGGGTGGGGTGGGGGGAGAGGAGAGGTTGGCAGGCGGGGAGTGGGGGCAAAGTGCAGCCCAGGTCACCCGGAGAAAAGACGTGGGGGCAGTTCCACTTTCGGCCTCCGGATGAAAGCGGCCCGGGTAGAGGGGGCGGGGGCCCGGAGGGCGAGAGAGGGGTCCCCAGGGGGGCGCGGGCTACTGAAGGCACACAGGCAGCGCGAGGTGCCGCCTCTTCCGACGGGGGTCTCTCCACAGCCGATTTGCCGAGACCTGGAAGCACCTTTGCCCGGGACTCCCAAAGAGGGAAGACAAAATGCCCTATTAAGGGCGGGACGAATTGATTTCCCAAAGGAGCCCGGCACCATTTCTTCCCAAAGGCCCTTCTCAGCCCTCTCCCTAATCTGCCCCGGGGGCGACAGGTGAGCGGTGCACCGGCCCCCGGAGGCGCCTTTGTCCGGGAGCCTCCGGCGGCCCGTGCACCTGGGTCATGGCCCCGCGTGCGCTCGTGCGCGGGAGGCCCGGGCTCGCAGTTGGGGCGGGCGGCTAAGCCGCGAGCCTTCGGGCCCCGCGTTTTTTTCGCGCGGGCACGGTGGCGGGTGGGCCTCGGGTCGGCTCGGACCGCGGTGCCCACTCCTCCCGAGAAGAAAGAGGGCTCTGTGAGGCGGAGGCCCCTCGGGGGTCACGGCCAGGGCCCCGGTGCGCCCGAGCGGACCCAGGTGTACCCTAGCCGAGTTCTACCGCAGCCCCTCGGAGGTTTGCTGACTTAATGGTGTAACGGCCCGCACCTGAGACAGTCCCCGGGCTGCCGCGAGGACGCCACTGGGCTTAGCGGAAGACAAACCAGAGCGTTAAGACGGGGACTTGGACGTGGAGGGTTTCGGCCGAGCGGAAGGGAACCGGCCAGGGGCTGCGGCGGCGACCTCTGCGCCAAAACACGCCACGAGCAGGCCCTGGGGTTCCCCGTGAGCGAGTCCGCAATGCATATTTAGCCCTCGTAATTGAAATACTTTTTTTTTTTTAAAGCGCGATTCTCCAAACATCCATTATATACATTAGTTGGACAGACGGGAAGCCGCCGTAAGATTCATAGAAGCTAAGAGACTTCCCATGCTTAAGGTTAATGAGAGCGCAATCAGGAAATCTGTCTGTGGCGGCGGCGGCCGCGCCGCGGGCCCGTGACGGGCGCGGCCGCGCGGCGGGCGGCGGTGACGTCACGGCGGGCCCGCGTGGGCGGGGCCGCTGCTGCGCGCGGAAGCCTTTCACGGGATAAAAGCCGCCCTCTGCGCCCCGCGTCTCCCCAGCTGGGGCGGCCGCGCCGGCCGTCTGGGTTCCGCCCGAGGACTTCGCGGAGGGAGCGCGTTGGAGGGACTCAGGGAGCGGAGAAAAGGTCACGAATAAGCACCTCAGGAACAATGAAAGCTTTTTCTCTATGCAGCAGTGGGAGCGTTTGCGAGAAAAACTGGAAAGGTATTAATCAGAAGTGGCTATAAATCCCTCTGGAGTTTTGCTCTTATAAAAAAAAAAAAAAACTCCTCAGAGAAAGTCTCGAAGGAAATGCAGGTCAAAGCCCAAAAAAGCCCTTGATCAGAGATTGCTGGAGGAAAATCTTCCCAGACGCCGTTTAATAGGCAGCAATCACCCCAGGAGTGGGGAAGCCAAGTACGCTTGAAACACGGTTGCAATTCCTAATAGGTCTTGTCACACTTAAGGCACTGCAAGCTCCATCCGCCGAACAGCTGAAGCTGGCTGGCGATTCATAAAGCCAACAGTTTAAAGTTTATTATGATGAAAGCACTTAATGACAGCCATCGCTAGGGGCCCAGCATTTATAAAGCTGTGCTGAGTATTAGACATGTAGCATGACCACCAATTTTATGTCACAATTGCTACCATAAAATGACCTTTGGTGATTTTTGCTGCATGTGGCGGACAGCTCTTCCTTCACATCAGCGCTCTGTGGCTTTCTTTGCGGACTATTACGCTGTCTAAAGCTTATTTGGCGCTGTCGTGAGCCTCAACCCTTGTTATTACCCCGAAGGCCTGTCTTGAAAAAAAAAAAAAAATCCTATGCTCTATTGCGCGACTCCAGTCATTTACAGTTCTTACCAGCCTTGGCTAGTGTAATATTTTAATGCAAATATGCTTTACCATTGCATTGCATTTTATTTTTTAAGTCCCCATGCTGCTGGCTGGCGAAGGACCCGTCTGATAGGAGTTCACCGAAATCGGCCTCTTAACCCAGGTCAGCTCTCGCTGAATGGACGCTGTTTCCTGTGGTCGGTTAAAACATCATCACCAGGAAAAAAAAAAAAAGTTAATTAAACTTCCATTGACAGAGTTGTTTTTTTTTTTCTTGAAGATCCTGTGTGTGATAAACCCACCTAAGGCAGAAATACCATTTCTTATTTCCCTACCGCCAATGCAAATTTACATGTGAGTAACATTATTTAATTAGGCTTCCATTTTTCAACCTGCTTTGTGTAGTCAGAAAGTGTTTGAATACAAGGCCAGTTTACCGTTCCAATGCAAACCGCTGCCGAGAAAGTGGTCTGTCCACGCCACACCACCTTTGAATTGTGTATATAATTTTATAAATGATATAAAATCTGCTTCTAGCCTCTGAAAAAAAATACCACAAGCATGGCATGCTGCAATTTTGGAAGGATTTAAAATATGTGATTTCTGCTGGTACCTACTGTATTGGGTTTTATATAAAGCTTTTTTCAATAAGGTAAATTGTTACATGACAAACTCATCTTCCACCATTATCATCTGCTGTTTGTGTTTAACAACAGGAGTCCCGCTCTAACAAAACTGTTGTAATGGCTGTACAAATTACTCAGCTGAAAGCTTTTCACCAAACAAAACAGTATTAATCAGCAGTTCTTATGAAGGTGCTAATTAAAAACAATTTTCTTCCTCAGTTTGCAATACTAAAGCCATCTTCACTTGCACAGTTTCCAATATACAGCTACTGTATTTGCTCACACTTCAGGCCCTCCATTAACTATTGAATCTCCCATTAGCCATTTTATTACATTTCTGTTTACAGGCTTGTTGACATTTTAAAAGTCACAGTATGATCTGTTTTATCTATTAAAAAAATGTATTAATTGAAAAGTCAGGGTGACAAAAAAGGCAAGATGCAGACTGCAAACGCTCAGACTCCCAGGGCAGGGAACACAGGGAGGATTTAGCCGCAGCCTGGGCAGTAAGCTCTCTGGGCAAAATGAAATCTGAGAATGAAAGGCGGCATTTCAGGCTTAATGGTTTGTTGGACACAAATGGGCTCCTGCCTAATTTGGAAATAGGCCACTCAGAAAAACATATTTGCTCTGTCTAAAATCAGCCCCACTTCCCAAGCCACCTTTTCTCTCTTCGATATACTGGGCGTCACTCCTGATACTTCCACCCAGGAGATTGGGAGCGGGGGTGGGGGTGGACCTGGAGCCCAGGACCTCTGGTCTACACAGCTTCACCTCCCTGGTGAGAGGGAGTGGGGACCAGCGGTGGGACACACCCGCCCCCCACCCTGCCCTGCCAGGGTCCAGTGAAAGGGTCTTTCTGGACAATGCTACCAGACTGTCTGGCCTAGACTGCAACCAAGTCAAATGCTGAGTAAGCACAAAGACAAAATCCCTGGGAGCTGGGTTGAGGTGAGGGAAGGGGAAGACAGTCCATCCCTATTTTAAGACCAAAACCAAGACGCCTCACCCTCAGGAGAAGGGATGCCCTCTTTGGCAGTGGGGTAAAGGAAAGAAACCACCACGGCCTCCCGCTGACTGCATTCAGACCAGGTACGTCAAAAGCAGTTAACTAGTTTAGGACAGACACCTGGCTGTTGAAATAGGGCTCCAGAGGGCCACTAATCCTTCCATTCACTCAGTTAACTGCTGGATCCCCAAATTGATTCAACAGGTATGCAGTGGTAAATTCAGCCCATACTGAAGCCAAAGGGAAAATCAGCAAGGGGTGGGCAGCTCTTCTCTGAAAACACCCGAGGAACCAGCCAGAAAAGCTTTTATGGCCCCGACAAGTTTTCTGCTGAATACTGAGCACCTAAATTACCCTTCCCTAATGGAAGTTACATTTTCATGCTCAGTCAAAAAGCCAACAAAATACACAATTTATACAAAATAGCATCAACCTCTTAGGTAGTCTTTTCTAGCACTTTTATCCCAATTCACAGCATATGTCTTGCTATAAAATAAAATCTATTTCTTATAACCAACTTGTATGTGGCTGTTCACATCACTGCATTAGAACTGACCATGGGTGACAGTAGGAACATTCTTACATCCAATCAAACCTACTTAGTATGACAAAGGAAAATCCTGCATTCTATCAGAAGAGAAAGGTTCACAACTAGCGGAATATCATAATAATTCCTATGATTTCCTATGTAGACAGGCTTCCTTTTGAAACAAACACATGCATAATTATGTAGACAATTATGGAAGGGGCCATTTCAATTGCAATTATACAAGCCAATACTGATGCACAGAAATAATCATAAACTTTGAAAGAAATGTAAATGGGTAAGGCTTTTTAGAGCTGCCATATTTTTCCTTTCTCAATATTGGCATTCGACTAAAATTTGAGAAGATAAAAACGCTTAAATCATTCAATAATATACAACACCAGTTTCTTACAAACTTTCAAGGAGCCTGGACTAAAGATATTTTCATGTGGAGAGTCCATGAATAGTGGATCTGTGAAACAGACCCTTAACATTTCGCAGATTTCCTAGGTTTTAATCACACCATAAATATATTTCTTTGGTAGGTACCTCTTGGTAGGTATAGCTCAATTCTGACACATAGTTCTCAGGTATTTAAAAATAAATACATCACTAGTTTACCCTTCAAAATACAGTTTCTCCCAGAGAAATAAACATGGGGTTTCTACACTGACAACACACAAATGCAAATTGAATTCTTGCCAATTCATGTATTTTCATGAGAGAAAGAAGGAAATAGTCTCATGGTCCTGCTGTTCTATATTTTAAAGGAAAAAAAAAGAATAGACAATATCTTAGGTGCTACTGGAGGGATGAGTTTTGTCAGATTTAGTTGCAAGTCTTACAGAAGAACTCTTTTTTTTTTTTTTGCTGTATTTCCAGCAGTACAAATGGACCTACTTGCATAGCCTTTTAAAACATTCCAAATTCTAATTTTTTAAACAAGAAAATATGAAGCCAGTGTGCAGCCTATACAGTCGCCAAAGGAGAGCTGCCACTAGCTGAACTACTCAGCTAAATGGCTGGTTTGCATTGCCCTGGTCTTTATCTAGCACTGAGAATAGACTGCTGTTTTATCCAAAGAGGAATAAATTGCTGTTATTGTGATGTTAGCCCATCACTTGGCATTGCAATTCAAGTTTTTGTGAGAAAGCAATGTATGATCTAACTGCGACTTGACCTATGCCTTCCCAGATCCATCTAGGTGCTCTAATGGAGCAGAAAAAGTAGTGAATACAAGGACATGCAAACTGATGGTGAAAAATTTGTTTGATGATAGAAGTGAGCAGAGAAGACATTTGAGAGTCGCTGTTTGCGTGGCAGCTAAGTTTGTTTAACATGCAAAGGATGTGTCCCCAGTCCCCCACCTACCACTCTAATTGCATCCCACCGAATGCATGCTTTGCCTGGACTAAGGACATGAGGCCACAACAGCTAACCTGCTAATGACAAAGCTGCTGAAGTGGGCACAGGTGATTCCTTACGGAGAAACATCTGCATTTCCACAAAAGGTATCAGAGCACAGCCTGTGGGTGCACCAGGCAAGGATGGGGTTTGGGTTCCCTGCAGAACAGGAGTTCCCTCTTCATCCTACCTAGCACCCATTAAATGTTTACTACTCATTTGAATCACAGCAGCTAACAATATATACTTATTTTAAAGAAGATAAGCGTGTGATTGAGGTGTGTTTGTGTTTTTTTTTTTGTTTGTTTTGTTTTTCCCAAAAAAAAACTCCCCCTGGTTGCAATCCAGTGGATCAACCATTTATTCACAATTTCTCTGGAAAGGACCTGTTTTGAAAGAGGCCTGGAGAACAGCAGCAGTTAGATTTAAGCTCTGATAAAGGCTCACTTTTCATTCATAGTCAGAGCCTAAATGTGCTCTTCTTGTACCTAAACAGATAATAAGCACTCAGCGCACTCCCCCTCCTTGACACAGCACACTGAGACTAATCACACATAATTGGAGAGGAGGAGCAGAGGGCTGGCCACGCTATTGTGTCCAGAGGACAAACGGTCAGTTTATGAGGCTTTGGGCTGATGTAGTCATTTCTTATACATCTATAGGGAAAAAAACATCCTGTTTAAAAGGAAAAGACGAAGGAGAGAAAGAGACACAGAAAGAGATGGCAGATGGAATACAATTAACTGGAGGGAGATCAGAGAGATGTGCTTTATTTATTTTTTAACCAGGAAGGAATCATGATGTTTTTGTGTTTGCTGATTAAAAACTCCCACCACCGAAAGAGAACAAGCCACCACCAAAAGAGAACAAAGACCTTTCTTTTTTTTTTCTTTTTTTAAAGTGGGACTGGGAATCACCAAAAGAAATTCTGTCTCAGTGAGACAGGAAAATATTTAGGTCGCTCAGGAGTCAAATTCACATCTCAGCCCGGCTGCTTACAGAGACTTGGAGACCAACAAGGCTGTGGTGCAGGCAGAGCAACCAGCACAACGTGAAAAGGGGAGGCAGCCAGGGGGCTGGGCGAGGGTGGGCACGGACAGGTGGGACCCGGGGCCCACCCGTGGAATGTCTTGGAGGCAGCCTGCAGGGCTCAGGGAGCTGGTGGCTTGTTGCGAATTACACCCGTCACACGTTTCTGTTTTTGTGAGCCTTGGCCCTAGGTACTCGATGTTTTCTTCCTCTTCTGAGAAGCTTAATCTTCTACCCGGATTTGGTTAAAATAAGCAGAAGGGGGTAATGAAGGTTTTCTTCATATAGGTCCGGGTTTTCCTTTTTCAACTGAAAACAATAACAGAAGAGAAGTGTAAGGGAACTCAGACAAGCAATTTTTACCAGTCGATATTAATGTCGAATATAATGATGACTTTTTACCTAAATATATAATTTTGCGAAAATAGCCACACACACACAAAAACAACTCAAAATAGTTCGCAGTGGCATTGGCATAACAATACTGTACACTAGGATTTTTTTTTTTTTTAGGTGAGGGGAGGGTATTTTCTTCATAATCACCCTGAAACTGCATTTGTGACCTCCCTGAGCTGTGAGCCACTGGGCCGCGGGGAGCGCTGGGACTTGTCCTGGCCCTCAGCCGCCCGGCCACTGGGTGCTCCCTCCGCTCCCTGCCCGCCCAGTACTGAGGACTGGGAGGCAACCCCAGGCACAGGGAAGGGCTGGAGTTGCCCAGAACTGTTCGAGGCCTCTCCGCGTGCTTCTTAGGGGCTTTCACGTGAGTGATAAGGAGTTCAGAAATTCTCCTCTCTGAGGAAGAGGACATATTCCCGCAATTTCAGCAGCCACGTCTGGTACTGCCCAGGTGAAACTCCGAGGGCCTTTCTGTGGTAAGATTTTAAAATCCTGTCAGAGTCTTCAAGTCTAAAGTTCACCTTTTCTTCCTCATTCGGCTAGAATAATTTTGACAGTCAGATTTATGTTTATTCTGGCAAATAGTCATTTGCTGTTTATCAAGATAAAACTCATGTTCTCGACATAGGTGTTTCCGAGCCAACTGCTAATTCACTTTTTGATTTGTAGGAATCAGAGATAAATATTTCTTTTAATTATATGTGGAACCAGTTCCTTTATTGTTTCAGATCAGTCAAACACTCCTCCACCCCCATCCTACCCTAAAGCTACACAAATTGGCACCAACATCACACTTTCCTGGATTGGTGTGTCTGGGGCATGTTAACCTGAATTTTTGCAAATTACACGTTTCTTCTAAATCCGATTCCCAAAGTATGACATGCCCTCGCTACTGAGGACAGGAGCCGTAAGCCCGAGTTTCCGCTTCCGCCGGGGAGCAGGCGGGCCGGGCTTCACGGTCCTGTGACCTGAGGATGAGACTTCTGCTTGCTTAGGCCAAGTGTGCTCTGCTCACAGCTGATTCGTCCTCTATTTAGAAAGAGCCTCGTGGGTTTTTGTTGCCGCCTAAGTTAAACACAGGTCCCTCAACACCACTCTTTTTTTTTTTTTTTTTTTTTTTTTTTTACAGGCAGAGTGGACAGTGAGAGAGAGAGACAGAGAGAAAGGTCTTCCTTTGCCGTTGGTTCACCCTCCAATGGCCGCCGCGGCCAGCGCGCTGCGGCCGGCGCACCGCGCTGATCCGATGGCAGGAGCCAGGAGCCAGGTGCTTTTCCTGGTCTCCCATGGGGTGCAGGGCCCAAGCACCTGGGCCATCCTCCACTGCACTCCCTGGCCACAGCAGAGAGCTGGCCTGGAAGAGGGGCAACCGGGACAGAATCCGGCGCCCCGACCGGGACTAGAACCCGGTGTGCCGGCGCCGCTAGGCGGAGGATTAGCCTAGTGAGCTGCGGCGCCGGCCGTCAACACCACTCTTTAATCATCTTTTTTCAATGCCTAGAAAATCACAGACTCGCCAATCTGTACCCACTCACCAGGACCTCCCAACTGTGAACACCTTTGTCGTTAGTTGCCCTGGTGATAGAGGGAGCTCCACGAAAGGTGCTACTACGCGGGAAAGAAGGGGCCAAGCTTGTGAAACTCTTCCTTGGCGGGGGACCGGGGGACCGGGGCTGAGGGAAAGTTGGTCACTCAGTGTGCGTCAGCTGACCTGCTCAGTCACAATGCACTCATATACAGAGGCTCAAGTGAGCTCTTCGTGAAGTCCCTGAGGTAAGATGTGGGGTCCATCATTCTTCTGCAAATATGGCTTAGAAATCACTTTGAACTTGAATTCTGTGCTGACCTCTGGAGGCCAAAGCAGGGGGCTTGGTTGCTGGAAGGGGCTGAGGTCACCCGGACTTGACTGTGAGCCCTTCCTGTGTGAGTCAGAAGAACTGACCACCCCCAAAACCAAACCAAACACAAAGCGCTATCACTCAGGGCCGCCGGCCGGTGTTGATTCAAGCAGGTCTGTCATGCGAGAGGACCCAATACACACAAGCTGCCAGGAAACACTTCCTTCAGTGAGGGGACCTTACGAGGTTGAAGAATAAGTCCACGTCCCCAGGCTGTACTGCTTTGCTCAATTCATAATTATAATTTTAAGAAATAAAAAAGCACCTTGGAAATAAAAACAAAAAGCAACTTGTGAATAAAACAATTTTTCAATTTCATAGGTTAAAACAGGGTCTTTTGAGGACTGTGCTAAATTATATAGCAGCTATTAGCATTATGCGTTACTTCATAATTGGATGTAACACACTCAGCCTCACTACGGCGCGAGCAGCAGCAGCGGGAGCGGAGTTCAGACTGTTTACCCTTTACAGTATCCACAATTATCAACAGCACACCACACAGATTATAAGCACCAGCCACTTGTAATGTGGCATTTTGAATAGATAAGCAGAAGTGCAATATGGCCGTGCCTTTAACACAATGTACTGCCTTCACAGGCAAGCCCAAGCCTATTCTTCTGGCTGAGTACAAAAATATAGAAAATAAACACTTGGGTGATTTTTGCAAAAAGTTAGGGGAAAAAAAGCAACAACCACCCATGGCAAGTAAAATTATATTTCAAGGAATATTTGCATGAACAAGAGTATTTTTTTTATCAACTTCTTTCAAGCCAGCTGTAATCTCACAGCCACGTCCACTACCTTGCTAAACAGTTTGCTATCTTAACATGGGGAAGGTTTTGAGCCACACAGTGAGGCAAGGCGTTTGATTCCCAGCCTGGGGGAGACCAGGGGGCTGAGGAGCAGAGGGAAGTGTTTTTATTTTTCTTCGTGTTGCCTGGATGAACAGAAAGACGATGCCTTTAAAAAAAAAAAAAAAAAAAACACACCCTGTACCTTTGGCTGCCTGGTTCCCAAGCACGCTGGCTGCGTGGTGTGGGCACCGTTTAACAAAAGCACTGGCAGAAAAGTGCAGAATGGCACCGTTTTGATTACAGGCTTGCTTTTTAACGGAAATAAAATTTCACAGTTAACAATGAGAGGTGAAAAGTTTAAGAGGCAAAGCCGTTCCTCCTGATCACTGACTGTTAATCAGCTTCATGGGTGGTTGCCTAAATCTGTAGATTTTTTTTTTTTTTTTACCTTGCACTACTGCCAAGATCGTAACTAATTTTTTCCCCTGTTGTAAGAGGAGGGTGAAAACTCGGCACAGAAGGCAGCTGTGTATGAGTGACGGGAGGCACTAATGCAGAGGGCAAAATTAAAATTCATGAATCTCTTCACAACCATTTGTGTAACAAGATTAAGACGGGACTGCGGAAAAGAGCGGCATTATCAGGCGTCTTACAGTCCTCCAGCTGGTTACACTCTATTCCAACACAGTAGGGCTAAGAGGATAACACGCAGCCCCGAGGAAGACGCTGCTCCTCCGTTGGGGAGCAGGCGCGTCCCAGGGACCACGGGGCTCTGGCTAGAGACGGAGAGGAAGAAAGCTGATTGCCGCTCAAGATGGAAAACTTTTAAGCCCTGGCTATTAGTACGCGGCCAACAAAAGGGGTGGAGTTCCCCGCGGCCGCGCCGGCTCTTCCAGTCCCGCAGCCCAGGGCGGCTGGCCGTGGGGGCGGCGGGCGGGACAGGGGGACCGGGCTGCTGCCTTCGGCCGGTGCCCCCGCGCGGGTTCAGCCAGGAGCGGGCCGCTCCCCATGCGCTCCAGCTCGGCCCCCGGCTCCGTGCCAGGCGTCCTCTTATAAAGAGCAATCCACGTGGGAGCTGCAGTTGGGTCATGGCGCACGGCTCTGTCCAGTCTGTTCCCGGTTTTCCCCACGTTGGAGCAGGTGCAGAAGGGACCAGAGGCTTTTTTTTTTTTTTTTTTTTTTTGCTAGCAGCAGAAAGAGCTCTCATCTTCCAAAGTAAATGTCACAGGTACGCACTGATTCATTTTACTCAGGGCACCCCAACTCTGTGGAATATCCCCGGAGAGATCTGCTCTCTGAGAGTGAAATGCAAGTCACCCTCCATTGAAAAAAAAAAAAAGGAATAGAACTATCTTCTTAGGCCAATGTCCGCATTTAAGCAATTCTGCAGAGAGAAAAACTAAGGCCAGTTGGTATTTATGGATATTTATTTTTGTAGGGCCAATCAATCAGGCAATGATTATTGAGTCCTAACTGGGTGTGATGCACCATATACATATATATATATAAGTATATATATATATATATACATACACACACATTTATGTAGGGGCATGCGTTAGAGGGTATGGAATGTGCTGTGCTAGCAAGGTAGTGCTCAGTGTTGGAGATGAAGCGGCAGCTGCCCTCCACTAGAATTCTAGACAAAGGACAGGTGGGCACCAAGCCCTTGAATGCCTTGCATGACCCAGCAAACTTCAGCTCTTGGCAGGAGGAGAGAGGGCATCAGGCACAGCGCTGAACTTCTGTGCGGGAGGAACACTCCTGCCTCTGCTCTCCTGAGCTGTCACTGAGAAACTGAAAGCGTGTGTTGTTCTAGGGTGAAAGTGAGTGACGTGCCATTGAAGCAGCCATCCACTGATCCCCATAGCGCCAGCCTGACCCTGGAGAGAAGGCCACCTTGTCCCCTTGGGTGGAGGAGCCCAGGGGGCCGGGACAGGGCCTTCCCTCACCAGGTACCGCTCTCTTCAAGGAGGGGGGAATTCAAAACCGCATCCTGGAGAAGGTGGCCAGGGTTTGAATGGAAGACCATACTGCTTTCAATCATTTGGTTGTGAGCAGTGGGCCTCACTCACCCCCTGGGGAGAGGGTGGGATTTAACGCTTTCAGTTCACAAAGCCCTCTCCCCCTACCAGGGGCTGGATAAAACCCTAGAGATCCACAGAAGTGAGCCCATTTCCAGAAACTGAAGGCTTCCTATCTTTACTTGGAAGGTCAGACTTACTTTGTATATAATTTTTCAAAAGCTGATATACTCCTACATTATATCACAGTCCTGGGTAATAAAGAATGCTGTTCACATGGTCCCAGGAGAAAATTAAGGTCAAGCCTTTACTTTTCTGCCGTCGCAACTTGTGAAATCATGGCTAGTCAAAGTCTCCTACCGAGGTCAGGCCAGCTCAGCAAAGGCAGATTTCCTTAGGGCACCCAGTTACGGAAGCAATACTTGCTACACTAGTCACTGTGACACGAATTAGCAAGTGTGAGAACCCTAAAAAGTTTGCAGTAGAACACTTGCCTCGCAGTGTCCTATATCGCCCTATACCCATAAATAATAAAAAGGCTGATAACATTGCTTTATGTAAGTAGGCTTAGAAATCACTCTCAGATAAGTGCTTTTGACCTAAATCTTGTAGCGCCTCGATCTGACATGTAACCCCACAACTGTGAAATTCTGTATGAGGTTTAACAGTCTCAAACTGTCACCTGACCCAGCCGTAAAGCAAGCAGAGATAAAGATTTACAGTCCAACGTGATACAATTAGACATTCACCTTCTATTTAATTCAGTGCAGCTAAGCATTTAACCTACTTAACAGCCCAATGTTTTTCATTAAAACATAAATGCATGTTTATCATTCATTCTATGCCACTTCCCCTTGCATCCTACAAATTGGTCCATTATGAATGAAAAGATTAGTTTGTTATGGAGAAAGGAGTAAACAGGAATGGTTTCTGTAGAAATCCTACTAGACATGCAAAGATAAAAGATGGCTTTAGCACACAAAATAATCAGATACAAATAGCTGTTCAGAAGCCACACACCTAAGGAGGACTTTAATCAAATATTTAGGGTACCTGCCAAAAAGACCATGATCTCTTCAAAATGCAATGCGGATTAAAGTGTTATCTAACACAAGCAGAAAACTAACCTTGGAGTGGAAGTTTGAAATGTGTTCATCATAATTTTCATGTCTTTGGATAGAGAAACCAGCTTTTTCAGCTAGATTGCAAAACTGGTTTAAAGTATTCCCACGGCGTGGGGCGAATACCATTGCTTTCCCCTGGAACATAGAAAAGGAAATTCACACATTTTAAAACTGGAAGGCAACCAAACATAACAGCAACTGGTCAAAGCACTGGATTTTCTGCTCTCAGGTAGAAAAACTTGATTGTTCTTGAGACGTCCACACAGGATGGGCATTCACAGGAAGAATGATTTCAAGGCTAGAGATCCAGCCAATGGAAAAAAAAAAGAAAGAAAAGTTCACATTCAAATGGCCAGTTGCTCTGTTTAATCCTTTTCAAACAACACATGCAAGAAACTGCGATGGGGAGTTGATGTTCTGGAAAATGCTCACTGTCTTGGGTCCAGTGGGTGCGAGCGCTGGCTAGATGTTAGAGTAACTGTTCAGGGCAGTACCACTCACCGTGTGTCTCGATAGCACCTGCCAACATATCCGCAGCACAGCTCCAGAGCAGGTGGCAACAGATGCGCTTGCAGGTGTTAGTTTATTGTGTCTTGAAAATTCAGTATCAAGAAGTCCTCCCGAGAAGCAAGGAACCACAGTCCCTAGTGGAGAGCTTTCACATTTCCATCCCACCACCAGCCTCTTCCCTGACCCTGCCGTCAGAAGCAAGGTTATGGAGTTTTGGTTTCTGACTACATTCAGCCCTTCGGAATTGTCATCGCTATAGCAAAGCAGCTCCTCACAGTACTCAAATGATTGCTTTTCAAAGAAAGTGGTAGAATGAGGGTAAACAGGCTTTTCTAAATGAATCACACAATCTTAGGAGATTGTTACAGTGGGGAGAATGGGAGGGCTTGAGGAAACCATATGGCAGATGGCAGAAGACCCTCTGATATGAAACTCCACAACATACATTTGGCACCTACTGGGAGTGTGTGGCTTTTTCCTCTCCCTCCCAGATGTATACACAATGGGCAAACTGCCGGACCTTCTTTTCTTTCTATTTTCTTTTAAGATGGCTGTATGCTTCTGTTAATTTCAAGGCTACCCTGCACCGCACTGCATTGCCACCACAAGTGTTGAGAGAATCAGGAAAGTATAGCACAGTTTCTTAGGAAAAGTAGTTTACCACTCACACCTGCCACCCATCTCCGGAGCAGCTGGTGTGTGTCAGGCACGGGGCTGGGCATTCACATCTACACCAGCTCCTTTAGTCTCCAAACCACCCCCTCTGATAAATACTAGCAGATCCACGTTACGGGATGCTCAGGAAGTCTAATTGGCCAAGCTGACACAAGTGGTAAAGAACCAGCAGCTCATCTACCTGCCTCCAACACCAAATGCTCTTTCCACTACGCTACATAGTCTTCTTATTAGTCATGGTGATGAAGGTAAGGACGATAGCTACCGCTTGCTGCGTGCACCGCAAACCCTCCCTTTAATCCCCTCAGCCACCTTCTCAACAACGTCGGATGGTGGACTGCATTTTACAGATGACTAAACATGCAGGGAAGGGTTTGAAGGATATAAGGAGGAACTGTGTGATAGAAAGGATTCTGCACTTAAAGGGACTCTCCAATTAAACAGCTGTGGGTCACCTCAGGACAATCAGAAAAAGCAATCATAGAACCCTTGAGCTAAAGGGACCTTGGAGGAGACGTGGTCCCATCTTTGCATTTTTGTTGACAAGAATCTTTAATCTAGCCTCACCGATTCAGAATTTTCTCATCCATCGAATGGGAAGAACAAAGCCCATGCTGCCTTTTTTTTTTCTCCCCAGGATCTAATTAGGTGATGAAAGTGAAAATAATTTGAAAACAAGGTTATACAGATGTGAGATTAGAAAAATCCACACTACCTCACAGTGCTATAAAAATTCTATCAATTCTCTCTCCCTCTCTCACCTGCAAGAAAATACACGGATACACTGTCCTGGCCATCAGTGCGTTTTCACACTGTGTTTACATAGACACGTACATTATTATAGCAGCACCAGTCATGCCACTACACTTAAAGGTTCTGTCAGCCTTTCCAATATTAATTGCTATTTTCAGGCAGTTTTCAAACTTAGCAGCAAAAATTCATTTTTACATGAAACTAGATATAATACGTGGTCTCAGCAGGAGAGCAAAAGTCTCCATTAAAAGAGAGAGAGAGAGAAGACTAGTAGGTCATTTTAGTCATTTCTGAGAGCTGGTTGCCATTCTGGATTGTTGAATAATGGGAATTGTTTTAAAGGCAACTACAAGGATTATTGTACAGTTGTAACTGAAGAGCTGTTTGTTGTTGTTTGTTTTTTACAGCCCTTATCTAAGCTCTGTATCGTACTGTTTGCAGGGCTATAGGTTTCTTGGCTATGCTGGCGTTTGCATTCATAAGACGTGAGTTCCCACATCCCACCTATGGGTGGGTTGGGGTGAGCCCTAAGGGGACTACAACTGAAGCACATGGCAGTGCCCCCTGCCCAGACATCTCCTTCCTTCTGGTCTCAGTTCACCTGTGCTTGCCTAACTGCCCTATGTAAAATAGCAGCCACCCTCCCCACCCCCCCAGCCCCCAAGGTCTCCATCCCTTTCCCCGCTTTATTTTTGTTCTTAGCACTCATTACCACTGACACACATTATATCCCTGCTAGTTACTGCCTGTCTTCTCCGGCTGGAATGTTCTCTCCATGACAACCGGATCTTCTAACGTCTTATTCACTGCATTTTCTCAGTGCCTAGCATATAGTAGGTACTCAGTCAATATCTGCAGAGAGAATAAACTAAACCCAGACATTGGATGATGGGAAAAATGCAAGTCTTTGAGAAGTTGAAGGCCACGTTCTCCTGCTTATTGTATGAAAAGGATTTTTCTCCAGGAAGCTTTTACAGAGTCAGCTGCTAAGAAGTCATTGCAGAGGGCAGCACTCCGTGCACAACTCTGTACCCATAAGAAAGAGAAGGGTGGCAGTAGTTTCAATCTCTAATTACTCTGTGGTGAGTTTTAAGTTTTCTTCTTTATTTGTGGACTACAGACACCTTGGAGACATGCATTGATATTTACGAGAAACAACAATATGCCATCCATTCATTCCATAAACATCCACCAAGGCCTCCTGAGTGCCAGTGTCTGCCCCACCCAGCAATGGTGGTTCTGGAGGCCTTCAGTTTTGCCTGGACAGCAGGACACTTCATCAGTGGAACAGCACACTCAGAGGAGAAAGCCTTACAACTTAGGCTGCAAAAAATCAGAACAAGCAAAGCAATATAGATTTCAAATTAGCCCATCACTTTAGAAAAATTATTTCCAATTTACCAAAGCACAACTTTCTAAGCATTCAGTCACATAATCATTTTAAACTCAGAATGAACACTCAATTGAATGTAAAATTTTGACTGATGAGCAGAAATTTGAGAAAATTCATTTCTCCCTGGAGAGAGGAGAGAAGTTCCACCAAATGACACTGTTTATATTGTGAGCTCGGTGGTTGCTATTTTGTGAGACTTCTCTATACGCATATATTAAAGGGTGTGTACTTCTGGAAAAATAAACATGCTTCAGATTTATTTTAAAAGGAATATGCTATGCCAACGAAATGCCTTCATTTCTTTTTCATTTCCAGGCAACCAACTGTTAAATACCGATTACATGTTTAAGTTTATGCTTATTTTAAAACTTGGCTTCTATGATGCTGTCTCCACTGGCTTCCTCTCCTACCAGCTCTCCTCTGTCTCCTTCCAAGGCTTCTCTTCTCCCTCTGCCCCATAATTGTCCGTGTCCCCAGGGTTCTGTCCACCTTTTTCTTCATGATCTTTGTTAATTCCAGGCATGTACTAAAGTCCAAAGCTGCAACGATCACACTTGCGCACCCACAACTCCCAGTCTATGACGTCTGAGCCCATATCCATGTTTTCAAGTGCCCACTGATCTCTGAATGTGGATATTTTGAAAATACCTTTACCCATCATGTTTAATATGAAACTCAATACATTCCCTTTCCCAGGGCATTACCCATCAAACAACACACACTCACACACACACACACACAGCATACCTACTAAGTATCAAGAAGTTCCATATCCATCAACTTCAAAATGAAGTTGGAGACCTGGAAATCAGGGCATCGTCTTTGAAAGCTTTTCAATGCCACACCCACCTTCTCCACTGCATCACTGTCACTGCAGATGCTTCTCAAACTGTGTTCTAAATGGCTGATACAAGGGGGACCAAGACAGAGGACGCTCTGGTCTTCTTATACCAAACTTAATTTTCATTTAATTCTCTTTGATCTGTTTCATAATTGGGGTGCTGGCTAAACATGTTTTTGACCAAATGGTTCTGCTATTTAAACAAAATTAGAAAACAATGGACATAAGTCTCATCTTCTTGGAGTGGCTGGCAAAGCTACATGTGGCCCGAACCATGCCTACGTGTGCAGCCCTGTCTCCTGCTGCTCTCTGCTGCTCACCTTGGCTCTAGTGAGACCAACCCAATCGGAGCCCCCTGGTATGTTCTGTCTTGTATCTGTGTGTATTCAAACATGTGAACATTGCTTTAGGGTGGGATGCCTCCCTTACCTCGTGTGTTTTGTCTGCCTGGTGAGCTCTTACTCATCCCTCAGCAGCCACATTGGACACCCTGACCCTGTGATGCCCTTGCCTACCTCTGGCTTCCACACTGTGCTTTGAAAGTGAGCCACATCCCCTCCCTGCCTGCCTGGGTTGTCCATGCCTCTCCTGTGCCCTCAGGTCTCTGCTCACTCACCCATGATCCCTCTCAGGCCGGTCATGTTGGACCCCACGCCCAGGTGCAAGCATGGTGCCTGCATCTACAAGGCACTCAACGCGTGTTTGCAGAATGACTCTCGGAGCACACCCGCTCACTCCCCTCTTCTCCAGGTAGAAGTCAGCCCATGGTGGACTGCTCGGGAGCCCTGCCGCTTTCAGGCTCGCCCTGGCTCCAGACCAGCCTCTTCTAGAGCCCACATCTGACCACATTGCTGCTCACAAATTTTCAGTGGCTCTCTATCTCCTGTAGGATAAATAAAGCCCAGTCTCTTCTCCATAGTGTACGTGGCCTTTCTTAGCCTTTCACCCCTCTCCTGCAAGCCAGAGAGACACTCTCACATGGCCAGCCAGAGCAAACATCTTGCTGATCCCAAAACACACTGGGCATGTTCATGCCGCACACGTGACCCTCCGCTCCTTCCACCAGGGCTGCTCCGTCTGTGGTCTTCCTCTGACTCCTACAATGCCCTTCTTACTATGCAAGGCCAAAGTCAAAACCACTGCCTTTAGGGAAGGCTTTCTCAGGCAGTGAGTCACCCTTCCTTCCTGCCTTCTCCTGGCGTCCCTTTCTCAGAACCCACCAAGTGCATGATGCTTTCTGGGAGCTCATGACCTAACCTGTCCTGCCACACTGAGGGTCTCCCCGTGTTGCAGACGCTCAATCAGCAGCCAGGTGGGTGT
The DNA here is from genome assembly GCF_964237555.1 of Oryctolagus cuniculus. Lineage (NCBI taxonomy): Eukaryota > Metazoa > Chordata > Mammalia > Lagomorpha > Leporidae > Oryctolagus > Oryctolagus cuniculus. The sequence continues at coordinate 157,922,613 of NC_091433.1, forward strand.
TAGACAAGAACTTCTCCGGGGCTCTCTATTGCTAGGACGATGCTTCCAGGGCTCTCCGGCAGTGAGCCGCATATGGTGGGATGCAGCAGTTTACCAAGAACAGGTGAGGACTTGCTGGCTTCTGACACAACTAGCAGACAGGAGCCCGAGTGTTCATCAGCACCGAGTCCGTTCACCGACTGAGCCCAGCCTCATGAGGCAGCTCCCCGGAGATCAGCGGGAACAGTTTATGCAGATGCGGCAGAGATGGCCTATTTAGGGGAAAGACAGCCTGCCGCTGAAAAGGAATTGCTCTTCTAAGAGGAGGCTCTGCGATTTACATCGCTAGCACCCCTTGGGTACAAGGCAGGGCTGCAGGAAACTGGTGAGCAGGGAGGGCCTCCTCCAGTGGCGGAAGCAGCCTAAGCCAACTGCACGGTGATATTGTTGAATTCCTGACAAGTGGTCAGCGGTGATAATAGCTGGGAGAGCTGTCAGTATTGCTTCGCAGCCTTTCCCTCGTGGTCTTGGGTTAAGGCGTGCTGCCTGGCGGCTGGCCGTCCTCCCTGGGCCATGGCCACTTCAGAGGAATACTGGTAGAACCCATTTGTTGGTTGTCATTTCTGGACCAAAGTTCAACTTACAGGCTGCTGTGGCTGTATTTTAAATTACATTTGGGTCCTCTGATCCTGGGCCTTGCTGTTGTCACCGACTTTTAAGGGCCACAACGATGTAGAGTCACCTTATCAATCATTAGCAACAAGAAGCCGCTCATCAGAGGGCAAGTGGTGGGGGAGAGGGAGGGCATTGCTTCTTGAGTAAAGCCAGCTGACTTCATTCTTCTGCAGTGTCCATTCTTTTCTTTTGATGTGTAAGTTTGCTGGAGACTCCCCTGTAGTATCTGGCAGGAGTCAGCTGCCTTCACAGTGTCTCTAAACCAGCTAGTGGAGAAGTTTCCATCTGGGGCAGGTGACAAATATTCCTGCTGGTATTGGGGGGGCCCTGTAATGACTCCACAGGCACTCGGCTGAGAATCTGAGTTTTGCTTTGGGATTTGACATCAACCCCAGGCCAAGTGAAGAACCTACTCTGGTGGCTATATGCTATCTCTCTGGGGGGAGCCCTGCTTCCTCTTATTTATGATTTCATTATAAAAATGGAAAAGCTATGGTGTGGGATGGCAGAAGTTTGGCACAGTGGTTAAGGTATTCCTTGGGACACCCACATCCCATATCAGAGTACCTGGGTTCAAGTCCTGGCTTTGTTCCCAATTCTAGCTTCCTGCTAATGTGCAACACGAGAGGCAGCAGATGGTGGCTCAAGTAGATGGGTCCCTGCCACCGAAGTGGGTGACCTGGATGGAGGTCCCAGCTCTTGGCCTTGTCCTGGCGTTGCTCTGGCTGTTGCAGGCATCTGAAGAATGAACCAACAGATGGAACAGCTCTCCTTTTCTCTCTCTCTCTCTCTTAAAAAGAAACAGCTGTCCTTATGGAGCACCTCCTGTGTGCCAGGCATGTGCCAAGGCTTTTGCACAGGTGAGTTTAGCAGCCCCCAAGGTGGGTGTAGTTCACCCTGTCTTTTTACAGGTGAGGAAACTCAAGCTCCAAAAAGCTGGGTGGTTGGTAAGAGCAGACTGGGGATTTGTATCAGATTTTTCCCTTCCACCCACTGCACTTTACCTTGAGACAGTGAGCCTATGAACTTGAAGCACTTGGCTGAAGCGCACTTTTTGCTGAGTACCTCAAAAACTCACTTGCTTGTCACTCAGAATCACCAACAACTCGGGATGCATCAGTGTAGGCCCCCATGTTTCCTTGTGGGTCTCTTGCAGCAGCCTCAGCCTCTGGGCTCCAGAGAACATTAAAGCCAGCTCTCAATGGAAGATAGCAAACCCTTGAGTGCTATCTCGCTCTTGGACCATGACTTTCACAACAAGCAGGGGAGGGCCTTTGGAATCAGGACAGCCAGCCCTGAGAGCTAAGAAGCACTTGAGGACAGCTTTTCCTCTGGTTACCCTGATGTAGTGGGAACCCTTCCAGCTGCTGTTCCTGCCATGTCCACCTGCTGCTCCTGTGGTGCGTCTGGGTGGAGACCCAGGGAGTGCAAGCGCTCTGCCTCCCCACACCTCCTGAGGTGGGGGAGATTCCAGGGTGCTAAATTTGGTACATCAGTGTGCAGTCTGCCTCCTGGATTTCCCCTCTGGCCATGGGCCCCTTGCATATTACAAAGAAGACCCGGCAGCCTTGGGCACTGGCCATTCCATGAGGAGCCTAAACAAGGCCCCTGCTCCCATTTCTAATTTGGCAGCTTGGTGCAGGTCCCTCGGCTTCAGCCTCCCTGTCCCTCATGTCTCTCGCGGTCTGGGTAAGTACCCCCCTCGCTAGGGCTGTGCCTCCTCCTCCTCTGGGCTAAGGGTGAGTCTCAGCTGCCAGCAGGAGGGCTGCTGTGTGGAGCCACACTTCATGGTTTAACAGAGGGGAGGGAAGAGCTGCTAGAGATTCCAGTCCAATCCGCATTTTGGTCCATTCATAGCTTGGGCAGCTTTCTTATGTAAATCATGCGAATGATTCATAACAGAACCCAGGTAAACCATGTGAATCTGCCCCCAAATGTTGTGTTTGCCACAGACTGGCTTTGAAGAGGTACTGGTGATGAGTGAGGCCCACGAGTCCCGGACAGCGCTGTGTTTACGGAGGCTGCATCTGCACAGCACCTGACATCCGGGAGTCTCCGTGCCCTCCCTGGAAGTCCTGGCCTAGCAAAAGCTCACAGGAATCACACACGGATAACGGAGGGGTGGGGCTGGGGTGGCGGCGGTGGTGAGGTGAAGAGGCCCCAAGTTCCTCCCTCTACCACCAGCCTGGGCTGCCTCCCCAGCCATGGCAGCAGCCACCAAGAGCTTGCACCGGGCCCCTTCCTTGCTGGGAGACCTACTACCCACTTCACAGGGGGAATTGAGAAGGCCAATTTAATTGAATTGATTGCCACTTACAAGGCTGTGGTTACTCCTGGCAGAGGCCTATTTAAAGTTCCTGAGCTCTATAAGAGATAACAAAGTAAAAAGCGACTGTGTAAGGCAAAGGATGATTATCAAATTGCTCTGGGAACCTTCTACATGAAAAAGATATAAAAGAAAGATTGAGAGGTATTAGTCTATAAGTCTCATTGAGGTCAGAAACTAGAGCAAGCCTCCCTTTAAGAAAAAAAAACTTTAGAAACAAAACTTTAGCACATGAATGCACACACACACACACACACACACGCACATTGCAGTCCTCTGAGACAAATGTGAGTGCCTATCTTAGATTACACTAATATTGTTAACCTATTTTAAATTCCTATGGCACAGCAAGAGTCTTATATACTTTTAAGGTTTTTTCTTTTTTTAATGCATGAGCTTTAAACCCGTTTTCTTACTTTAAATAGATGTATATTAACTCTCCGTTTAGGCTGCAGGACCTCCTAGCTTAGTATAACAGCCCAACAAAATAAGAGTGGATACAAACTCTGTAATTTACTCACAGGCATAAATGGATATATAAATGTAAAAATGTGCACAATATTTTATGGCATGCTTGGCTTCATTGTGACCTAATGTTTATAATATGTAAATAATGGCTTCCTTTTAAAGCAAAGAACTTTTAATATACAGATTCATCTGGAGTCCTTTTCCTTTCACATGAACTGAAATAGAAAGAAAAAAAAGTATTCTTTTGCAACAAATAAATGCCCAATGACAAAGGTTACCGTTGAAGGGATTTAAAATGACAGAAGTCAACAGAAACTTTCAATATCATACTTCTACTTTAATATGAAGATATTGCTATCAAAGGAAAAGACTCAAGAAATGCTTTGATAAAAATAATCTCACACTATCTTTGAAGCAGTTTCATTTATTTTACTACCCACTGTGTTCCTTATCAGAAGGCCAAGGGTAAGAAGTTTCCTAGTTATGATTAGGAAAGAATCTGATAGATCAGAAGACCCAATTGAAGTTGGACATAATAAGTATTAAAGTATTACATGACATTAATCCTGCCATTCCATTACTCTCTCCATCTTTGTGCACAGACTAATTATTCTGTAGCCAGTGTTCAGGAGGAAATAGAAACATACTCACCCTGGGCTGGAGTAATCTCTTTAATGCATCAACAAGGCTGGCTCTGTACTGGTCCAGAAACAGGCTGACATTGAGAAGAGAACAGAATCCAGATTAAACTGGGTTTTCAAGTCTAATGATTCTAATGGAGATAAATACAAGGCTAATTACACATGTTTCCTAAACACTAAAAAAGAGAAATTGTGTTCTTCTACCCAATTGTCTTACTGGAAGGAAAAAAAAAAAAAAAAAAAAAGAGAAGATACTGTGGTCAGTGTTATCTGCCTAAAACTCAGCCGACAACCGGCATCAGGCCAGGGTTCACCTGCACTGGCCCGTGCGATAAGGTTAAAGGTTGAAATGAGGCACTCTCCGTGCTTCCTGTTGCTAAAGCTTATGTTCCTGTAGACCTGGGCCCCCTGCCCACCAAGGGGACTGGGAGGCTGCTCTCTTAAAACAAACCGCCAGCCCTCCTATACCTAAACCATGGCAGAGATCTCAGAAGATAATGATTATTTGAGTGACTAGGAATTGCACTGAGATTGGGCTCAACCAGAAGCCTAGAACTGAACATGTCTAAAAACAAAAAGGCTTAGGCAGCCGGTGCCGCGGCTTACTAGGCTAATCCTCCACCTTGCGGCGCCGGCACACCAGGTTCTAGTCCCGGTCGCGGCGCCGGATTCTGTCCTGGTTGCCCCTCTTCCAGGCCAACTCCCTGCTGTGGCCAGGGAGTGCAGTGGAGGATGGCCCAAGTACTTGGGCCCTGCACCCCATGGGAGACCAGGATAAGTACCTGGCTCCTGCCTTTGGATCAGTGCAGTGCGCCGGCCGCAGCGCGCTGGCCGCGGTGGCCATTGGAGGGTGAACCAACGGCAAAGGAAGACCTTTCTCTCTGTCTCTCTCTCACTGTCCACTCTGCCTGTCAAAAAAAAAAAAAAAAAAAAAAAAAAAAAGGCTTAGGCAATGTGTCTCTGGATTTCCCCACTTGACCGCCATGTTTGTTCCAGTTTACTGTGATATATATATATATATATTTTTTTTTTTCCATTTTCTCCTCCAGACTTTTGTGAATTTCTGCTATGGCGCCTTTGGTTGGGTCAGTCTGACCCTTAGAAATTTGGGATGGTTTTCTTATCCTAATTTGCAGGTCTCAGATTTATAAGTTTGGGCTGCTTGACAATATTTGGCAAGTTAGTTAACCATACCTGAGGCTACGGCCCAAATTTATGTGTTGGGAACTTAATCACCAATGCAAAAGTGTTGAAAGATGGGGAGTTTGTCCTCTTTTTGACAGCTTTTCCCCCCTCCAGAGGACTCAGCATTCAAGGCGTCATCTTGGAAGACAGACCAGACTCTCATCAGATGCTGAACCTGCTGGAGTTTTCAGCCTGGACTTCCAAATCTCTAGAACTGTAAGCAATGATTTTCTCTTCTCTGTAAGTGGCCTAGTCTGTATATTCTTTGAAAGCAGCACAAAACAGACTGTGACACCTGGGATGTGACTAAAGCCAATGAAAGGTTTCTTGAGGGAGAAGGGGTGTTGGGGTAGGGTGGGGTGAAATCATCTAGTGATGAAGGCTCACAGAGAGGAGCTGGCTGCCACACACCAGGGGAGCCTCCAAAGCCCCCAGAGAAGGGCTCCCGAGCACTGCTGGGCTGCTCTGCCATAGGAGCACCGTGCTGCCAAAGCCCACCAAGGATAACCGCTGGTGGGCACAACTTTCTTCCGAAACCCATACTGGGATCCATGATCTGATAAATATGAACTTTGGAGTTCTGGAAATGCAACTGAACCTCTGAATCTGGACAGGCCTGGAATATCCAGGATGCCTTGTTGCCAAAGTCATGGGAGCCCATTGTATATGCAACACTGGTAAGCAGTAAAAGGATAAAGGAGGATGGGGACTGTGCCTATCATTGTGGAGCTTATAATGTAAGAGCCAGGTGAACCAGGCACAGGTACATACAAATTGAATACTGTGGGGAGCAACTGGGAGCAACTCGGACTAGACTAAGTTACTGGAATTAAGACTTATTCTATGCATCTGCTCTCCCACAATATGGCGCTGGGAGAGGAGGAAACAGCTTCTACCCAGCTGCCTCTCACCAACTTGACAAGCTGCAGGACCTGCTCCTGATTGGAGGAGAGCAGCGTACTCGGCGTGTGGGTAGCAGAGTTGGGATTGGTGGAAGAGGACTATAAAGGAGGAGAGAGACAACATGCACCAGGAACATCTAAGGGGAACATCTATCCGAAGGAACACCTGTGCAGCCCCCAAGAGAGCCGGCCGGCGGTGTGCCGCTCCCCCGCGGAAGTGGGGAAAGTGGCCAGGGGGAACCGCCCTTCCACGGAGGTGGAAGGGACGGTAGCCAACCCGGGAAGAACCAGCAGCAAACCCGGGAAGGGCCGAGCAGACAAAAGAACAGCGCAGGGTCCTGTGTCGTTCCTCCACGAAGACAGGGAGCGACAAATACAAATGCCACACACACACACACACACAGACACAGGTTAACAAAACCATCAACACTTCCTGAGCTGAGTACCAGGTACCAGGTACCTTTCCAGAGCTTTTTGTGGCCTGTCTCATTTTATCCTCACTTTATTCCTATGAGGTGGTGGTTATTATCCATATTTCACAGCTAAGGAGCTGAAGCATAGCAAGCTACCAATTGGCAGGCCTCAGATTCGCATCTGTCCCATGCGGCTTCAGGGTCTGTGCTCTGAGCTATTGCTCTGTGCCGCCCCTCCTATCTAACCTCAGTTACTCTTGAACAGAAAGTAATACATGGAAGAAGAGCAGTGATAGGTTCAGGCAGGAGAAGTAGGATGTTGGATGACTGGGATTAGGCAAGATTTGTCTAACACGACATTTCTAGTTTCTTGCATCCATAGCAGTCTCTCGATTTTCTGAGCTCAGTACTACAAGCAGAGCATTTGGAAGGTATCCCAGTTTCCAGCACTCCAAAGTTGCCCTCCCACCCTGACTCTGGATTTCTTGAGATCAGGGAACATTGTTTGTATTCTTTTGCCTCTTCCATGCCATTTGGAGGAGAGTTGAGGACACAGGGACTCCGAGGCTGATTAATCCCTGGGGAAAAACAGCAGCACCCTGGAGGTGGTCATTATGATGACAGCATATGGCTTCATCTTCAGGGCTTGCACTTCAAGGTAAAGGGAAAGAAAAGGTGCTATTTTTTTTTTTTTGACAGGCAGCGTGGACAGTGAGAGAGAGAGACAGAGAGAAAGGTCTTCCTTTGCCTTTGGTTCACCCTCCAATGGCCGCCACGGCTGGCGCGCTGCAGCCGGCACACCGCGCTGATCCGAAGGCAGGAGCCAGGTGCTTATCCTGGTCTCCCATGTGGGTGCAGGGCCCAAGCACTTGGGCCATCCTCCACTGCACTCCCTGGCCAAAGCGGAGAGCTGGCCTGGAAGAGGGGCAACCAGGACAGAATCCGGCGCCCCGACCGGGACTAGAACCCGGTGTGCCGGCACCACTAGGTGGAGGATTAGCTTGTTGAGCCGCGGCACCGGCCAAAAGGTGCTATCTTCTCCATAATAAAAAGAGACAATGACTTTTTTTAAAGTAGAGCAGTAGAGCAACTTTGGAAAAGGCATCTTGATCCATAACACAATGACAAATGTATTTGTTTGGAAAGCAATGTGGAGAGCCGGTCCATTTACACCCTGGATCTTTCTTACAGTGGGACTCATACCTTAAGCTAGAGTACCAGCATCCCAGGCACCAGCCATCCCATGAGCCTAAATGAAGCCCCCACTCCCATTTTGGATGCTGCAAGTGGTGCAGCACGCTGACTTGGCTTCTCCACTCCTCACGCAGCATGAGTTGACACCACCTGCTCTAGGGCCCTCCTCATCCTTCTCTGGGCCAAGGGTGAGTGGGTGCTGGCTGTCAGTAGGAGGGCTGCTGTGTGGGGCTACACTTCAGATAAGGGAGGGATATGGTTCAGGATGTAACCGAGCCCTGACTTTTACCTGTCTGCCATGTGACCTGGGCTTCATGTGCGGTCTGTTTTATTGCTAATAATGACCCACCTGTGTGACTGCTAGGGCACTGAGTTAATATTTGCAAGTTAACAGGTCTTTTTGAGTACTCAGGACACACACCAGGCACCATGTTAGGCACTGGGGGTAAGTTATGAGTCAAAGTTCCTGCCCTCTGGGGCTTCCACTTTGTGTTCATTCGTGCTTCTCCAGTTTCAGCACAGGGTACACATGGATGGTGCGCAATAAATATTTGCTGACTCATCACAGCTCATCTCAGTCCTTGAAGGAGGTCAAGGAACTGACATAGAGTGCTAGTTTCAATGATCCTAAAGCAGGTTGTACACATTTCTTTACTGGTGGTGTTAAGGATGAATCCACACGTAGGTAGGATGTTTCATGGACACGGCATTCTTTGATGCGGCAATTCTGTCATTTGAGAAAGAGGAGCGTGGAGAGTGAGGCATGAGAATTTCCAGGAGGTCAGTACTTAGGGTTTCTTTGGTCCCTGTATGTTCCATGGGAGGTTCCTCTATGGAAGCTTGCTTTCAGCAAGGGAAAAATAATCCTCTGAATGTGAGCTGGAACCATGTCTATCAGACTATCCTGCTTATTATCCATGGGGAAATGTTCTTATCTTTCATAAAGTACAGCCTTAAATCTTGGACTACAGAATATGTCTAATTCACATGTTACACAAATTTGCCATTAAGTAAGCAGTGACTAATAAGCATTAAGGATTGAAGGGAAAGGAATCAAATCGTGACTGAGTTTTTTCCTGCTCAGGATGCTGTACCTTCTTTAGTGAGATCATAATATCTGAAGTTTTAATCATTAAAAATTCTGGGGGTGGGAGTTTGTTATAATGCTTAAGACACTATTTCAGATGTCTACAGCCCATACTGGAGTGCCTGAATTCAAGTCCTGGTTCTGCTCCCAATTCTAGCTTCTTACTAACATGTACCCTGGGAGGCAGCAGGTGATGGCTCAACTATTTGGGTCCCTGCCACCCACATGGGAGACTTGGATTGAATTCTTGGCTCCCCGCTTCCACCAGGTCCCATCTTGGCTGTTGTAGGCATTTGTGCAGTGAACTAGTGGACGTGAGATCTGTGTCTCTCTGTGTCTCTGCCTCGCAAATAAATAAATTAAACAATTTCAAATTCTGCTTTGTGTGTTTTACAGAAGACTATCACTATGAACAAATATCTGTTAATCACTCAGGCCTGTGGGAAACCTGGTTGGTTGGGTTATGCAGCCTTAGACATAGGACCATATCGGTTTAAACCTGGGTATCCCAACAGCCAGGGGGGATTATTAGGAAAAAAGGAACAGTACCTTAGCAGCTGAGCCTAAAACAAGCCCTTAGAAAGTCTTATTTCTACCTAATGCTGGTAACAGTGACAAAAATGCTAGCATCACAGTTCGCTGGAGAATACAGCTGAACACACAGCACACAGTCCAAACAAGGTGATTTCAAAGGCAATGGTGTCTCCTCCATCATTCCAAATTGCATCTCCTCAAGGTAACTCTTGTAGTTCTCTAAATTGGTCTTTATTCCAGGCAAGTTCACTTTTTTCTTAGCTCCAATATAGACTTTATAACACCTTGTAGAGTCATATGAACAATTTCTATATGTTTTAGAGGGAGTGATTTATAATCTCCTGAAAATTCACCCCTTAAACAAGTCCTAATGGGCTCAGGAAACAGCAGCAGCTTAAGTGGATCTATTTTAAAAAGCTGAGCAGGTCAGTGATGAGGGTGGAGGTACCACTTCAACTCTCCCTTCAGTTACTGATCAAAATACACTGACAGTCTAGTTTGGCTATGAACACACGCACACACACACATGTACACACACGTTTATATAATTCATGGTGGCATCGACACTTGCTTTGTTCTATTGAACTACATCACAGATTTTTCTGACAAAGGAAAGGTGCTGGGCCATTTCATCTCCTCCCTTAGAGTCAGAGTTTTATGCCGAGCACAGAGAGTCTGTAATTCCTCTCACAGGGAAATTTATTAGTACCATGAACAAGGAAATATTTCTGTCTGTCCATATCCATAAAAAGAAAGACCCCTATGTTCTTATTGGAGGTGAGATGTGCTAAGTTAAATTCACTCTTTCAGATTTAACTTCCATGGAAGAGCGGCTGCTTTCAGTATTCATCAGCTGATTTTCGTGGGAGCTCAGAGTGATTCTATACTGTGGCCTCATATGCTTGCACCCCTTAAATGGTGAGATCCCTGGCAAATGGCAATTTGCGTATTTTCTCTGGGGCTGAGTCTCCTGAGGTTGAGGTGAAAGGGCTGATTAAAGATTCTTTCCGGTGTAAAGATCTGTGAGTTGTGGTTTAGAGCTATCCACGATTACAGCATCTGGAAGAAAACAAAATCTAGAGCCTTTAGTATTTCTAGTTTGACCAAAAACCCACAACATTTTCATGTAAACAGCTTAAAAACCAATCTTTTTTCATCACTCAGAGGAAAGAAAAGAGATGGGAATAAAAAGCCACAGCACTCAGCATGTGTGCAAATGCCTAGAGTGCAAGCCCTGCAGGTGCCCCGGGCCCTGTGCCCTCCCCCACTTCTCACCGGGGAGCCTCCCCAGCTCGCTGAGCGACTTGGGCTACGGCTGGCATTTCAGCCCGGCTTTCTCAGCCTTTTGAGAATCCGGAGGTGCCCAGGCGTTTCTCTTTCTGCACAGCTACAATAAGCTGGAGAGTCAACTAGCAGTGAATGGAAGCGTTCACTGGGTAGAAAACATCTTATTTCCAGACCCTTGGATTATGCTGTGATTGAGCAGGAGTCTGGAAAGACCAGCTTAGAATTAACCATTACTCGCTGTGCTGGACTTAGCAAGGACCAGGCCAGACTACATGGCGGCAGAAAGGGAGCCGTGTGTGGGACTCCACACTCAGGGACCTAATAGGGCCGTCTTCTCCCTACTCCTGTGGTTAAGCCGTCTCAGAGTTTGATGTTCATCAACAGCAGGTGTGACTGTACCTTGCATTTTTTTTTTCCTCTTCTGATTATTTCAACGTTGACACTTCACAGGTTATTTAGGAAACTTTTTCATTGTCAAAGATGCTGAAGGCTGAAATAAGGACTCGCTTTGTTTGCCTCTTTATTTTATAATCTAGTTGAGCTACTAAATTTGGATGTGAATGAACAGACTGTCTCTTCTGGGAAATAAGTTATTTCCCCCAATGTCCATAGGTTTATGAATGTTTGAATGTAAATATATGAATACATGAATGATTTAAGGACACAAACATATCACCTCTTGTTGTAATCATGTGCATTTTACTTGCACCACAATGTGGTTTGGAATAGGTTTGTGAATAGAGGTTGTTTTCATGTAAATGGGATCAAGCAGTACCCCTGGTCCGCTGTTCAGGGAATCAGACAATGCCACCCTTGCTGGAAACGCTTCCGTACGAATTTAATCTGTGTACCTAATTTTTAAACTCCGACTCTGGCTTCATATGCCTGTGGCCTAATCCAGATCTCATTGACTGACAATGGCTGAAGGAGGCTGTGAGACCTAACGTGATCTATTTATGTGTGGTGCCTCTTTCCAGCACTGAGTGTTTCAGGTTTCCTCTTAGAGGGGGTGTCAAGAGAGAGATTTCTCCTCTTCCGTGACAGTCTCAAAGAACGCAGCAAGGTCTGCCCGCCTGCCGGCCTGGCCCTGGGAACAGCATCCAGGGAGCAACTCCTGCAGAGCCACTCAGGATGTAAAGCAGTCACCGGCTCCTGGACTTCCCTGCTGTATGCACAAGATGCATGTTATAAACGTTACTGTACTTTCTAAGTTTCTAGACAGCTTCCCCATCCCTGTGGATATGAAGAGACACCATTACCAAAGCATTTCTTTCGTAAATAATATCAGCATCGTAGTGAGTGTAGCTTAATGTTTCACATTTACAAATGGGAAATTATAAACAGGCTGACATTCTGGCACTTACAACAACAGGGGGAAAAAAAAACCTTAACAATTCATGCATAGAAAAACCATTTACAAAAAGAAGCTTGGCGTATTTAGCTCATTTGCGTCCATAAATTCTCATATAGCCACCAGATGTATGTGTCTGTGTGCATAGACTATTGTACCATGCTATGTATCTGTAATGAAAGCTTTAAACTGCATGTGTGTTGTGTATATCAGTTTATACAACCTTGTTGTTGGCCAGGGAAAAAAGACTATTTTTTAAAACATGTTGTACGGCTATTTTTAACCTGAGAGCATTAATCAGCAAAGAGCTTAAATCTTACTTCCTCTACTTGTCTGGTACAAATAGGATGACATGGTGTGAGTGTCCCTAATACAAGGTATGACAAAGCCAGGCGGTTTTGATATTTGTGTGAAGGACAAATTTAACTCTAAAGCTCTTGGCCAGACCTGCCTCTGCCCACATAATCAGAGCCCGTCTGCCTGTGACCCTCGTCGAAGGCATCAAGAGCAGGCTGCCCCTTCCCTCTTGCCGCTGCTCTCTGATCTGACTTTCCTGCTTAATCTGATCTAATCCTGCCAGCATTATCTTCATCTGTGCAATGAAACCTGGAGGATCCTTTCTCATATTTGGTGAGGAAAGGCATTTACTAAATTACTTGCTGAAATCATACGGTGAGGTTTAGCTCCTTATTTTGGATTAGATGGGGGATGCAGCATTGAAGCACATTATCAATGATTAGTCAGAAATCTAGGTTTCTCCCATTTTTTTGGAAGAAGGTTTTTGAAATTGGGTGCAAAGAGATTAAAAGAGCCATGGAAAACCAGAAATCTCAGCCAAAAATAGAAAAAAAAACTTTTTTGTTGTTGTTGAGAAGTACTTTTTTTGGCAGAACAGAAATTGCAAACCTAATTCCATTGACTTCCTTAGAAAAGTTACCCATGGGGAATCTTAATAAAATGATAACAACAATAAAAATATTTCCTCAAAGTCTCATTCAGCTCTCGCCCAGGCAAGTCATCTCTGGGTTCTGGATCTTCTGAAGGGCTTATCAATCTGATAGGGCTTCTTCCAAATCTGAACTTTTTGTGCTTTCAACTCTCAAGTGTCATAATCAGCATCACAATAAAACTAACCATAACATTTTACTCTCAGGGAAAATACTTGTCAGTTGCCAATATTTCCCATAGGCTGAAATAATTATCATTCAAGTTGCATGGAGAAATACATAGGAGTAGTTAAAATAATTATTAAGGTTTGATGCATATTTACCATATAACTTAGGATCAGATTTTCATTAACAAGTCAGTAGATTGGGCCATAAGAGATGACAAAATCTCTAATGTAAATGATTTTTTAGAAGCAGGCACCTGACAGAGATTCTAATGTTCTTATTTGCATAAGAATACAATGTAATTCTATAATTTTTGTTTTATAAATAATTAAATATCATAATTGAATGTGCTGAAAATATTAGCTAGCAAATACACATTTTAAGAAAAGCTATTTCCCCCAAGATACTTCATAGATAGGTTTATTTGCTGGAGATACATGTGTGTGTACACATCCATATATTCTCTTATATCAATAGGCAGATCTCTCCTAAGAAGTAAGCTAATTGAGCTGTTTGTGTTGATAAACTCCTTTTTCTCCAGACTATTCCTCTCCGAGCCATAATTATTTGCAATTTGCCTAAGTCGTCCATTTACTGATACGTCAAGCATGAAACAGAGGCAATTCCAGAAAATGGAAATGCTTCTCAAAATCAATCTTTGGGAAATAATGTGGTAGAAGTTACTGTGTGATAGAAGACTACCTTATAACTGTCACATGGAGATGAATATTAATTTGTTGAGGTTAAGGTGGCTTTGTGCTTCATTTGTTGACTTTGCTTAGCCGTCAGCAAAGCAGCACAGCCCAATTACTCCAGCAAAGCTATTTTTTTTCCTAACGTGAGTTTTATGATTTTTATGTACTTACCAGTCAGCACACATAACAATGTCAAAATGTCCTTCCAGTTGAGAGACATCTGTCTCATTATCCCATCGTAAAACGCTTGAAGAGAAAAAGATTTTAAAAATTATACTTAGTTTTTTTTAACTTTTGATTTTAAGCTATTAACATTATTTTTTGTGGCACTTGAAATTATTTAAAAGGTATATACAAATTATTTCAAAAGGTATAATAAAAAAACCAGGATGTAACTGTCTTCTAGATTTTATTTAGTCTTCAAGTCTAGAAGAAGAATTCTATTTAAATATTTCAGTTAAGCTTCTGCTAGTTCTTATAGGCTTTTGTAGACAAACTAGAGAGAAATGTGCCATCTTTACTATGGTCATTAGAATGATTCCAGACCCCTCAACAACAAAGAGGTACACATTGAAAGCAAAGTATTCCTCATCCGATTGGAATACACATTTTTAAAAATTAGTGAGGTGAAATTTAGTGTATGTCTATCCTGCCGGGCACAGAAGTTGCATTTCTCATGGACAAAATGAGCAATCTGGCAAGAAGAAAGACAAGGGATAGCTAAGTTCCACTGGGCAGTTCTCAGTTTCTAGGCATATTGAAAAATTCACCTTTAGTGATACTTAATTTCCAAAAGCAGCTCAGATTATAAAGCTCACATTAATAACAGCCATTAATAACATGCATTTGAAAACTCTAGTAACGCTTATAAAACCAACCACAGTCTCCACTGGTAACTGTGCTGATTGTTAGCATCTCACCATACTACAGTACTTCAACGAGTTTTCTCTCCTGATATCAAAGCTATGATTTGCAGTATAGCTTTCTAAAGGAAAAATTTGCTTCTGTTTTTTCTTTTGTTTCTTTAGAGTAAAATGGGGTGATCATTCGCAGCCTGTCTGGTTACATTTGCTCACGCTGGTGAGTGCTTCATTTCTTCTACGCCTTTCCTGCGCAAAAAGTCACGTGTCTGGATATAAAAACAAGTCATAACCTGCTCGGTCCAAAAGTTCTCTTTTGTATACATGAATCTACTTTAATGCTCCCGGATTTCTTAAGGTAGAAAAGATTGAGAATATTACTATAAAAATACCTATACAGGGGCCGGCGCTGTGGCTCACTAGGCTAACCCTCCACCTAGTGGTGCCGGCACACCGGGTTCTAGTCCCGGTCGGGGCGCCGGATTCTGTCCCGGTTGCCCCTCTTCCAGGCCAGCTCTCTGCTGTGGCCCGGGAGTGCAGTGGAGGATGGCCCAGGTGCTTGGGCCCTGCACCCCATGGGAGACCAGGAGAAGCACCTGGCTCCTGCCTTCGGATCAGCGCGGTGTGCCGGCTGCAGCGCGCCAGCCGTGGCGGCCATTGGAGGGTGAACCAACGGCAAAGGAAGACCTTTCTCTCTGTCTCTCTCTCTCTCTCACTGTCCACTCTGCCTGTCGAAAAGAAAAGAAAAGAAAAGAAAAGAAAAGAAAAGAAAAGAAAAGAAAAGAAAAGAAAAGAAAAGAAAAGAAAAGAAAAGAAAAGAAAAGAAAAGAAAAATATCCAAAAGTACCTGTACAGGATGAGCACTGGTTGCTCATTCATTGTTCACCTCGTCTCACCGAGCACCTCTTCCCACGTGTCGGGCCCTGCGCTGCACCACACACTGGGCCTTCACAGAGCAGCCTGGTGAGCCATGCAGTCAGAGACCCCTAAGTGTTGTGTCCTCTGTGTTGTGTAAGCACACACACCCCTTTGGGGCACCATGGGTTACCTCGGAGCTCACCGTCCTGTGACATAGGTATGAGCTTTATGAGTTAACTCTGGTGTTATATTCACCTTAGCCCACTGGAGACACCAGAGAGGAAGAAAATCAAGGCACTTCCAAGAGATTAAAGCTCATTTTGTTCTTAGATTTCTCAGAAACCCCATGCACCTTGGGAGAGTGGTAAGCGCAGCAAGTTTTCTGGATGTGCTGGGGCTCTGGGTGTGCCTGGGACACAGTCTCAGTGGCACTGGGGGCAGAGGGGCGGCTACCCAAATGAGAAAAGTATTAAAATTACTCATAATGGTGCCATTCTACAAATGGCTGACTATTTAGAAGATGCTCTTAGCACACGTACAATTCCCAGAGCACAAGGATGTGCAGGAAACCCTGTGGTGATATTGGATATCATATCCCGAGGTGCTTCAGCCTCTTGGTTCAACAAAGACAAACTGGAGAGACAGGGCAGCCACTGGCGATGGCTCACCATAGCAGCTGGAACAAATCCTGCCTCTCTAGGAAAGGAAATGCTTGGCGTGGTCACTTGGACACATTCCCAAGAGGCATTCCCCCCCGGTTCTTACCAGGCTTGTGGCTAGGCTGGCCCTATGGCCGTATGCATGTGACTGAGATTGGTGTAGTGGACAGAGGTCAGCCGGGCACAATGGACACACTGAGGTTCCCATCTTGCCTCCTGTCTGTAGTAACTGTGTGAGTGTGGACAGTTATTGAACCTCTTTGCGTCTTCTGATGTGTAAAATGGGGATACCCATGGTGCCTCCTTGAACTCTCTGAGGGTGCCATTCATGCTGCAGCTGGGCTTGTAGTTTTCACACAGCATGCGATGAGCATGGTGCACCCCGAGTTGCAGTCGGGCAGCCCTCTTTCACAGAACTCTAGAGAAGATGGTGATTTCAGGATCTAAGGAGCTGCTCCTTCCAACCGCTCTCCTCCACTGCTCTTGGCTTCCACCTTCCCTCTGGATGCACCCATTCATGGTCATGCATATGAGCACAATGCTCCAGCTCCAGCTCCAGCTCCAGGGGAAGTCTAGATTCTTGTTTGTTTATTTGTATCCAGTTTGTTGCAGATCAATTAAAAAAATTAATGGACAAATGAGCTTTAAAGAACAAAGGCATTGCGAATACAAGCCTACTGATCATGTTTGGATGCTGCAGCAGTGTTTCAAAATATTTACTTTCCATTTTTAGTCTTTTTTTGTTGCAGATCAAAACATAAATTTCACTTCAAATTACCAATTATTTTCTTCTAGAACAAAATACCATCTTCCAGAAGAACATAAGCGAATTACCATCTTCTGGAGCAGGTGTCCCTGGCCACACTATATCCCCATGATTTTATGTTTAATGCCATGGAGATCATAGTGGAGGCTGTGAGAAAGAGGGTAGAGAGAGAAGTTTAGCTTCACCTGTAGCAGAATGCCAGCCAGACTCTCTAAGCTACTTGTCTGTGGTCTATAACCTGTTGATTTTTTAAATTAACGCTTTTCTATTTTTTAAGATTTATTTATTTATTTGAAAGAGTTAGAGAGAGAGAAAGAGAGAGAGAGAGAGAGTCCATCTGCTGATTCATTCCCCAAATGGCTGGACCAGGCTGAAGCCAGGAGCCAGGATCTTCCTCTGGTATCCCACATAAGTGCAGGGGCCCAAGCACGGGTCATCTTGTGCTGTTTTCTCAGGTGCATTAAGTGTAGCAGCCAGGACTCCAACTGGTGTTCAGTGGGATGCTGGCGCTACAGGCTGCAGCTTAACCTGCTGTGCCACAGCGCTGGCCCCATAACCTGCTAATTTAAACTTAGTTGGGAGCTATCTTCCATGAAGAGGCTACTTGTGGTACTAGTTTACCATCCTGGGGGTGGGTGTGGAAGCCACACATTGAAAACCATCACCTTAAAAAGAGACAGCTGAAATGTTCTTATTTTCTTGTCAATTTAGAAATTTACACCAGTGGCAGCCCAAAAATTCAAGGTCTATTTCTCCCTGATAAAGTAAATCAAGGCTTTGAGATTTTAGGATTGTATTTTTTTTTTTTTTTTATCATACCTCTCTAGATTTTGTCTTGGGGTTTTCTCATGGTAAAAGATAAGGAGTCAAAGATTTCTGGATTTTTCTAGCATCCATTTTTCAAAAACAGAAGTTTTCTATCTTAACTCTCATGAGTAGGATATTTCCCACTACAAGTTATAGACCTATTGGACCAATGTGTAACCTGAGGCCTGACTGATCTGTTTTTGCCTTGTTTTACTTCCTCATCAAAAGAGCTTGCAACTTTTTTTTTTTTGACAGAGTTATAGAAAGTGAGAGAGAGAGAGAGAAAGAGAGACAGAGAGAAAGGTCTTCCTTCTGTTGGTTCACCCCCCAAATGGCCACTATGGCCGGAGCTATACTGATCCGAAGCCAGGAGCCAGGTTCTTCTTCCTGGTCTCCCATGCAGGTGCAGGGGCCCAAGCACTTGGGCCATCCTCCACTGCCTTCCCTGGCCACAGCAGAGAGCTGGACTGGAAGAGGAGCACCTGGGACTAGAACCTGGCGCCCATATGGGATGCTGGCACCGCAGGCAGAGGATTAACCAAGTGAGCCACACGCCGGCCCAGTGTGCAACTTTTAAAAGCAACATTATTGAGGTATAAGACATGTGCAATAAAAATGCACCCTGTTGTAAGTGTACTTTTCTTTTTAGAATTTTATTGTTTTATATGTATTTTTAAATCAACATGTAATTATACATACTTATGGGGTACAGTATGGAATTTCAATGCATGTACACAATGTGTAATGATCAGATCAGGCTAACTGACATCTGTTGCCGCAGACATATATCAATTCTTTGTGGTCAAAATCCTATCAGCAATTTCAGAATATTGATTCTTGCCAAACTGTTATCCCACTGTGCCACAGAACATTATCCCTCATCTCCAGCTATCCCCAGAGCCCACCCTTTTAATTCCTCTGGTGCAGAAACGCTCAACTCCGTCTCTTCCTTCCGTCCACGTTTCTTGGATCCAGCTCTCTGCTTGATCCCTGACTGCTCCTGAGCGCCTGAATGTGGCTGCAGACAGCACACAGGCATCCTGACGGGCTTCCCTTTAGATGTATGACCTTGAATCTCAAGTGGACTGTTAATGCTGTATGGCATTCATACTTACATTTCCTTTGGCCATTTACTCTCCCACGCTCCTAGGTCATTATTTTCACCTTCTCTTCTTTCAAAATTCTAACACTCACCCTCACTGTCAGCCGATGACCTTGCTTACTACTTTGCTGTCAAGACTGCATCAATCAGATGAGAATTTTCATAAACTCCTACCACCATGCTTACGCTCCTAACAGCATCTGCACCTGCCTCCTCCGCCTCCCTACCTATTGTCGGAGCCGAAATATCCATATCCATACTCCTGTCTACTGCCAAAACTTTCTCCTATGTGCTTGCTCACTCTGTCTACCTACCTACCCACTTTAATCTATTCTAGGATGTACCTCTAGCATTTTCCCATCACTTTCCTCTCTATGGATTATTTCCATTAGTATTCAACGACACAATTATTGCCCTCCCTGAAAAATATCCTCTCTTGACACCACCTTCCCCTCTAGTTACTGCTCTTTCTTTATTCTTCCCCTGCAGAAAATCTCCTTGAAAACATGCAAAGTCTTGGTTTGCAATTCTCTTCTCCCAGTTTCTCTTAAATCCATTCCAATCAGGCTTCTGTCCCTACTGTTCCACAAAATGTTCTTGTCAAATTCATTGCTAAATTCAGGTCAGTTCTTAGTCTTCATCTATCATCTTGAACTCCTCCCATGAACCCCAGATACATACATCCAACTTCCTATTTTAATATTTCCATATGAACATCTGATAGACATCTCAAACTTCACATGTCTACATTTGAATTCCTGTGCTTCTTTCCCCAGATTCATTGCATTTAACAGTTTTTGTTAATGATAATTCCATCTTCCTGGCTGCTCAAATCAAAAACCTTGAATATACTCTGACCCCCCCTTTTTTAATTGCACACTAAATATGACAGAAATGTAGTTAGTTTTACCTTTAAAAAATATAAAAATCCAACCATGCAATCTCTGCTCAAGAGAGTAGCCAGGATGATCCTTTTAAAACATAGGTCACAGACGTTTTTGACTTCTCTATAATGGCTCCCCTTGTCATTCAGAGTAAAAGTCCAGGTTTTCACAATGACCTGGAAGACCCTGTCCAGCTGGGCCCAGTTACCCCTTTGATCTCATCTCCTCGGACTCTCTTCTCTTGTTCTTTTTAGTGACATTTGCCTCCTTATATATTTTTTTCTTTTCTTGATATTTATTTATTTGAAAGAGAGACAGAGACAGAGAGAAAGAGCTTCCATTCTCTGGTTCACCCCCAAAATGGCCACAACGGCCAGGGCTGGGCCAGACAGAAGTCAGGAGTCTGGAATTCCATCTGGGTCTCCCACATGGGTGGCAGGGGCCCAAGCATTTGGGCCATCTTCTGCTTCTTTCTCAGGGAGCTGGATTGAAGTGGAAGAGCTGGGACTTGAACCAGTGCTTATATGGGATGCTGGCACTGCAGGAAGTAGCTTAACTCTTCTGCACCACAAAGCCAACCCCTTTTTATGGTTTCTTGAACACACCAGACATGCTTCCATCCAACAGCCTTTGTCCTGGCTGCTTGCTCTGCCTACCTGCTCTTCCTCCAGACATCCTTACGGCTCCCTCCCTCCCCTCCTTCAAGTGTGCTCAGATGCCTGAGGGTGGCACTGCCTGATCATCCTCTTTTCCTTTTAGTTCAACACTTCTGAAACCCCTTATCTTGCTCTTCATTTTCTAATTGCAGTTATTATCCTTTAATATGCTATATAACTAAATTATTAATTTTAAATTATGTCACCCTAGAAGATAAACACCATAGGGATAGATATTCTAAAAATCTGTTTTGTACAGTGATGTGTTTCCAACTCTTGGAGAAGTCCCTGGCATGAAGTAGCTGCTCAGTAAATCTATGAATGAATCATGTGTGAGTGTCCCTAGCACAGCGTTAGGCACACAGAAGACACCGAGGAAAGGGAGATTCGAAAGAGAGGTTCCTGTTTTTAAGTTCTCTGGCTAGATTAGCTGGATCGGAAGGATACTGAATATGCTTTTTGAGGATGTCTGCTTCTAGCAAAGATGGAGCAATGAAGACATCATTTACACTTTTGCTTGAAACAACTAAGCAAAACATATAATATTTCTTAAGACACTGCACATCAGCAGCAAAGGACAGTGACCCTTGGGGGAGAAGAAACAAATGAAGTGAGCCCTGCCATTATGCCAGTTTACTGTCTTGAGGGAGTTCCCAGCTCATGGCACAGAAAGGGGGAAGTGAGGTAGAACCAGGTGGACTCCCTGAACTAAGCAGTTGGAGCTGAGAGCTTGAGGAAACCAAGAGAGAATACTGGTTCAGGAGAGAGGTACACAGGGAGAGAACTCTGGAAATCTGCAGATGGTCCCCTCGAGTATTCTGCGGGGTATGGATCTGTGCATGTGTGTGAGGAAACTACTTGAGGGTGGAAAAAGACTCATCTGAGAGGACCAGAGGGTACTGGGCCAGTGCTCACCCAGGGTCAGGAAGAGTGCTTGATCTCATCAGCTTCAATAGAGGACCACAATTTATAAGCACTGGGTAGAGTCCTCAGTAGTCAGGAATAATTATCCATAGACTAATTATCTGCTGCTCTGGTTCTTTCCAACACATCTAAAAGCAAGACCCCAAAGTATCAAACTATTTCAAAGTAACTTCATAGCATCCCAGAACAAAACTCAAAATGTATTAACAGGAATACAAAAATATTCATATCCCAACAAGATAAAATTAAAAATGTCTGTTATATAACCAAAAAATTGACAGGCAAAGAATTAAAATCATAAATCCCGAAATTAGGAGACAAATCAAACAACTGAACCCAATATAAACCTGATTCAGATGTCATAATTATCAGACAAAGGTATTAAAAGACTTATATTGGTATTTAATACATTTCAAAAGTCAAGTAAACACATGGAAGATGCTTTTTTTTTCTTTTCTTCTTCTTCTTCTTCTTCTTCTTCTTTTTTTTTTTTTGTCAGGCAGAGTTAGACAGTGAGAGAGAGAGACAGAGAAAAAGGTCTTCCTTCCATTGATTCACCCCTCAAATGGCCGCTACAGCCATCACACTGCTCCGATCCAAAGCCAGGAGCCAGGTGCTTCCTCCTGGTCTCCCATGTGGGTGGCAGGGCCCAAGCACTTGGGCCATCCTCCACTGCCTTCCCTGGCCACAGCTGGACTGGAAGAGGAGCAACTGGGACAGAATCCGGCACCCCGACTGGGACTAGAACCCCGGGGTGCTGGCACCGCAGGTGGAGGATTAGCCTAGTGAGCCATGGCACTGGCCAATGCTTTTTAAAATCCCAAATCAACTCAGGAAGATGAAAATTATGTCTGAGAGGAAAGACAAACATTGGATTAGATTAAAAACAGATTACATATTGCAGAGGAAAAAAAAAAACTAGTGAACTTGAACACAGCAATAGACAATATCCAAATGAAATATACAGAGAAAACAGGAATAATAGTAAATAAAAAGAGCAGTAATGAGTCAGCAATGGGACAAACTTCAGTTATGTTTATATAATTGGAGTCCTCAAAACACAGAAGAGAAGGCAGAAAATATATTTGAAGAAATAACGGCTGAAAACTTTCCTAATTTAATGAAATCTATTAACTCACAGATCCAGAAATTTCAACAAACCTCAGACACCAAAAACATACAGAAAATGACAAGGCATATAATAATCCAATTGTCCAAAATAAATGCTAAAAAGAAAATCTTAAAAAGACACATAGGTACAAAGATGACAGCATATTTCTTGGTAAGAAAATGCAAGTCAGAAGACAGTGGAATGACACAGTCAAATTACTGAAAGGAGTTAAAAACCAATAACCTGTCAATCTAGAATTACATAGCCAGTGAAAATATATTTAAAAAAAAGATGAAATAGATGTTTTAAGACAAGTGTGTTAAGGGAAGTCCCTTAGGCAGAATAAAAATATCTGATGGAAATATGGAACTACATAGAGCAATGATGAGAATCAGGATTAATAACCATACAGATAAACAATTCATATTTTTTTCTTATTACTTAAATGTCTTTAATATATAATTGACTGGTTAAACAAATATTGTAGGATTTATAACACATGCAGAAATAAAATTAGATAATAGAATACAGACTGAGAGAGGAGAAATGACAGTATACTATTAAAGTGTTTTTCTAGTATGCATGGAACTTTTATAGTATATATTGAAGATAGATTGTGATAAAATCTTAAGTAACCACTGAAATAACAAAATGAAGAATTACAGCTAGTAAAAAGGAAATCAAACAGAATAAAATGAATTCATTTAATCTGAAAGATGGTAGGAAAAAATGAGAACAAAGAATAGAAAGAACAAACAGGAAGCAAATAGATTTACTCTAGCCATATCGGTAATTGTGCCAAATTAAAATAATGTACACACCTCCATTAAAAGGCAAAGGATGTTAGAATGGATAAAAATGCTAGACCCAAGTACATGTGGCTTACAGTAAATACATTTTAAGCATGAGGACACAGATGGGTTAAAAATAAAAAGATGGAAAAAGACACACCAAACACTGAGTCAAAAGAAAGCTGGAGTAGCTATATTAACACCAGAAATAGTAGGTTTCAGAGCAAAGACTATTACTAGGGATAAAGAAGATCACTTCATAACGCCCAAAGGTCAATCCAAGTAGCAGACACAGTAATTCTAAATGTTTAAGCACTGAACAACAGAGCTTAGAATACATGAAGCACAGGCAGAACTGAAAGGAAATATAGACAAAACTACAATCATAGTCAGGGGTTTCAATACTCTTCTTTCAGTAATTGATTGAGCAAGTAGACATAAAATAAACAAAGTGATAGATGATTTTTTTAAATTTATTTTTTATTTTGAAAGAGTTACAGAGAGGACACACACACACACACACACACACAGTAAGAGAAAGAGAGAGAGATTAAGAGATTTTCCATCCTCTGGTCTACTCCCTAGATGGCCATAATGCCTGGCTGAGCCAGGCTGAAGCCAGGAGCCAGGAGCTTCATCCAGGTTTCCCACATAGGTGGAGAGGCCCAAGCACTTGGGCCATTCTCTGCTGCTTTTCCCAGGCCATTTAGCAGAGAGCTGGATTGGAAGTGGAGCAGCTGGGACTTGAACAAGAGCCTAGAGGGGATGCAGGCATCACGGGAGGCAGCTTTACCCTCTATGCCAAAATGCCAGCCCCTATAAATGCCTTTAATAACACTACAGCCAACTTGACTTAATTGATATTGACAGAATA
This sequence comes from Oryctolagus cuniculus, assembly GCF_964237555.1. Taxonomy (NCBI): domain Eukaryota; kingdom Metazoa; phylum Chordata; class Mammalia; order Lagomorpha; family Leporidae; genus Oryctolagus; species Oryctolagus cuniculus. The sequence continues at coordinate 157,946,754 of NC_091433.1, forward strand.
CTCCATCCAACAAGAGCAGAATACATATGTTTTTCAAGTAGAAAAAGTATCCACCAAGATATTCAAACAGTATGCTTAATTGATATTTATAGACTACTCCATCCAACAAGAGTAGAATATACATGCTTTTCAAATAGAGTATACCTATTCTTGGGCAGAATATAAATTTCAGAGAACTTCAGTTGTATTGAAGATATGTTGTTTGTCCACAATGGAATTAAGTTAGAAACCAATAGTAAATTTAAAACTCAATATTCTTAGTGTGTGCATTGTAGCACAGTGGGTTAAGATGCCCATATCTCATATTGGAATGCCTGGCAACTCCACTTCTGACCAAGCTTCCTGCTAACGGATCTTGGGAGGTGGTAGATGTTGGCTCAAGTGCTTGGAACCCTATCACCCATGTGGAAGACCCATATGGAGCTCTGGGTTCCTGGCTTCACCTGGCCCTGCCCTGGCTATTGTTTGGGGAGTGAACCAGCAGATGGAAGATCTCGCTCTCGTTCTCTGTCTTTTAAGTAGATGAAAATAAGTGTTTTTAAAAATCAATATTTTTCATAAAATTTTCAAATATTTGAAAAATAAATATAATTCTAAATAATCTAGAGTACAAAGAAATCAAAACAAATTGAAAAGTACTTTAAATCAATGAAGATATAAATACAAGTACAACATATCAAAATGCATGGTTGGCCACTAATGCAGTACTTAGAAGGAAATTAACAGCTCTAAATGCCCATCTATATTAGAAAAGTCTCAAATCAGTGAAGTCAGTTTCTATCCAAACAAGCATGAAAAAATAAGGTTAAACCCAACATGAAGAGCAAAAGGGAAGTAATAAAGAACAGAAATGCATGAAATAGAAACAGAATCATAGAAAGAAACCAATGAAGCCAAACATTGGTTCTTTTAGATCAACAAAATTGATAAACCTTTAGCCAGACTGATCAGGAAAAAATATATTTTAAATAAATAGTTTTTATTTTTATTTTATTTATTTATTTATTTATTTTTTGACAGGCAGAATGGACAGTGAGAGAGAGACAGAGAGAAAGGTCTTCCTTTTTCCGTTGGTACACCCCGCAATGGCCGCTGCGGCCGGCGCACCGCACTGATCCAAAGCCAGAAGCCAGGTGCTTCTCCTGGTCTCCCATGAGGGTGCAGGGCCCAAGCACTTGGGCCATCCTCCCGGGCCATAGCAGAGAGCTGGACTGGAAGAGGAGCAACTGGGACAGAATCTGGAGACCTGACCGGGACTAGAACCCATTGTGCCGGCGCCGCAGGCGGAGGATTAGCCTATTGAGCCCGTAGCGCGGGCCAAAAATAGTTTTTAAAATAAATCAACTTCTGAAAGGATTCCGACCTTATGATGTAAAATCCACATTAAGAGAATTTTTTAAACAGAAAGTTTCTGTTTTAAGTTTGTAATAAGCCCTAGCATCAACCAGGTTCAACAAAACTTGTATTTTATTGTGGTGATCACAGACAACCCCCCCCACATACATCTTTAAAACATTGCTTTTCTCATACTCCCATGGTGAATATTTCTCTGTTTATCTTCATATTTGCAGACCCCTGGTTTCAGGGGAATAGGTCATAGTTTTAAACTCTGGTTCTAGAAAGGCAGTCCCTTGAGTGTTTGTGAAAAGAGCATACTGATGGAGTTCTTATACTTGCTAAATACAATGAACTTAGAGTACTTCAAAAACAAGTGATCTGACCAGAAGCAGGGAAAGCAGCAGTTTTCTTTGCATAATTGTCAGACACAGTCTTCTTTATGGAACATTCCAGTCACCTTTCCCACAGGGTTTTGCATCTCACTTAAAGTCCATGTGAACACAGCTTACTCTTAACAGAGGGCCTGTTCAAGTTATTTATAGCCTCTGTCTAATATTGTAAATCACTTCTTTATTTTTCAAAAATTTATTTATTTATTTTAAAAAGATTTCTTTATTTTTATTTGAAAGTTGGAGTTACAGAGAGAGGGAGAAACAGAGAAGGGAGGGAGGGAGGGGGGGAGAGAGAGAGAGAGAGAGAGAGAGAGAGATCTTCCATCTGCTGATTCACTCCCCAAAATGGCAGCAACAATCAGAGCTGGGCTGATCTGAAGCCAGGATCCAGAAGCTTCTTCCAGGTCTCCTATGTGAGTGCAGGGATCCAAGCACTTGGGCCATCTTCTACTGCTTTCTCAAGCACATTAGCAGGATGCTGTATCAGAAGTGGAGCAGCTGGAACTTGAACCGGATGCCCATCGTGGGCAGTGGCTTAACCTGCTGTTACCATGATGCTGGTCCCAAATATATTTATTTATTTTATTTTTTATTTACTTGAGATGCAAAGAGACAGGGAGACATCTGTTGGCTTCTTTCCTGGATGCTTGTAATGGTCAAGATCTGGGCCAGGCTGAAGCTGGGAGCTGGGAACTCAATCAGGTTTCCCACATGGATGGCAGGGACCCAAGTACTCAAGCCATTACCTGCTGCCACCCAGGGTCTGCACTACTGTAAGAACTTGCAATCAGGATCCAGGGCTGGGACTTGAACCCAGGTACTCCAACATGGAGTCTTAATCCCTAGGCCAAATGCCTGCCCTACTGCTTTTGTATGGTTCCTTCCTCGCCACTTGTCCCTACATTTTCCCTGACCTTTTATAGTTTTAAATTGCTATATGTTCGAAACCCTATGCAGTTAGAATTGACATGTTAGAATAAAGTGTTTTAATGGGGAAAAGGACAGCATCTAAACCCACAGCTAAGTCTGAGCCTGAGAGGGGCTACCACTCAGCTGACTCCCTAACTGGTGGGTCGTCTATCTCTGCAGTGCTATTGAACCTCACTGGGTGCTGTAACAGCAGCACAAAGAGGATGTGTTTCCAGAGTAACAGCCACCTCAAATGCAGCAAGTCTCAAACTGCTGTCTTCCTCCTCTACTTTCTTTACATTTCTTTTTTATTTGACAGGTAGAGTTATAGACAGTGAGAGATAGAGAGACAGAGAGGAAGGTCTTCCTTCCGTTGGTTCACTCCCCATATGGCTGCTACAGCCGGAGCTACACTGATCCGAAGCCAGGAGCCATGAGCTTCCTCCTGGTCTCCCATGCGGGTGCAGGGCCCAAGCACTTGGGCCATCCTCCACTGCACTCCCAGGCCACAGCAGAGAGCTGGACTGGAAGAGGAGCCCTATTTTCTTTACATTTTGCATACACTTGCTTCTCTGGAATGGCCCCATTTTTGCTCACCATTTTCCACTCAGATGCAGTCCTGAACTATCTGTTTCTCTCTTCTTGAACCACTGAAATAGCTTTTCTAGTCTTTTTTTTTTTTTTAAAGATTTATTTATTTATTTGAATGGCAGAGTTACAGAGGTGCAGAGAGAGAGAGAGAGAGAGAGAGAGAGAGAGGTCTTCCCTCTGCTGGTTCACTCCCCAGATGGCTACAACAGCTGGAGCTGAACTGATCTGAAGCTAAGATCCAGGAGCTTCTTCCAGGTCTCCCACAGGGGTATAGATGCCCAAGCACTTGAGCCATTTTCTACTGCTTTCCTAGGCCTAGCAAACTGGATCAGAAGTGGAGCAGTCAGCACTTAAACTGGTGCCCATATGGGCACTACAGGTGGCAGCTTTACCTGCTATACCACAGTGCAAGTCCCTGGCTTTTCTAAAAGCAAGAACCTTTTTTATTTTTATTGTTCTGAACTGAATAGCAAAATTTAGACTAGAATAGTGACAGTGAAATATTTTGGGCAAAAAAAGTTATCGATTAACAGAATTATTTCTATGACCTTATTCTAACAAGACTATAATAGGTGAGACACATTCTCTCCCCTCCTGCCCCTGCCCAACACACACAGAGAAAAGCAAAGCTAGAGAAGAGCTGCAAGTGATATTTCTGGATCACCATTTCTCACCTATTCTGCACCCAGTGTTTCTTAACCAAGGTGGTACTGGCAATTGGAGAAGGACAGTTCTTCACTGTAGTAGACTCTCCCTGTGTCCCTCACATTGAAAGATGTTTGCAATTCCTGCTCCCTTCAGTAACAGTAAGAACATTTAGTCCTGTGAAAACCAAATAAAAGTTCCCATATGATTATAAATAGTGTGCAGAGGTGGACACCTAGTCCACCTCTAGTTGAAAACCACTGTTGGGTTATCTGAGGCCTCCTCTACCTCTGATGTGTGCCTCTTGTTGAATTCTGAGAACTAAAGGCTGTGATAGATACAAGATACAAATTGGAATTGCTCTCTCATCTGAACAACCCTCCTCTTTCCACTGCCAGTCACATCTTCAGTAAGAGGATGCCATAGAAATTCCAGATGCAAAGTGAGGAAGGAAGCCCTCACATGGAAGGTAAAAAATACCTCTCCACTGACAAACAGAGGAAATCCAGAGACTTCCTGGATACTTTCAGTTAGTATATTAATCTGAGCAGCAACCTAGGGCTGTAAAATGGGCTTACAGAGATACTAGAATCATCTGAGGAGGTTGTTAAACTGTTACACTCATTGGGGCAGGTGCTGTGGCATAATGGGTAAAGCTGCCACCTTCAGTGCCAGCATCCCATATGGGCGCCGGTTCGAGTCCCGGCTGCTCCACTTCCAATCCAACCCTGCTATGGCCTGGGAAAGCAGTAGAAGATGGCCCAAGTCCTTGGGCCCCTGCACCCACGTGGGAGACCTGGAGGAAGCTCCTGGCTCCTGGCTTCAGATTGGTGTAGCTCCAGCCGTTGTGGCCAATTGGAGAGTGAACCATTGAATGGAAGACCTCTCTCTCTCTCTCTCTCTCTGCCTCTCTTTCTCTCTCTGTGTAACTCTGACTTTCAAGTAAATAAATAAATCTTTAAAAAATAAATAAATAAACTGTTTCACTCATGAGCCTCAACCCCATGGGGTCTGATTCAGCAAGGTTGGCTTGAGGTCCAGGAAACTGTATTTTTAAAGTTAAGTAGCACAGGTAATTTCCACAAGGATGGGTCACAAACCATTTTGAAAAAAATTACTACTTACATAGATTTATATTTAGAACATTCTAGAAACACAGGTTTAGACTTTATTCCCATGCATCAGATTTCTTCCAAAAGAGGATACTACTCAAGAGAAGCATGTCCTAAAGACAGACTTCTATAAGAACTTCCTCTGGGGTGGGCATTTGGCCTCGCAGCTAAGATGCCCATGTCCCACATCAGAACTTGGGTTCTATACTTGGCTCTGGCTCCTGGCTTTAGCTTCCTGCTAAATGCAGACCCTGGGAGAGGTAGTGATGGCTCAAGTGATTGGGTTCTGCCATCCATGTGGGAGAACTGGGTTGAGTTCCCAGCTCCTATTTCCAGCCTGGATCCAGCCCTAGCCATGTGGGTATTTAGGGAGTGAATCAGTGGGTGAGAGCTGGCTCACTTTCTCTGCCTCTCCAAAAACCACACACACACACACACACACACACACACCCCATCCCCAAAGAAACAAAACAAAAAACCCCTTACCTTTCCTTAAGTAAGGAAGGGAAGCAATATCACTCACTTAACCAAAGCAGGCTTTCTTCTAGATAAACTCCTTGACACACATTACCTGACCAACTTTGTTCATTTTAACATGAAACAAAATTGACATTTCCACGTTAAGAATAAAGTTTGAGAAAGAGGAAGAGGAGACAAAACCAGATCTCAATGAAATTTCTGGCCTACAAGATCTGCAAGGTTACTTAACTACAGACAACTGAGAGGTGACTAGGTCAGGTCCTTTCCTTTCTTTGTGAGTACATGACATCTATTAGATAAGAGAATAGAGAATACAGCGAAAGGCGCTGACTTTAATGAACAGAAATCTAGACACCTTGAACAGCAGTGAAACACTACAGAACTGAATGAGGAACTCTCAGAGCGAACTCTAGTTCACTGGTTTCCAAGTGAGGTCTCCAGATCTGTAGCAGCAGTCACCTGCTAGAAATGTAAAACCCTGGGCCCCACCTCGGTCTCTTGGGATGCGGGACCCAGCAATCTGTGTGGTAACAAGTCTACAAATGCTCCTGATACTAAATTTTGAGAACCAATGCCCTAGCTTATCGCTTGTGTGTTTCTGTACTGTGAAAAGCTGATTCTAGCTCTGTGTTTTTGTCTGGAATTCAGTGAAATGAATTTTATTTCAGACTCCAAAAGAAAGGCTGATTTGCCTACCATTCAGACCTCTCATGGTGGTGACTGGTATATTTGGCACTGGCTAAAGGTGACTGGACTGGTAAGGGTTTTTTTTTGTTTTTTTTTTTTTTTTAATTTATTTTTTGACAGGCAGAGTGGACAGTGAGAGAGAGATAGAGAGAGAGAAAGGTCTTCCTTTTTGCCGTTGGTTCACTCTCCAATGGCTGCCACGGCCCGCGCACTGTGGCCGGCGCACCACGCTTGATCTGATGGCAGGAGCCAGGTACTTGTCCTGGTCTCCCATGGGGTGCAGGGCCCAAGGACTTGAGCCATCCTCCACTGTACTCCCTGGCCACAGCAGAGAGCTGGCCTGGAAGAGGGGCAACCGGGACAGAATCCGGCGCCCCAACTGGGACTAGAACCCGGTGTGCTGGCGCCACAAGGTGGAGGATTAGGCTAGTGAGCCGTGGCGCCAGCCTGGTAAGGGTTTTGAGACCTTGGAATGAAAGGTACTGTTATCTTACTAGTTGTATTTTCCATCTCAAATATCTCTGATTATGACAACTGCTTAACTTACATGGTAGCAAAACAAAATATTAGACATAATGGATTAGAAATTATAAATACATGCCATTTGATATGAAGTAACAAAATTAACTATGCTTTTGTGTTTTCATTTTTTTTTCTGTTTTCACTTTCCAAACTTAGGTGCTTTTGAATATTTGCATTTTTTAATATCAAAATTTCATTATTTCTTGCCACTATATTTCAAATTACCACATACAAAATAATGGAACTAAAAATTGTTCTGCTTGGGGCCAGCATTGTGACATCGCTGGTGAGGCTGTGCTCTGTGATGCCAGCATCCCATGTGGGAGCCATTCATGTCCCTGCTGCTCTGCTTCCTATCCAGCTCCCTGCTAATGCCTGGGAGAAGCAGCAGAGGATGGTCCGAGTGGACCGCTGCCACTCATGTGGGAGACCTGGCTGGGGCTCCTGGCTCCTGGCTTTGTCCTGGCCCAGTGCTGTCCACTGTGGCCATCTGGGGAGTGAGCCTGTGGATGGAAGATCTCATTCTCCATGTCTCACCTTCTCTCTCTCTCTGTAACTCTACCTTACAAATAAATAAATCTTTTAAGAAAAAGAAAAAAGATGGTTCTGATCTAGAATTATGGTAGCTGTGTAGAAGGACCCGGTAAAAAGGTGGTCCCAAAGATAAGAAAAGTGTCTTTTAAGAAATTACCATGTCATTGATATTAAAATTTGGCAATAAAGAAGACAATGAACCAAATTTAATCATGAACATCAATGTAAAGAGCCCAGATAACATCATACACTCCTTGTGGGAATATAGAATAGTCTAAGCCACTGGCAGTCCCTCAAAAGGTTAAATATGATCACTGTAGACCCAAAAGTAATGAAACTTGTCACAAATATTGTATACAAATGTTCATAGCAGAATTATCCATAATATCCAAAAAGTGAAAACAACCCAAATGTCCATCAACTGATGGATAAATCAAATGTGGAATAGCCACACAAGAGAGTATTACTCAACCATAAAAATGAGCAGCAAATGTCCTGATATGTGCTACAACACAGATGAACCTCAGAAACACGGTCATATAAGAGAAGCCAGACATAAAAGACCACATAAATCCCATGATCCCACTGGATTTATACAAAATGTCTGGAATGAGCAAATGCATACAGACAGAATATAGATCAGAGGGCCTGGTAGGATGGGGAGTGACTGCTAATGGGTATGGCATCTCTTTTGGGAGTGATGAAATATTCTGGAGTTGATTGTGATAACTGAATAATTCTGTGACTATACTAAAGGCCACTGAATTATATACCTTAAATGAGTGAATTGTAGAGTGAGTGAATTATATCTCAATAAAATTGTTACAAAAATCCCAGATAACATTATTAGAATACAACAGCATATTAATAGAGGAATTAGGACACAATGATCAAGTGACTAGAATGTAGAGATGCTTTAGTTTTCAGACACTTGTCAATATGATTTGTTACAATTAGAGATGAAATAAGCAATTTGACCACTTCTATGGATGCTGAAAAGACTGTTACATTATAAAAGACTGTTAAAATGCCATGTTTATTTGGGGCTGGCGCTGTGGTGCAGTGGGTTAACGCCCTGGCCTGAAGCGCCGACATCCCATATGGGCGCCGGTGTTCTAGTCTCGGCTTCTCCTCTTCTGATCCAACTCTCTGCTATGGCCTGGGAAAGCAATAGAAGATGGCCCAAGTCCTTGGGCCCCTGCACCCACGTGGGAGACCTGGAAGAAATGCCTGGCTCCTGGCTTTGGATCGGCTTAGCTCCGGCCGTTGCAGCCAATTGGGGAGTAGACTAGTGGAAGGAATACTTCTGTCTCTCTCTGCCTCTCCTCTCTCTGTGTAACTCTGACTTCCAAATAAATAAATAAACCTTTAAAAAAATTGCCATGTTTATTTATGATAAAAATCTCAAAAATAAGAATTGATATTAAAATCTCTTAACAAAAGATAAATATATATCAATTCAAATACTTATGTATACTTAATGGTAAAGTCAGACTCAAAGATGCTTATTATTTAATAACTGTTATAGAAATTTTTATTCAATTAAGTTATAGAAGAGAAAGAACAAAAAGAATATAAGAATCAGAAAGAGGGGCCGGCATTGTGGCAGAATGGGTAAAGTTACCACCTGCGATGCCAGTATCCCATATGGGTACAGTTCAAGTCCTGGCTGTTACACTTCCAATCCAGCTCCTTAATAATGGCCTCAGTAGAACAGCAGAAGTTGGCCCAAGTGTTTGAGCCCCTGCCACCCGTGTGGGAGACCTGGATGAAGCACCTGGCTCCTGGCTTCGGCCTGGCCCAGTCCTAACCATTGTGTCCATGTTGGGAATAAACCAGTAGATGGAAGGTCTCCTTCTCTTTTCCCCTCTCTCTATGTCTTTCCTCTCCCTCTAACTCTTTCAAATAAATACATAAACATTAAAAAAAAAAAAAGAATCAGAAAGAAGTGAGAATTGTAATCAATTGCAGGTGATGTGACTATTTAGAAAACTCAGGAGGATAAACTGACAAATAATTAGAAATAATAACTCATTGAGCTCTAAACTCAACATACACTACACAAACACTATTGCTCTTAAAACACGCTATATATGAAGATACACCCAGTTAGAAAATATAACTGATGAAAAGGTCTGTTTCTAAGACCAACAAAAAGATTGCTTCCAAAATTAAACTTATCAAGAGAAATGAAAATGCTGTTGAGAGACCAAAACACTTACAAGAAGACACCTTGTTTTTGAACAGGAAGACTCAACGTTTTAAAAATGTCATCTCAGTAATCTTAGTAATTTAATTTGTAAATTTATTTCAATCACAATGAGAATGCCACCATGATAAAAATACCAGCAGAATTCTAGAAGTTTCTGAAAAAAAAAAATAATGGCAAGGGATTAATCTTAACAGCTATGAAACTATTGCAAAGTTACACTAAATAACACCACTTGGATTCTGAAAATGTGTTCTGCAGATAAGCTTGAAAATGCACAACTTATATACAGATGTGTTTCACTGTTACATTGCTTGGTATAGCAAAACACAGGAAAAAAAAAAAGTCCATGATTAGATTAAAACTAAGTTATTGATTAGCAGTGGATTGTGAGGTGGCCATTCTCTTAAAAACTTTTGATTTTCCCTATCAATTTTAAATTGAAGAGCTCCATTGAAAAATAGGTATTTTCGGGGCTGGTATTGTGGTGTAGCAGGTAAGGCTGCCGCCTGCACTGCTGGCATCCCACTTGGGCGTCAGTTCGAGTCTCAAATGCTCCACTTCTGATCCAGCTCTCTGCTATGGCCTGGGAAAGCAGTAGAAGATGACCCAAGTCCTTGGGCCCCTTCACCCACATAGGAGAACCAGAGGAAGCTCCTGGCTCCTGGCTTCGGATTGGCCCAGCTCCAGCCTTTGTGGCCATCTGAGGAGTGAACCATCAGATGGAAGACCTCTCTCTCTATCTCTGCCTCTCTATAACTCTGCCTTTCAAATAAATAAATCTTTAAAAAAATAGGCATTTTTATTGACATGTAATTTTTATGATATAAAATTCTGTGAAGAAGGAAAAAATTTTCCTCTTGAAATGATGACACGTTCATAGAGAGTGTACTAGTCTGACATGCTTACTTGGCTATCAACATAGACCCTGGCCTGTTTCCGGCAGTGGGGTTTTGATGTTGGTGAAGAGTAGGGATCGGCAAGTCCAAAGAGTCAATACAGTGTTATGGTTGAAGAAAAGGCCTGCAGTTTTAATTTACTGCAGTTGAAGAGGGCCCCTAAGAAACGGTGTCCCCAACTTTTAAATTTTGGCTCATTTTAAAAAAAGAGAAACACATCAAAATATCTGAAAGTGGAGAACATGCCCATGGAGTTAATTTCTTCACTGCAAAACATCACAACAGTAAGGACATGAGCCTTTCCATAAATATTCAACAATGTTACTTTAGTTATGCAAAATACATGTAGTAATTCCATTTTCTCATATCCAAGATAGCAGCAGAAGAAACCAGGGCTTGGCATCACTGGAATTCTCAGCAGTTCACAAGTGTCTGTTACCGTAATTCCAGCAAAACTCACTAAAGGTATATTTTATCAGAAAATTTCTTAAAAGGAGCCTTCAGCTTCCTTATCTCTGTTACCTTCTACTAACCTTCCTCTTCAGCCTGACAAAGAACAGATAATGCCTACTCACACTGTCAGTCCATCTACAGACACTGCATGCGCATGCCTGAGACGAAGCCAATCCTGAGATGAAAGCAGATATCTGATATGCCCCTGTGGAAAACTGTTTGGTTCCATAAGTCTTACAGATTCACGTCTTCCCAAATGTGCTCCAAACGCAGATCGTAAAGCCTTTCACACACCAAGGATGAAGTGTGCTAATTGCTTCAGGAAGTACAAAACCATATTAAGCAAAATCTTTGCTTTCAGGAAAATGATCTGCCTCCCTCCCTAGCATGTCAACTCCAAGGAGGCAGCTAGAACAGGACTTGGCCCACACAAGGTGGTCAAAATACTGGTCAACAAATGAATGAACAATAAACGTGGAAACAAAACCAACATGCTTCTGGAGATTCCAAGATGGCAGAATAGGGAAAGAATGTACTGCTTTAGGGTAGGGGACACTTGCAGCAAAAAAGTGGAGGAAGTGCATTCCCAGAGGAGAGTTGGAGGGAAATCTGCAGTGGAAATTCTACAGAAGGAAGAGGGAACTGTGGAGCAGCGTGGAAGGTGCGGACACACAGCAACAAGCATGGACATGTGACCCACACAGCCGAGAGCCAGAGGAAACACCAACTTTGAAGAGCGAAATGAGACCAGGTGGCAGCAGCCCATGCCACTGGCTAAACAACAGGAGGGAGAGCCTGGAAGAGAACACTGTCTTTGAGTTCAGCCTGGAGCCCTAAAGGGGACAGGGTGCCAGCCTAACCCTGCAAAAACAGGGAAAGTTTCTCTCTCCCCATTCCCCACAATGGTGCCTGGCAACTGGCTGGGAGAAGGTGCCATTTTGACATTATACATCTTTTCTGATCACAATGAAAAGAAGGTAGAAATTAACAACTCAGGAATCTCTAGAACATATGCAAACCCATAGAGACTGAACAACATGCTCCTGAATGAACAGGGGGTCATAAAAATATCAAAAGGGAAATAAAAAAATTTCTGAAAATGAATGAAGATGACAATACAACATATCAAAACTTATGGGATATAGCAAAAGCAATGTTAAGAAGGAAGTTTGTAGCAATTGGTGCCTATATCAAGAAATTAGAAAGACATCAAGTAAATAAGCTATCAGTGCATCTCAAGGACCTAGAAAAACAACAAACCAAACCCAAATTTAGTAGGAGAAAAGAAATAATTAAAATTAGAGAAGAAATAAACAAAATTGAAAAAAAATTACAAAAGATCAGTGAAATAAAAAGCTGACTTTTTGAAAAACAAAACAAAACAAAACAAAATTGATACACCACTGGCCCAACTAATCAAAAAAAAAAAAAAAGAGGGAAAAGAATCAAATTAATAAAATCAGAGATAAAAAAAGCAATGTAACAGATACCACAGAAATAAAAAGAATCATTAGGAGTTACTGCAAAGAGCTATATGCCAAAACACTGGAAAATCTAGAAAAAAGGGATAGATTCTTCAACTAAATTGAGTCATGAAGACATAGAAAACCTAAACAGACCAATAACCAAGACAGAGATTGAATAAATAATAAAGACCCTCCCAACAGAGAAAAGCCCAGGACCGGGTGGCTTCACTGATGAATTCTACCAGACTTTTAAAGAACTAATTCCAATTCTTCTGAAGCTTTTCAAAACAACTGAAAGGGAGGGAATCTGACCAAACTCCTTCTATGAGGCCAGCAACACCTTAAATCTTAAACCAGAAAAAGATGCAACAGAGAAAGAGAACTACAGACCAATATTCCTGATGAACATAGATGCAAAAAGCCTAGCAAAATACTAGCTAATCAAATCTAATAACATATCAGATGATCACACACTGGGACCAAGTGGGATTTATCCCTGGTATGAAGGGATGGTTCAACATTTGCAAATCAATCACTGTGATATGCCACATTAACAAACTGAAGAATTAAAACCATATGATTATCTCAATAGATATAGAGAAAGCATTTCATAAAATACAACATCCGTTCATGATGAAAACCTTAAGCAAATTGGGTATAGAAGGAACATTTCTCAACACAATCAAGGCAATTTGTGACAAACCCATAGCCAGAATCTTATTGAATAGGGAAAAGTTGGAAGCATTTCCACTAAGATCCAGAACCAGACAAGGATGCTCACTGTCACCACTGCTATTCAATATAGTCCTGGATGTGTTAGCCAAAACCATTAGGCAAGAAAGAGAAATCAAAGGGATACAAATTGGAAAGGAAGAAGCCAAATTAGTCCTCTTTGCAGATGACGTGCTTCTTTATATTGGGGAACCAAAGGAAACCACTAAGAGACTACTGGAATTCATAAAAGAGTTTGGTAAAGTGTCAGGATATAAAATTAAAACACAAAAATCAATAGCCTTTGTATACACAGAAAATGCCATGGCTGAGAAAGAACTTCTAAGATAAATTCATTCACAATAGCTACAGAAAAAATTAAATACCCTGAAATAAATTTAACCAAGGAGGTGAAAACCTCTATAATGAAAATTACAAAACATTAAAGAAAGAAATAGAAGAAGGCACAAAAAATGGAAAAATCTTTCATGTTTGTAGATTGGAAGAATTAATATCATCAAAATGTCCATATTACCAAAAGCAATTTACAGATTCAATGTGATCCCAATCAAAACACCAATGACATTCTTCTAAGATCTAGAAAAAATGATGCTAACATTCATATGGAGCCAGTGCCACGGCTCACTAGGCTAATCCTCTACCTGTGGCACTGGCACCCTGGGTTCTAGTCCTGGTTGGGGTGCCAGTTCTGTCCTGGTTGCTCCTCTTCCAATCCAGCTCTCTGCTGTGGCCCGGGAAGGCAGTGGAGGATGGCCCAAGTACTTGGGCCCCACACCTGCATGGGAGACCAGGAGAAAGCACCTGGCTCCTGGCTTTGGATCGGCGCAGCGCGCTGGCCATGGCAGCCATTTGGGGGGTGAACCAACGGAAGGAAGACCTTTCTCTCTCTCTCTCACTGTCTAACTCTACCTGTCAAAAAAAAAAATTCATATGGAAACATAAGAGATCCCAAATAGCTAAAGCAATCTTATATAACAAAAACAAAGCCATAAGCATCACAATACCAAACTTCAAGGCATACTATAGGGTAGTTAAAACCAAGCAGTCTGGTACTGGCACAAAAATAGACATGTAGATCAATGGAACAGAATATAAACTCTAGAAATCAAACCATACATCTATTACCAACTAATCTTTGACAAGCTGAAATCAATCCCTGGAGAAAGGGCAGCCTCTTCACAGATGGTGCTGGGAAAACTGGATCTCCACATGCAGAAATATGAAACAAGACCCCTACCTTAAAACTTATTCAAAAATCAACTTAAAATGGATCAAAGATCTAAATCTATGACCTGATAGCATCAAATTTCTACAGGAGAACATGAGGGAACTCTGTAAGACATTTGCATAGGCAAAGACTTCTTGGAAAACACCCCAGAAGTACCGACAATCAAAGCCAAAATAGACAAATGGGATTACATCAAGCTGAGAAGCTTCTGCACTGCAAAAGAAACACTCAGCAGATGAAGAGACAATTGACAAAGTGGAAAAAATATTTGCAAACTATGAAACTGATAAAAGATTGATACCCAGAATCTATAACGAGCTCAAACTCAACAACAACAAAACAACAATCCAATTAAGAAATGGGCAAAGGACTTGAACAAGCATTTTTCATAAGAGGAAATTCAAATGGCCAGAATACATATGACAAAATGCTCAGGATCACTAGCCATCAGGAAAATGCAGATCAAAGCCATGAGGTTTCACCTCACCCCCATTAGAGTGGCTCTCATATAGAAATAAACAAACTATAAATGCTGGTGAGGATGTGGGGGAAATAGGTACCCTAATCTACTGTTGGTGGGAATGTAAACTAGTCCAGCCATTATGGAAGACAATATGGAGATACCTCAGAAAGCTGAAAATAGATCTACCATATTACCCAGCAATCACTCTCCTGGGAATTTATCCAAGGGAAATGAAATCAGCATATGCTAAGATATGGAATCAATCCAGATGTCCGTCAGTGATGACTGGATAAAGAATTATGGTATATATATACTATGGAATACTACTCAGCCATAAAAAAGAATGAAATCCTACCTTTTGCAACAAGATGGATGCAACTGGAAACTGTTATACTTAATGAAATAAGCCAGTCCCAAAAAGACAAATACCATATGTTTTCCCTGATCTGTGGTAACTAATGGAGGGCCAAAAATGTAATGTATAGGAGTGAAATTGACATTTTGAGTTTTGATGATTGTTTATAGCCCTGAATGGCATTTTTTTTCTTATTATTATCTGTTGAATGCTTTTCTTAGTATAGGGTTAATCTTCTGAGTATAAAGTAAACTGAAAGTAGATTCATTGTGAAAATTAAAAGAGGGATTAGGAAAGGAAAGAGGATGGATGAGAGGTGTGGGAGCATGGGCAGGAGGGAGGGTAGAGTGGGAAGTATCTCTGTGTTCCTAAATCTGTATATATGAAATATGTGAAATTTGTATACCTTAAATAAAATAAAATTTTAAAAATGTTCCATAGTTTACTAAAATTCATGGTTTACTGAAGAGTAGTAAAAGTTGTCAGCCTGTGGCATAGTGGGTAAAGCCACCACCTGAGCACTGGCATCCCATATGGGTGCCGGTTCCAGTTCCTGCTGCTCTACTTCCAATCCTGCTCTCTGCTGTGGCCTGGGAAAGCAGTGGAAGATGGCCCAAATCCTTGGGCCCCTGCACCCACGTGGGAGACCTGGAAGAAGCTCTTGGCTTCTGGCTTTGGATTTGTGCAGGTCCAGCCGTTGTGGCCATCTGGGGAGTGAACCAGCAGATGGAAGACCTCTTTCTCTGCCTCTGCCTCTTCCTCTCTGTAATTCTGCCTTTCAAATAAACAAATTAAAAAAAAAAAGTCACCAGCCTAAATTCACCAGCAACTATCATAAAAAAATAAACTCTTTTCCTAAGTGAAACTCATTTTTAATATCACAGTAGGGTAAACAATAGATTTTAAAAAAAAATTCTAACTTTTAACTAACTAACATTAACCAGAGAATGATGCTATTCACTAATTCTGGAAGACCTAGAAATATGTAAGACGTCAAAAGCTCCCAGTGGTTCTTTGTTAGACAGTCACAATTCTGAAGACAGCTTCAGATAAACCTAACAATTGAGATGCTGTAAATATCCTTGCTCTTTTATTAATTTCTAGCTATATTTAGTAGCACGGTGTCCTTTGTTCAAGAATGACTTTCAGTAACTCTGTGTTCCAAAAGGCGAGTGTTTTGGACTTGTTCGTTGAATGAATGAATGGCTGCATGGATGGACAAATGACTGGAACCCTCGAATGACTGTCGTAAGATCTAACTATGTGTATGGACCCTAGATCTGGCCAGGGCTAGGGCTTTCAGTCTTTCATGTTTAGCCACAATCAGGCAGGGTTTAAGACGAACCAGAGGGAGCAAGAAAGCGAGTTGCCCTAGGCAAGGGTGGGGTGTTTACGAGAGCAAGGTGGATTTCCTGGCAAGCTGAAGAAGCTTGAGTGTCAGAGCCGATCACTTGCACAGCCCCCTCCCGAAGAACACTGGTTCCTTGTTCACACGGCCGTGTGCTTTCGTAACACTAACCAAAGTAAGGGACAAGAGAACACAGAGGGCCCTCAAAATAAGTTTCAGGCCCACACAAACCAGGTGTGAGAGAGGCCAGGAGCAATGCTAGAGTTACTGAGAACACTGCCTAAGCGGGGGGACTTGGGGTGCCAGTCAAATTTTGGGGCAGCTTCTCATTCCTTTATTTTTTTAAAGAAAAAAACCACATCATTTCTTAAGCTCGCAGTTCTCATATCACGACTTCCCTTTCAGCTTTTACATCTTCACAAATGAAGTCACAGGAGACATTCAGCTGTTAGAAACTGCATGTCAAGCTTTGAAGTGCTTTTTAATAGCAGAAATATTTGGCTCACGTGTGGGCTTTGTAGCTATGGTAAATACCTCTTAGTTATCTGTCGCTACTGTTATTCCACACCTCCAATTTGGAGGAGAAATTCTGCATATGCATTGAGGCACTAAAAAGGAATATTGAACTATATCTTAGCTCTTTTGTGAATGGTTTCCTTTTATTTCTTCTCTCATGGAACTAATACTTTCATCACATTGTACTGACTGTGGGTGGGAAGGCAGTGGATGGAAGGGGAATGCTGATTATGACTTCCCTGGTTGGCAGTTTCTCTTAGTTGCTTGAAGGTTAAGTGGTCAAGTAGCTCCTTAATATAAGATCGAGGAATTTCAAGGACTGACTCATCCACCTGCTTTCTGGCAAGTGCTTTAGCAGACTTTGGGCAGAAAGCCTGCAGTGGTTACAAGAAACTGACCACAATTACTATGAGCTAAGGATGGGAACTTGGAGGATCATGTAGGACTACTGAAGCACAGACAGATGTCCAGGTACAAATTGCAGCAAGATATTTAGAAATGGTATTTTAGAGAAAAGGAAAATAGAAACAAAAGCCATGTGTTCAGTGTTTGGGCTATATCCTGTGTTGAACAATGCCATTTTGCTTCTTGATGCAGCTTAATTATTTTATGAGGAGATGCTAGAAAATACTATTGCACTCCATCAGTTAAACACTTGACATTTTTATTCCTCGAAATGCAACATTTTAGAAGTCTAGATATGTTTATTAATTAGTGATTATTAACACCCAGTAAACAACATTATGTCTTGTAGAAACACAATCTCTCTTCACAGCATGAAGCTGAAATCTATTATTCCCTGATTCCATATGCTGAAATACACTCAAATGGTCACAAATGACCTTAAGCATTAAATAAATGTAAATGAGCACAACATAGCAAATGCGCTCTTGATTGATAACTAAAAGACCAGGCTGAAAATCCTGCCCCCAGATGAGGCCCTCTCCGGAAGGGTGGGGCTGCCCGTGCGGAGGAGCCAAGGCCGCCGTGGGAGCCAAGCGGCCACAGGTGATGGCAGAGGCCTGAGGTTCGCTGGGAGACAGGTTTGCTCGCGTCTACGAGAAACGCAGAGCATCCTGTCCCCGTGCCATCCGCCTGCTCCGGACACACTAATGCAGGATTTACAAACACATACGTGGACACTTTGTCACAGTAACCAAATAACAGAATAGGAAAAAAAAATTACAGCTCCTCCTAATCCCAATATGACAATTATTTTGGTTTTTCAAGCACTGTAGCTGTTTAATCCACATTGTTTCCCCCAAACTGAGCAGTTGGGGTGGACGTCCAGGGTGAAACGCGTAAGGGAGGAATGCACAGATACAGATATTTCGTGTGAAAATTACAAAAAACCACTTATTCCTCTAGATTCATTACCAGCAAGAACCAAAACAAGCTGCAGCAGCACAGAACCCACCGTTGTTTTGGTTGAGGGCAAGCATTTCTCCTAGTGTGGGTGACAGGGAACGGGATCTAAGAGGGAATGGATACCTGGCCATTTTGCCCTCATGGCATGCAGCACCATGACGTTTGGGGCCAGATGCTTCTTTGTTATAGGGTGTGTAGTGGCATCCCTGGCCTGTACCCATCAGATGCCAGAAGCAGCACTCCTCCCTTCCCGCAAGTCACAACAATAAAAAAAAATGTCCACAGGGAATGACAAAAGCTCGCCACCCCCCAGTGGTGGGTGAGGCAGAAGCGGCCCCAGTTTGAGAACCACTGGAGCCACTTATGATGGTGCCAGGCTGAGCTGCTCCCACCCCCACATTGTACAATCTCAACTCGTAAATCATCGCCAACTCGGAATTTAATATGCTTACCTCCAGGTTTTTCACCTGTTAATTGGAGATCTGGAGAGTGTCTGCCTACCTCACAGGCATTAAATGAGATAAGCATTGAATGAAATAATCTTGTGAGGTGCTTACAACAGTGCCTGACACATAGTAAACACTCAATAAACGTTAGCTGTTACGACTTCTAATAACCAACCAGAGTATCAGAGAAATCATTACAAAAAAGTAAAGTATCTTACAAAAAAAAAAATGAAAAGTATCTTACCAGCTTGATATTTTCTGCGTTTTAAACACACCAGCCTTCTGGTTTCTCGTGATGATGTCTCTCACGTCTGGAGGACACAGTTAAGAAAGCTTCTGCTGTGATGGCCAACGGACTTGAAGGAAAAAAGGAGCAAAGGCCCCCACACACTGATCTTCTTATTGTACATGCAGTGGTTGTGGTGAGGAGCTGAGCTGCAGGGTGTGAGGCAGGAGATGGGGAGGGGGGGCTGGCTCTACCACCAAATGCTGACTCACCCCAAGCACAAGCTCTTTGAATTTCCTGGGCCTTCCCCTGTGAAATGGACATTCCAGTAGCATCCAGGCCAGGTCCCGACTTAGGGGTGCTGGTAGGAGGACAGGCTGCTCCACAAACGCCATGCCACACTTGCTTAAGACAGCTAGGAGTCCAAAGATGGGCATCCTTCTGCTGGTGGGGAGGGCAAGGCCCATGTTCTGAGACTTCCCAGGTGGAAGAGTTCCGGTCTCCTGCATGCTAGTGGGCAGGGAGGGGAGGAGCAGCAGGGAGAGACTTGGGAGGACATGAAAAGGCAGAGATGGAGAAAAGCATGGAAAAGATGGGAAAGACGAAGAAAGTGAATCCACTGTTAAGCACCTTAGATAAACAGTCTTTTCAGACTTAGGCTGTGGCCTTAGGCTAACTGCTGGACTTGTTCTAAGGAGCCATGTTTGCTGAAGTGATGTTTTGAGTAGTGAGTTCATTATATCGCACTGCAACATCTCCACTAGGGCCGCGGGATGAACTACATCAGGTTTCAACACCAGGAAGGATGGACTTCAGAGCGGCTGGTTTTGCCTCAACTTCTGACACTATGTATCATATAATTGTTCTTTCTCTCTTTGCTCTGGCCCCTGTGCAACTCAGAGCCAAACGGTACGACCTCACGCTAACAACCATACCCAGCATCCTACGGCATACATTTCCTGAACTTGCTGCATCATATTTTCCTGGCTTCCTAATTTCCAATTGCCCTCCCTCACCTTTCATTTATTTTATGTGGCATACTCTCTGTGTCACTGTAAGAAGCCTCCAAACCCCTCTTTTGCAAGAAGGCAGGTTTAAATAAACAAGAAATGAAATAATTCCCGAGAAAGCTGCAAGCTGAACTAAATTGGGCCCATGGGGAGGACACCAAGCAGACAAGCGATGTTCCCCTATTGCTTGGAAAAACAGATTTTCTGAACACTCAAAGCAAGCATTGGCCACGGTCTCCCTGCAAGAGCAGAGCCACAGGACTTTTTAACCCAAATCTCTGCTTGAATCACCAGGCACACCCATTTCTTCTCAGAGTGAATAAGCAGGTACTGTGATAGCTTTCTTCCCCCGGGAGTGGGTAGGAAAAATCAATTAGGTCCCCTAATGAAGGGCTTTGTGAAGGTTTACAAAAGTGCTATAATGCAGACTTTTTTTTTTCTTTCCTGGGTGAACTTTCCTGTATGCAAATTAAATACCGTTAAATTACATTCATTAAAAAAATAAAAGAGACTAATTTGCCTACTTGTTTTGATTAACTAAAATGACACATCGGCCTACAGTTCTGTCTATTTCAGGAAGAAAGTATTTCAGGAAAGTCTTCTAAATGAGATGTCTTGCAGAAAAGGACAGCTGACATCTTTATTCGGAGAAGAACAAAATTAGTAAAGAGTCAACTGACAACTGTTTTTGGTGAAGTTCCCCCACACTCTGGACACACCCTACTCAGTGTTGCCATGGCATCCAACCACACTCCGTAATGCGCCTGGTACACCTGTAGCGTCGTATGAGTACATGACTAATCTATCAAGCAAAACATATTATTTTGTTGGTAGAGGTAATACTTTTTATAAAATAGTCACAGGGAAGTTAAATTATATAACTCAGAAGGCCTATTAATAATTTTTAGTAAACATCTTAACACTATATACTTTTATACAATTTATAAACCTGTGACTCCAGGTGGTCAGGTTGAAGCATGCACATGTATTTATATTCTAGAAGCAATTTTTTAAATGAAAAAAAATCTACCCATAGTATTTAGGCTGCTTTATTTTGAAAACTGGGCAGGAAATATATTTGTGGTTTAGCAGGATTTTTTTTAAATATTAAAACAAGTACAAAGAGAAAAAAAATGACAATAGCATTTAAAAATATTACTGTAAGAGATACATTCTGATACTCTGTTCCCCACCCTTTTACATAAGGTCAGATTTTGATGGCTCTTCTGGATGGCACTGTGTCCAATAACAGATTTTATCATTCTTCTGTGTCACCTCAGGGTAATAAAGGAAATCCAATCAAATCGAGTCAATATGTCCAGGATAGTGTTCAACACAACGAGCCAAATTGTGTCCTCTGAACTGCACCCACCTTCTGGGAGGCTTCAGTGGGAGGGGCTGGGTGCAAAGAAAGCCTTACTGGGACTTCTGATTAAATGGATACAGGACAATTACCTCCAATCCCCTTGTTTGGAAACTAGACATCCAGAGCTACAGGATACATGCTTGTGGCTAAAAGGCAATCAGAATTCTATCAGATTTCCTCCTCAAGTAAAGCATGATTCAGGAGTGGAGCTCCATTTTTGTTTCCACTGATTTTTATTCTTAAAAATATGTTTTTATTTCAGAGCAATAACAGTCTTTCATCATACATATTATATATATGTATATGAGGCATCAAACATTCATGGAAAATGTCCATTATCTTTTCATTTCATTTTCCATGAGCTTTTTGAAGCCCCATATATATGAATGTAAGATATTATTTCAAATATTAGCCTTCTTTTTTAATTAGAGAACATCATGTTTACAAATAATTGCCTACACATTTTGAGTGGTGGCATTGTTCTTTAAATAAGAAAATATTTAAAAAAAATAACACCCTTGAATCATAAGGCATTACTTTTCTTGGTTTATTTTCTCTTTACTTTCATTCAGGTGAGGATAGAGAACTATGAGGTTATAATATAAATCCTATTCATTTTCTCTCTAGAGCCTTTTAAAAAATGCTTGATATGGAAATATTTGCTAAATTAAGGCTACGAAACATTATTTTTTAAAGAGTTGTTTATTTTGAAAATCACAGTTACAGAGAGAGAGAGAGGAATAGATAGCTAGAGAAATCCTCCATCTGCTAGTTTACTCCCCAGATGGCTTCAACAAGCCAGGAGCCAGGAGCTTCCTCTGGGTCTCTCACATGGGTGCAGGGACCCAAACACTTGGACCATCATCCTTTGCTTTTCCAGGCACATTAGCAGGGAGCTGGATTAGAAGTGGAGCAGCCGGGACTCAAACCGACACCCATATGGGATGTCGGTGCTACAGACGGTGTCTTAATCTTCTACGCCACAGTGCCAGCCCCTACAAAACATTCTCTCCCTGAGCCCCGTCTCTGTCTCTCTCCCTCTCTATGTAACTCTTTCAAATAAATAAAATAAAATCTTTAAAAAGGGGTGTGAGGAAGTGCTGTTTTGATGCAGCGGGTTAAGCACCAGCAACTCATACTGGCACCTGTTTGAGTCCTGGTTGCTCTACTTCCAATGCAGCTCCTTGCTATTCCTCCTTGGAAGGCAATAGGAGATGGTCCATGTGCTTGGGCCCCAGCACCCATGTTGGAGACCCAGAAGAAGCTCCTGGCTTCAGCCTGGCCCATTCCCAGTCATTGCAGCCATTTGGGGAGTAAACCAGCAGATGGAAGATCCCACTCTCTCTATGTCTTTGCCTTTCAAATACATAAAATAAAATCTTAAAAAAAAAATCTCACTCTTAAAGGTATGTGTTCATTACTCCAGTTCGACCTCCAGGGTGACCTCGAGGTTCTGGGAGCTCTTTGTTAATGATGCTAGTGGTTGCCTTCATGCACTAAAGGCCTTTTCTTCCAAAGGGTGTTGAGGAGATCCAAGAGGACACTCCCCAAATCATTCTAGTGTTTGATGAAACAGAATAGTTTAATGGGAAAAAGGCATAAGCACCAAGGTCAAATGAACCTGGGTTCCAGTGCTAATTCAGATCCTTAGCAGCCCTGTGACCTTGAGGCCACTTGCCTAGTAGAGGGCAAAATAATGGTGCCTGTTTTACAGGCTTAAGGGAGACCACCATTATGGGCCCCACACAGAGTGGGCGCCTAACTCATGGGAACTCATCATCTTTTGGGATAATCCTGGCAAAAGCTTTGGTAGGATGGTGAGACTTGTGATGGTAACTAAAACTAGTTTTCTTTCCTAGCTATGTGGGACTGATTACATGAACAGCTATACTGTGGAACTGAAATAACTAGAAGGAATCACAGATTTTCTCCTGAGTGATTTTTCAGCATCTTTCACATGTATATTCCTTTGTGCTATGGCCCAAGCATAATCTGTGTCTCAAAAGGACAGGAGCTAGATCTGCCTGGGCCACTGCTGTATCTTTGTCACCTGAAATGCCATGCAATAAGTAATTTAATTCAAAAAGTTATTTGTGGAGGCCTAACCCAATGAGGTACACATAATTAACTTACGACTTGTCCAATAGAGTCCAGGCTGGCCTGGCTATGGAGAAAGTGCCCTGCGACTCCCAACCTCTCCACAGCACAGGCTGAACAGGCCATGGGTAGGTTCATTTCTCAGTTACTCAAGTCAGGAATTCTGTTAAATGAAGTAATATAGAACTAGGGGTATCTCCTTTAAAAAGCACAAGGAGATATATCAATTTTTGGAGAACCCCAGGCTCAAGGTCATGACCAGATTACATATATACCATGGGGTAAGATCTTATAAGAGCAGAAGTACAGAGAAATAGGTGACCATGCACTGGAATATTCTACAGCTAACACACTAGCTGTTTACTAAGAATGGATCAAGGCAGAGTGCCTTGTCCTGCATTTATCCATTGTGATGTGCAAGAAATTTAGCACCACCAACAACTCAGTGTGCCATGTCTCTTGCCCCTTCTTATGTCACTGTCATCTCTAGTTATGCACATTATTGAGTGTTTATGGTATATGGGGCATTCAGAGGTTTCATCCATTACTACACTAAAAGGGCAATGCCAGGAAAAAAAAAAAGAGAATGTATTTCACACTATTTTAGACTAAATTTGAGAAGTGGATGAACCAAATGGAAACATTCTCACTTCATCCCTTGTTCTCAGTGTACAGAGAGAATGACATCTGTCAGGAGGGAATGCTCTCAGGGCGGTGGGTTCTGGGTCAGACTCGCCCCAGCGGTCCAGTTCAAGCACCAAGGAAGACCTCAGGGAAACCTGCCCAGGAGTCTGAGAAAACACCCGGGACTTGCACAACTCATTTTTGCCTTGAGTCTTAATCTCTTTTCAGATATCTCTGTTTAATAAATCTCAGGTCAACATCTAGCTTTTCAGGGTCAAGGCAGAGGGCTCCAGAAGACAGAGCCAATCATTTGCTACATTTTAGAGAAATAATAAATAACCTCTCAACTGGTGGACATACTTCTGTGCCATAAAGATTCAGCACAAATCCGTTCATTGCCTCACATTTTTTTTTTAAAAAAATAGAAAATAACAGATTAAAAGGAAATTCAGATAATGCTTTAGAAAAAAAGAAGTAAAAATCAAAATCTTAGAAGCTTGAGACTAGGAAGCAAGATTTAGCTGGATTCATGAAATTTAGAAGCCAAGGACAACAAAATTATTTTTTAGATGATGAGAATAATCTACAGACCAATACTCAGATGGGATGTGCGATTGCCAGGTCGATTTTCAATTACATTTCACTGATGTATTCATTTGTTTCTTAATGTGCTCATCTTGCCCATTAAGAATAATTAGCAGCTTTGCTTAGAGATTTTCTGGCTTCTGGCAATGTTCCCCCCCCCCCCCATTTTTTTGGTTGACATCCACTTTTACTTTCTAGAAAGTAATTTTTGGATCATATCTTACAACTGCTGTATAATTTAGGCTTCCTAAAATTTTAAGGGAAAGATGTAAATAGTCATTTTTAAATAAGTTTGTTTGATCTATATGCATCAATAGTATGTGAGTCAGCGAATTATTATTCTTACAGAAAGTGGGCACGCAAATGGTAAAAAAATTCATTCATATTAAGCTCACTCAGTACAACAAATTACAATGGATGCCCATTGTAAGCTCTGTTAGCAAATCAAGAACAACATTAGTATTAAAAGCAGGAAAAACACATTGCCAATTTTAAGGCTTTATGCATGCTTCTCCCTCTTAATTAAAAAAAAATTAGATCTAGTTACAACAGAAAAAGGCACACAAACATAGAACAACTGCATGATAAAAACTGAGCTCTGTCAGTGAAGTCCTAAGAGATGAAATAAAACACACGGCCAGTTTGGACCTGCATCCTTTGAAAGGGCCTACTTTATCTACATTGTAAACTTCTTCCCCTCCATTGGCCCCCCGCTATATTAAACCCATTGTAAAACCCGGCACAATAAAGCACTCTCAGGGCTGAGCTTCTGAGGACCAAATGTTAAAAATCCATTTTCTTGGGAGGGGGCTTGTACCAATCATTTCTGTGAAAGGCCGGCAGAGTGAATACAGCATCGGAGATTTCCTCTCGGATTTCAAGAGCTGGCCTGGCATCTTCGCTGTTTGAAGCAAAGGTGCGTTAATTAGCGACATTAGCAAGGCATCTCCTCTCCGGGAGCCCTGTAGTTTAGCTCAGTAATAATTCTGGTGCAATGAAATTTACATACTGGCCACAGATGCTTCCTAGAGTTCTCGAAAAGTTCTGTTGGGTTTCCAATGCTGTTAACTAATACCTGCTGACTTACGAGCAACCTTGGGTTACTGGGCCTGTGTCTAAAATCACCTTCTCTGGTTCAACAGTCCTGCTTTCTTGCCCCCATCCACTGAGATGGGCTGAGCCTGCGTACCTGGGCTTCCTCCTCCTCTCTGTTCCCTGACACCAGGAGGAGGGGCGCAGTGACATGATACCTGCACAGAATTCACTCTGAATAAAGCACAGTGAGTGGAATAACATCCGCTCATCTTCAGGCATATTTTGAAAAACTTGCGACAGTCTCAAGATCATGATTAAAATCCTGCATTTTTAAAAAAGGAAGCACCTTTTGTGATCTCTTTCCCTTGTGTGAAAGGCCAAGATTGTGATTGGCTGTTTTTCCTTACTGATTTTTTTTTTTTTTTTGAGTCTGTCAGGCAATTAGCTGGGTGGGGCTCTGCGGAGCACAGGAGTGCTGCTGGCAGTATCAGAGGCTGTGCTTCTTGTACCTCCTGTCTCCTGTTCTAGCAGCCTGAGGGAGCTGCTGCAAATCTTAGCTTAAAAAAATTCCCATGCAGAGGCAGAAAAAGAAAATCGGAAACAGGTTTTATGTAAGAGGCCACAAAAAGCAAAGCTGCTTTGGCATTCGAGGGTCTAAAATTCAGATAAGGAGACTATCTCCCTCATAAAGTAAATGTAAGGCACATAAAAAAAACCCAGAGCAAACATATCTTCCACCTTTCCTCTCAATTTCTAACGGCTGTTAACTGCACCTGAACAAATCAACTCGACTGCTAAAGTAGCCACAAATTATGCTTGCTTTCTTAGTTAAAGTACAGTTCAATTTTCATGAACTCTGTGTACATATTAGTAAAGCATAATCTAATATAATGGGGTTTGAACTGTGATAGCATAGCAGGAAAGAGAGAAAGTGAGAGAGAAAGAGAAAGAGAGAGAGAGACAGCTTTTGTAATCCTAAATAAGAGGAAATAATGAAAAATGGAGAGCTGTTTCCAGTGGGGGTACAGGTGACTCCTGGGCAGTTACAGTCGGTGCAGCATTAACATGGCATGGCCCCACATCAAATGCAAGAAGGGAAATAATGGACACGAACAGGGACACTGGATATTTGCAAGCAACATCCAATATAATAAATATGAAACAATTTATACTGGCAAATTTTCAAGGAAAGAAAAGAACAAGACGGCCCCAAAAGGATTAGGAAACAAATTTCCTCATTGCCTTGAGAGGATTCCCCAAATACAGGCTCCCTTTAATGAGAAGTGTTTATAAAAATCCATCAAAAAGGGAAAAAAGACCATGTAGCCATACGCCGTGAATTCATATATTTCTACTTTTCCTTAATTACTTATCATCTGTGTGTGGGGGAAACTCTTTTTTAATACCCCATGCTGTCTTTCTTTCTATCAATTGTTACTCAGCCGGGAAAAAGGAATGAGCACAACAAACCCGTTTTCTATCTGAATAAGGATACTTCTGATGGCCTTTTCATTCCCATCAGTTAACAGAACTTCTTTGACATCTGCAGAAATAGCAACCTGAAAAAAAAAAAAAAAAGGGAGCACAGCAAACAATGAGCAAATATGCTTGTCTGTGTGG
Source organism: Oryctolagus cuniculus (assembly GCF_964237555.1). Lineage (NCBI taxonomy): Eukaryota > Metazoa > Chordata > Mammalia > Lagomorpha > Leporidae > Oryctolagus > Oryctolagus cuniculus. The sequence continues at coordinate 157,974,010 of NC_091433.1, forward strand.
AAGTGAAGACAGGAGTGACAAGCCTTCAGTATCATGCTTCCTCACCTATTTCTCTGTAACAATCTTCAATCTTTTTTCATTTTATGTCTGCATTATTTTAATCATTCAATCAAATCAGTCAATACTTTTATCATTCCATTTGCGGGAGCCTCTATCTTGCTATCATTCTGTTCGGTAATTGCATTGTGACAGCGGATGATGGTATTCTGAGAGCCTTTCATTTGCGGGCTTCTGTTTATCTAGTAGAGCCATCATACAAGGCTGTCACTCTGCCTTTCAGCTTGCTTCTGTCTGACTGCCTGATGCCCTTCATATAACTTTGCATTGCAGGCAGATGGCTTTGTGAGGGTAATTTTTTTGTGAGCTTTGACATGCTCGCACATTGGGCTGTAACCTCGACACATTGTATAAGAGCGACAGGTTTGTCAAATGCCAATCAGTGTAACAATATGCTTTTATTTGTAGAGACATAAAAACTTGTCTAATGCACTGTGCTGCTACATAATATCTCCTGAATACATGACTCAGAACCCAGAGAATGGGAAAGACGTTCCTGAATGGCCAATCTAATTCAAAAGAATCTAATTACTGAGCGCTCTGGATCATGTTTGTTGGTGTAATAATGCAGGCAAAACATTAGCAGCTATATCATGGTGCTCCAACTGTGATTTGCCAGGCTATTCCTGTATCTTAGCAAATGGGACTAGAATCGGAAAAAAAAAGAAAAAAATTGCTTTCGCGATGGCGAAGACAGACCGGGCGAGGCCTGGAATGTCACAACAAGCGATCCTGCCGACACGGAGGTAAAATGCTTCTGCTCATCGAGGCAACCATAAAATCAATATGATCCGAAAGCAAGTCAATCTAGAAGGTCTCTCAAGACCCGGCAGCTTGACCGCAGCTGATGCTGCTGGCGGTTCTCTGACCCAGCAGTTGGAGGCCCTGGAACATTTTTCCTTTTGTTCCTCCCTCTGAATGGGATTGGAATTGAGAAAAGACCTACCATGAGCCCAGCCAAGCATGTCATGCCACCCCCTAGCTCACACACAGCAAGGTCCCTGAAAGAGAGAAAAGAAACGGTAGAACCCATACAAATGAGATGAAAATGCTCCGAGAGAGATATATGTTACAAGAACAAATTGCCATCTGCGGGGAGAACGGCGCTACCAGGAAGTTGTGGAGACGGGACGAGGCTACCGCATGTCGTTTTGCGTTTTAAAAATAATTATGAAATAGAAAAGTCACAAAGCAGGCAAATCAGTGGGGGTTCCCTCATTAGTGTTCACTGCGACACCACCACCACCGCTGAGCTGAAAAACCTGAGAAGGTTCCCTTTTTTCCCCTTGTCAATGGTGCTGTCTTTTAGAACTAAACTAGCTAGAGTAGCGAAAGATAATTGTTAGGAAAGGATAACACTGTTAATCCACATTCATGCCTTCAAAAACAGTTAGCCAAGTAAGTGAAGAATATATATTAGTGCGGATATACCTATTTTAAAGTCACCGCCACAGAGCACACACACAAATAAATGCAAGCCTGAATTTTGCCTTAAAAAAGAAAAATCTGAAACAGACGGAAACATTTGGGGAAGCTGAACCACCTCCATAAAGGACAATGACACAAAGAGCATTTAGCAATTAACACTTAAACCACAATTGACCCCAGCACAACACAGTGAACAAACAATGCAGGGCCATGGTGTGGCTGAGCCAGCAAACCCGGGCCACACTAATGACTGGGCTCCGGCTTCTCCTGCTCCAAAGTAAAGCAGCTCAGAGTTGAAGCTGACAGTCTGGGGTGGCATTCTGCACTTACCCTCCCCTTTGTGCCTAAATATCAGCCCTCAACGTGTGACATGCTGCCCGCTGATTGGAGCGCCAGTCAAGCTTACGTGAGATGAGCAAGTGCCAGACTTGCAGCCCAAATTCAGAATTGCCCTGGGCTTGCTTTATGTGCTTGGTCCCTTCAGACTGCTGCTGCTTCCCACTTCGGCAAGTTTACTACCTCAAGAGGAGGAAAAAGAAAAAAAAAAAAAACAAACAAAAAAAACCAAACCAGCAGCAAAATGAAAAGGGAAGGAGGACTGGGGAGGGGGAGAAGCCTAGCCAAGGACGTTCATATTTTGAAATTCACTCAATGAGTATTTAGTTGTTCAAAGCAATTATAGACTGGTTGGTAAATATGAGTCCACAGAGCTTCAAAAAAAAAAAAAACCCACATATTATTGACCCAATCCTGTAAGTACATATTGTTAAAACACACATCATGATCACTAATGGATTGTCTGGGTTCATAATGGGCTATTCAGGAAGTATATATTGGATGACTTTTGTAAAATGAGAAATAAAATGAAAAACCTATATTTTCTGGGACTACCAAACCTCTTTAGAATTTCTAAATAAAAGGAATATTTTTTTTTCCTCTCCTCTTTCCTAAATCTCATCCATGGATTTGATCTATAATGCACACTGACAAGTTGAAGACATTTGGGTAGCATGAATCTGCAACAGTAATTTATATTTCACAAATACGTATTGTTGGTGTATAAAAATAGCTCTAAAATCAGGGCTGGGATGGCACCTTTAAATAATAGCTGGAAGGTATTATCAAATATTCTGCAGTGACTTCTCTGGCAGAAGTTTAAAGAATGTCTATTGTTTTGTGGGGCTTCTTTCTTTTTTTTGACCTTCACAATCAGTAGGAATTGATTGGAAGCTTCACTTTGTTTCCCCCAAATCAAAGTGAAATAAAATGCCCTGAGTGGAAATCAAAAGCCTTTGACATACAGCAAACAGCTTGCTGTGCAGTATTAGTACCCAAAGGCAAGTCAGGCCTCTGCTCGGAGCAACATGTGCTCGCCGTCAAGTTCTTCTAGCCTTCTTTTCTTTCTTCCCTCCTTCCTTCTTTTCTTCCTTCCTTTCTTCCACAAATTTTAATTTGAAGAATGTACTCTTGGCTACTTTTAATATGCAGATTCAATATCTGGTATTGGCTAAAAAAAAAAAATCTGTTTAGTGCAGTCTGTACCTGAATGTGTGACTGTGCTTGAGGCAGTAGTATGCCAAAACCTCTTCAGATGGCCAAATGCCTAGAAAACACAGGAAGAGAGACATTTCAACCTTAGACGTCATTATCCTAAGAAACGGCTTTTTAAAGCAGTGTTCAGCACAAGCTAGTTCCATTTGAACCAAGCATAACAGTTATTATTACTTACATCATACCACATGAGTTTTGTTGTTGTGGTGGTTATTTTACAATAGTGAAATTTATAACCTTTTTTTTACAGGATAATAGTCGAATATTCTATATACACTTTATTAAACTTCAGTCACAACAAAATGCCAAAAAAAATAACCAACTAAAATCACAAATATCAAAAGTTAAAATTTGATGGTGTTTCAGGTAGATCTTAATCTTGGTCACATAAATTTAATAAGCATCAGTTGAAGGTCTACTTATATGCAACCCCTGGTAGAGAAAATAAAAATAATAAAAATAAATAAGGGAGGGTAGAGGAAAAATCACTTGCAGGAACAACAACAACAATACCAAAACCACTGAGGTCACTGTACCTAATGTTTTTAAATATGCACAATTATTTCTTTTCTTCAGTAAAAAATCATCAAACTAATGTACAAAATTTAAAAATATTTATTTTACCAACTTTGGAACATCTTTACATTTACCTATAAATCCTAACCACTAAATGGCATGAATGGGCATTTTCTAAAATTATCATCCATAAATCATTTCTTTAGAAGAATTAGTCTTCATGAATAGATATGATTTGCTTAAAAAGACAAACACGCTTGAAAATTATAATTTTTGGTGGTTATCACAGGATGGTGGGATTATAAGTGCTTTTAGGTAATTTTTGGTATACTTTTTTGTATTTTATGAAAATTTTATAATGTGTATCTTCTACTCTTGGAATAAATTACAGCCTTAGACAAATCATGTTTTGCCCTTTAAATGATCCTACTCAAAAACCAGGCAGGGTTCCCATCTCTGTGTGAGGCTTGAGGAAGGGCAGCCAAGGCTCTTCGTCAGACTCTGAGTGCTCTGCTGATGGATCTGGATCAAAATGGAAACACCTTAAAGAAGCTTCATTTCCCTCCCAGATCAGTCTCCAACTCTGAGGAGTAAGAAATCCACACATCTCAGAGAAAAAGAGGTCAAAGAGATGGCAAGTAAAATCCCAGGAGAGTCAGTGGTAAGTAGATGAACAGCTAGCAGGTGACTCCAGCGACCCCTTGCTTCAGGGAAAGCTCAGTCAGGTGAACTCACTCCCTCAGCTTCTCTGACATTTCTGGAAGAAGTGACAGCTTAGGTGAGAAACAAGGAAAACCAGTAAGAAGTGTTTGCAATCCGATTTAGGATAAAAGTCAGAGAGGCAGTGGAGCGCAGCCATTAAGACCACAGGTGCTCTGGGAGCAAACCTGCTGGGTTCCAGTCCCAGCTCTGCCATTCCCTGGCTGAGTGACCCTGGCTAGGTTATTTCACCTCTCTGTGCCTTGTAGTCCTCATCTGTAAAATCTTATAACTGCAGTGCCAGCCTCACAAGATGGTTGAGAGGATTAAATGGCTAAAATACAAGCAATGTATTGAGAACAGTTCCCCAGTCCACAGTAAACTCAAAGACAGAAAGCTGTGGTTGTTAAGAGTTATTCTGCCTCAAAGGAGGATAGGGGAGTGGAAGAAAGAATATCTGAACTCAGAACAATGATCCCAGTCACCAGAACATGTGGAGAACCGTTTGACCTGCTCCTACTCCTGGGCTTTGGCAAGATATCCAAGTCCTAAAAACACCTGGCATACCTCCATGTAAAAGAGCTCCATAAAGACTCAAGCACATAATAGAACTCTCCAAAGGAAGAGACTAAGACAGTGTTTCACACCAAGTGGATATAATCTATATAAGAATGGATTTCTTTATGCCTTTAGTAGGTGGTTTTGAAGTTTAAAAAAATAATGATAGGGGAAGGAACTAAAATTTAAGCCTTGATTAAGTATAAAAATGTGACTTTTAAAATGAATATTCTTTTGAAATAGTTTTATAATTTTTCTTAAAAAATTATAGAGGCTGATTTTTAACTAAATTATATAAAAAAATTACAAAGAACAACGTGAAAAAATCACCTAAAATTCTGCCATTAGGATATAATCACTGTTAACATTTTGGACATTATTCCAAAAAAATCTTCCTAGGCTTAAAAATATTTTTCACAAATGAGATCTTCTCATGCATTCAAAAACCTGACTTGGCTCCCTCAATACATGGTAGATAGCTTCCCAAGACAATACAGGTCTGCTCTGCATGCAGGCATCATTATCTGTACTGATGGCCTACATCTTCTAGGTGTGCAAAATTTCACATAACCACGTTCCATCTGATAGACAGTTAAGTGAGTTTCAAAGTTTTTTCAATTGAAATTTTATAAACAGTACTATAATAAAGACGTATCTTTTCCTAGCATATCATTTTTCCTTAAGTCAAATATCTAGAAATGAGGAAGCTGGTCACAGGTTAAGTATATTTCCTACTTTGATATACCAAATTGTCTTTTAGAAACTTTATACCAAGCTAGACCCCTAGTAAGAGTGGGTTTTTTCTTTTTATTTGAAAGGCAGAGAAAAAGAGGTCAAAGAAATGGTAGGATAGAGAAGGGGAGAGAAAGAGAGGTCTTCCATCTGCTGGTTCCCTCCCCAAATGGCCACAACTGCTCCAGGCTGAAGCCAGGATCCAGGAGCTTCTTTTGGGTCTCCCAAGTGGGTGCAGGGGAGTAGAAGATGCACTTGGGCCATCTTCTACTGCTTTTCCAGGTGCATTAGCAGGGAGCTGGATTGGAAGTGGAGCACCCAGGACTTAAATCGGCACCCATATGGGATGACAAAACTGCAGGTAGAGGCTTAACCTTCTATGCCACAGCACCTGTTTTCTCAAAGTCTTGCCAAGATAGGGTTTCGACAACCTATTTTGTTTTTTGCTGATGTTAGGTTTTAAAAAGTTATCTCAGGCATGTTTCTAACTCTACCATTTGGGGCAAGTCCGATTGAGCATGTCCCAAATGGTACATCTCCTCTCTCTCTTATTCCCACTCTTATATTTAACAGGGATCACTTTTCAGTTAAGTTTAAACACCTAAGAATAATTGTGTGTTAATTAAAGAGTTCAACCAATAGTATTAAGTAGAACAAAAAAATACTAAAAGGGATAAAGTATTAAGTTGTTCACCAACAGTCAGGACAAGGGCTGATCAAGCCACTGTTTCTCATAGTATACATTTCACTTCAACAGGTTTCCTTTTTGGTGCTCAGTTGTCACCGATCAGGGAGAATACATGATATTTGTCCCTTTGTGACTGGCTTATTTCACTCAGCATGATGTTTTCCAGATTCCTCCATTTTGTTGCAAATGACCGGATTTCATTTTTTTTTTTTTACTGCTGTATAGTATTCTATAGAATACATGTCCCATAATTTCTTTATCCAGTCTACTGTTGATGGGCATTTAGGTTGATTCCAGGTCTTAGCTATCTGGGAGAGTTAGAAACATGCCAGGGGATTCTAATACAATCCCATCAAGGTGGCATGTACCAATGCCATCTCGCTAGTCAAAGTGATCAGTTTCAGTACACAATTGATTGTAATGATAGGATTAAGAGTCAAAGGGATCACATAAACAAGACTAGTGTCTGCTAATACTAACTGATAGAATTAAAAAGGAGAGAACGAGCCAACATGGGAAGCAGGATACACAGCAGACTCATAGAATGGCAGATGTCCTAAATAGCACTCTGGCCTCAGAATCAGCCCTTAAGGCATTCAGATCTGGCTGAAGAGCCCATGAGAGTATTTTAGGCATGGAAAGCCAAGACACTCTGGCAAAAAAAAAAAAAAAAAAAAAAAAAAAAAAAAAAAAAAAAATCCTAAATTAAGGATCTCTGTGAGTGAGATCCCAGTGGAAAGAATGGGCCATCAAAGAAGGAGGTACCTTTCTCTGAAAGGAGGAGAGAACTTCCACTTTGACTATGACCTTGTCTAAATAAGATCAGAGTTGGCAAACTCAAAAGGCTTCCATAGCCTTGGCAACTCATGACAAGAGCCTAGGGTGATTACTGATGCCATAAACAAGAGTGTCAATTTGTTAAGTCCACAACAGGAGTCACTGTGCACTTAGTCCCCATGTAGGATCTCTGTCCTTAATGTGTTGTACAATGTGAATTAATGCTATAACTAGTACTCAAATAGTACTTTACACTTTGTGTCTCTGTGTGGGTGCAAACTATTGAAATCTTTACTTAATAATATATTAAAATTGATCTTCTGTATATAAAGATAATTGAAAATGAATCTTGATGTGAATGGAATGGGAGAGGCAGTGGGAGATGGGAGGGTTGTGGGTGGGAGGGAAGTTGTGGGGGGGAAGCCACTGTAATCCAAAAGTTGTACTTGGAAATTTACATTTATTAAATAAAAGTTAAAAAATTAAAAAAAAAAGTTATCTCAGGGCAAACCAAAACTGAAAGGAGTTACTACTTCACATCTACTAGGTTGTCTATACTTAAAAAGTCAGACAATAATAAACATTGACGAGGATAGGTAGGCATTGGAACTTTTCATGCACTGCTGGTGGGACTGTAAATTGATTCTGCCACTTAGAAAAATTGTCTGTAGCTCCTAGAAAAGCTAAACATAGATTACCAAGTGACCCAGAAATTCCACTCCCAAGAGAAATCAACACAAAATCTTGTTTACAGATGTTCATAGTGGCATTATTCATAATAGCCAAAAAGAAGAAACAACCCAAATGTCCATCAACTCATAAATGGATAAATCAAATGTGGTACATCCATATAATGGACTAGTACTTGATAATAAAAAGAAATAAAGTACTGAGACAGGCTACACCATGGATCGAACGTTATACTAAGTAAAAGACACAAGTTACAAAGGAGCACACATTGTACGTTTCCATTTATGTCAAGTGTCCAGAATAGGCATACCCACAACCACAGAGGGTGGTGTGGTGGTTGCCGAGGGCTGGGATGGTGCCGCGTGAACGGGACATGCCTGCCACAGGCTGTGAGGCTTCTTCTCGAGGTGAGCAGAGTTCTGGATTTGATGGTGCTGATGTTTGCACCACGCTGGCCCTCCTAAAACCCCTGGGTTCACAAGCTGGAGAGCATGTGAATCCTATCTCGACAAAGCTGACGGTTTTAAAACTTTCCTCATTCTTATTTTCTGGAATTATAATGGTATTTTAAAGTGATTTTATTTTCAAAGAAGTTGCACAGACACATGGCATAAAGAGCCCCTGAGTTCTACTAGCATGGTCCAGACAAATATCATAGTGGTACCCAACCCCTCTCCTATCTTGTCCCACTTCCGAAACTACTCCTTTCGACTCTTTTAGTTGATTCTTCTGGTAGTTTCTTCCATATTTCTACATAATATGTTCCTATTGCTCTTTCTTGGCTTTTTAGTATTAGGTAAAAATCTATTGACTATCACTATGGAAGGTAAATATTTTAAACTTTTATCTCTACTTCTCACATACCATGTTCCTTATCTGCCTTCCACCATCTGCTTAATATATATTTTAATTTCACAATAATATTTGTAATATGCATAAGGGTGTTTCAGAAAGTTCACGGAGGGGGCCAGTGCTGTGGCGTAGCAAGTAAAACTGTCACCTGCAAGGCCTGCATCCCATATGGGCGCCAGTTTGAGTCCTGGCTGCTCCACTTCCAGTCCAGCCCCTTGATAGTGCTTTGGGAAAAACAGCAAGAGATGGCCCAAGTGCTTGGGTCCCTACACCCATGTGAGAGACCCAGATGAAGCTCCTGACTTCAGCATGGCATGGCCATCGTGGCCATTTGGAAAGTGAACCAACAAATAGAAGATCTCTCTCTCTCTGTCTTTCAAATAAATAAAATAATTTTTTTTTTAAAAAGTTTATGGAGAAGTGGGCATGTAGCCTAGTGGTTAAGGTGCTTACACTGCACATTAGAGTGCCCAGGTTTGAGTCCTGGCTTCAATTCCTGACTGCAGGAATTAGCTTTCTGCTAATGAAGACCCTGGGAGGCAGAGGTGATGGCTCAAGTAATTGAGTTCCTGCTAAACATGTGGGATAACTGGATTGTGTTCCGAGTTCCCAGCTTAAGCCCTGGCCATTGTAGGCATTTGGACAGTGAACTAGCAGATGGGATGCTCTCAAATAATTATTTTTTAAAGTTCATTAAAAAGTGGAATGAAAAGATAAATTTATTTGGCATAAAAACTTTGAAATCCAGGCATGCCCCCTCAAAATATGTATTTTCATGAAGTTTTTATTTGCATGTATTTCAAAAAAATTTTGCACCAAAACACTTATCTTTTCATTCCATTTTTCATTGCCTTTTGTAGTACCTTGTAGGATATTATGATTTTGGAAAGATCAGTTCTCACTATTGATTTCATTATGACCATGTAGTAGAACTGGAGCTTATGCAGTAAACCATGATTGCTTTTTCTCTCATGTGTAAACTTTTGTTTTCTCTGGAGTAAAATATCTCTGTTTTTCTCATTTGCTAAAGGTTTAATTACTTAATTAATTTGAAAGGCACAGTGACAGAGAGAGAGAAAGAGAAAGAGATCTTTCTCGTTCACTCCTTGAATAGCCCCTGAGCCAGCTCTGGGCAAGGCCGAAGCCAGGAGCCAGGAACTCCATCTGGATCCTCCTCAGAGAGAGTAGGGCCCCAAGTACTTGGGCCATCATCCACTGCCTTCACAGCACCATTAGCGGGAAGCTGGACTAGAAGGGGAGTAGCCCAGACTCGAATCAGCACTTCTATATGGGATATGGTCATCCCAAGTGGTGACTTAACCCACTGTGCCACAACACCTGCTCTGCTATAGGTGTTAATTTCTCCCCTCAATACATTCATTCACAACGGGTATTCCATCAGCGTCATGAGTAACTCTCTCCTGGGATTTTCCAATCTGCTTAGTTGGATTGAATGCTCCGTATGCCTGGGGTATGGCAGACAGCCTGGAATCCATCTTCCCTGTCCCACAGGGCTTCTCTGTCTTTCTCCTCCGTGTCATCTCTTGTTTCCTATCCCTTTGTTCTCCTATGCTTGCTCACTTCCTCATTTTCTTTTTCTTTTTTTTTTTAAAGATTTATTTATTTATTTATTTATTTGAAAGAGTTACACAGAGAGAGAAGGAGAGTCAGAGAGAGAGAGAGAGAGAGGGAGGGAGGGAGGGAGAGAGATAGAGAGAGAGAGAAAGTCTTCCATCTGCTGGTTCACTCCCCAAATGACCACAATGGCCAGAGCTGAGCTGATCTGAAACCAGGAGCCAGGAGCCAGGAGCTTCTTCTGGGTCTCCCATGTGGATGCAGGGGCCCAAGGACTTGGGCCATCTTCTACTGCTTTCCCAGGCCATAGCAGAGAGCTGGATCAGAAGTGGAGGTGTTGGGACTTGATGGGATGCTGGCACTGCTGTGCCACAGTGCCAGCCCCATCATGGGTTAAGTCTCATCCAGAAGCTCCATGTTCCTCACTTAGGAAATTTCTTGCACAGTTCTATTGATTATTTCCTTCCATCCATCATTCATGCATTCATGAATGCAATATCCTTTAATTATTTGACAATAATAATTATAGTTTAAGTTGTCTTATCTTTATACAGTTTGCTGTCTTCAAGTTGCTTTCTTCTGTTTATTGGTTTTGGTACCTGTCATACTAAAACTTTCCTCAGGTCTGGTCATTCCTTTTTGGCTGCTTAAAGGAGAGTGTAGGGCAATAAAGCATGGATTGAAGGTGAAGAAGGTGAGTGTGGGTGGGTGAGGTAGGGGTGAGGGGCCCAGCACTCTGTTTGCATTTGTTCACCCTGCTTTATAAATGATCCTTCTGCTTTCAGTGGTGCCTGGCATCCCCCCAAATCCCAAAGACCCTACTTTAACCCTTTCTGAGGAATAAAACGCCAGCCTTCTGTTGACCAAGAGGAGGGATAGCTGCCCAGTAGCCTGGGATTGGGATATAGTGGCTTAAATGCCCTTCAACCAATTCCCCTTATATAGTCCCTTCCAACTCCTACTCTAAGAAATACCTAGCCCCATCAATTCCTGAGCCTTTCAAGTTTTAGGAAGTATAAATTGAGTTGGTTCTCAACTTTCCCAGCTCTCAGCTTTCTCAAATCTGCTAAGTCAGACTGGTTCTCCATTTGCCTTCCTGCTTCCAAACTTACATTGTTATATGCTCCCACACTCTAAATCCATATGGGTTTAACTCTTAGACACATCCTTTTTGTTTTAGTGGTTTTGTGAAGTTTCTCAAATAAATTCATTGTTCAACCTCCAGAAATGTACACTCTTTTGAACACAGCTCTGTGGGATAGCTCTGGAATCCAAGACATACAAGGACTCTTCTTATCTCTCCAAGACTACATTTCTATACCAAGAACTCTAAGCTGAGTTGGTAGGGTTTTGGTACACTTGCCGGAAGAATCATGACTTCCAGAAGGGTTTCATGGAACAGAGAAATGTATTAGAAAAGTGATGAGAATCATTTTTAGAACATTCAAGCCAAGAATACTAATGGTGATGTCTCAAGATTTATGTTCCATTTATAATATTGTAGGGCTTTGTTAGTCAGTTACTGATACTTCTGCTACATTCTTGACATCATCTAATGAAGTAGAATAGAATGGCCAAAGTAGCACTTAAAGTAGCTGAAGTATTGATTTAAAAAAGAGCATCACAATACATTTTAATGAATAGCTTATTCTAGCTTCTTCTAGCTCACTTGTTCTCAATAACACATGCCATGAATTAGGACACTTATTAAAAGTTATTCAGAGGCATGCCGTTTCCTATTCCTTAGTGCTTTCTGTAGAGATCAACCATGTTTATTTCAGAGGAGAAAAGGCCTCCTTCATCCACTGGGCCTCCATAAACTCATTAGCCAAACATGGATTCTCTTTGGAAGAATACTGTGTTATGCCTGGATTTCCATGGTCATTTGGTTTCATTGCATTTTCCTTCGAAAAAAGGCTTGGTTGGTTTCCCACACAGATGTCTCTGTGATTTCAAGAAGCTAGTAGCCAGCCAACACTAAAATATGAAAACCTAGCACTCCAAGTAGCCACGGTGAAGGGGAAGCTTGGCAGTGTGATCTATTTAAGGTATGCAACCACTTTGTTGCTCTTGTTATTGCTGTGGAAGCAACTGGTTTAGAATTATTTTAAATGTCCAAGTTTTCCAGTCAATCTAGGAATAAACAACACATCCATTATTAACCTGAATGCCGAGCAGACTCTAAAATTAAGTGACATGAGTATCCAGCTAGGCACGGGCCTTCTAGATCATTCCATCTGAGAGCTTTTTCTTCCCCATAGCTCATTTAGAAGGATGACAGACAGCGTCCACCAAGCAGCACTGCGGGCTCCCTCCTCTCAGCCTAATGGCTTGCACTTGCTGCAGGATGACACCACAGCCAGCTCTCAAGGCAGAGATACAGTTTCCTGGGCTCAACCAATGTCCACCGAGGCAGTAACTTTCTCCATCTTCCTCAAACCAAATGACTGTGTCCATCATGCAGAAGTCAGAGGAAAAGTCTCTCTCAAATTTGAGACTCAAATGGAGGGGGCCATTGAGTCTTGTTTTTTTTTTTTTTTTAAAGATTTATTTATTTATTTGAAATACAGTGTTTACAGAGAGAGAGAGAGAGAGAGGGAGAGAGGGAGAGAGAGAGAGAGAGAGAGAAAGAGGAAGAGACAGGAGAAAGAGATCTTTCATCCTCTGGGTCACTCCCCAACTGGCTGAAGTGGCCAGGGCTGAGCCAATCCCAAAGCCAGGAGCCAGGAGCTTCTTCTGGGTCTCCCATGTGAGTGGTGGGGCCCAAGGACTTGGGCCATCTTCCACTCCTTTTCTAGGCACGTTAACAGGGAGCTGGATTGGAATTGGAACAGCTGGGCCTCCAACTGTTGCCCATATGGGATGCCAATGCCGCAGGCAGTGGTTTTACCTGCTATGCCACAGTGCCAGTCCCCCACTGAACTTTTTCGGAGGAAGAAATGCATTGGCACATGTTACTGCCACTAGACATTTGGACTAACAATTAAGATATTGCTTGGGGTGCCTGCATCCCATATCATGGTGCTTGGTTGAAGGCCTGGCTCTGCTTCTAGCTAATGTGCACAATGGGATGCAGCAGTGGTGGCTCAAGTAGGTTCCTTCCACCCATGTGGGAAGCCTGGACTGAGTTCCGAGCTCCTGGCTTTGGCTTATCTCAGCCCCGGCTGTTGTAGGCATTTGGGGAATGAACTAGCAGATGGGAGCTATCTGTTTCTCTGCCTCTCAAATAAGAAAATATTTTTGTTTTTAACGAATGAAGAGAAACTCCTGAGCAAATAAAACCAACTAGGTGTTAAAAAAAATGGCCTCAACATTGCTTGATTTGCAAACATAAATGAAACTTAACTTGGATCATTTCTGATAAATACTCATATTAGACAGAAACAAGACTTAAACTTAGCCAGCCAATCATAAGCATCCAACTATCATATGCAAATATGATTAGAGACTTTAAAACAAAGTACCCTAAAAAACACAATTTTGTAACTATAATCAAATAATTTATTCTTCAGCCTCTTCCCCATGAATACTTGCTTCCGGTGTTTGCCAATTTATGAATGACTTCTTACTCAAACTCAAAATGTTATTGTGCCCCAGTTTACTTTTTAATATACTAAACTGAAAAGCTGCTCATTTGGAATGGCTCGGTAAGTCTCCTGGACTGTTTTCACATTTGCACCCTGTCTCCTTTTCCTTTAAATCCAGCTTCCATTTCTGCATTGTCACTGACGTGTCAACCAAGCGTGGGAATCCATAAGAGGATGAGAGGATGTTTCACAAGTAGGAATCGGCAAGTTTCCTGCTCTGTAGAGCAGCAGGTAATGACACAGCACGGCCCCCAGGGCTTTGGTCTAGTCGGAGGAGACACTGAATAAATTACTACACTGATAGTCCGTCCAAGAAAAAGTGTATGTAGGAAAAAATGGAGGGTGCTTCTGAGAGCATATACAGAGGGCCTGGACTGGTGGGACAGGCAGGGGTTAGGGGGAGTCCATCGGGGACACTTTGCTGTACAAGTGGCCATGTAAGTTGAGACCCAGAGGATGAAGAGACAAGGAGAGAAGGAAGAAGGGGACGAGAGTGAAGAGTGTGGTCCTTAAAGGAGAGCCCCATGAAATAAAGTTTTGGAAGCAGGGAAGGGCTTGATGTTCGAGGAACAGCAAAAGGGTTCTAGACCAGTGGAGCTGTAGAACAAATAAGAAAGAAAGAGAGCAGAACACGATGAGATGCCGGTGGTGGTTAAGGGCCTGACCCCACAGGCTCAAAGGCCCATGTTAAGCATAAGGGGCAAAGTCACCCCTTAAAACGAATGGTGTGCTTTCAGCACCAGGGTGGTCCAACCTGGTCTACATTTTAGAAGCTGATTCTGGCTGCTCTGAAGAAAACACATTGAAAAGGAGGGAGGGAGGCTGAAGACACTAAGTAGGAAGTTACAGTTACCCAGGTGAGAGCTGACCACGCTTGGCGGATGGCTCCTGGGGAGGGAGAAAAGTGGCGACATTGGAGATGTATTTAGAAGGTGCACTGAAAAGACTCCCTAGTTAATTTGAGGAAGGGGGTGGTGAGAAAGAGAGATGTTTCAACTGCAGCTCAGCTTTGTGGCAAGAATAAGTGGGTGGATGATGTGCAGAAGACACATAGAGGAATTCCCCTCAATTTTATATGAACTGAAGAGGCACAAAAACACTCCCCAGCACTTGGGGATTGGATCGTCCCTGTGCCCCTGGCAAACTGGAAGATACTGGGAAGGCATTTCATCTTTCTGAGCTTCAGTATCCTCATCTGCAAAATGATAGGCTTGGCTTAGATTATGTCCTGGGAGCTTTCAAGCTATAAAAAGCTACAATAGAAAAACCAGGTCTCATGTTGTGGAGTTAGATGGAGTTCAGCTTGAATACTGGCTCTTATCGTTGTATAACCTTGGGCAAGATACTTAAAGTTTTTAAGCCTCTTCATTCATGCACGCAACATGCAATTATTAACAGCCATGCCTGTTCTAGAAGCTGGGGGTACAGACATGATTAAAACAAAGCTCTTGCTTAAATAACGTTAATAGGGGCATTTGACAATAAATAAGATAATTTCAGATACTGATTGGTATTGTGAAGAAAATAAAACATGTTGATGAAATGGAGAATGACTGTAGGTGGGGGCGTTGCTATGTTAGTCAGCATTCTTGGATAATGCCTTAGTTGCCTCATTCGTTAAGTGCAAGCAATGAAAGTACACTCATAGGATACTGTAAGGACTAAGTAAGACAAGGCAGCCGAGGCACTTAGAGCTGTGCCAGGCTCATGGTACATTTTCTATTTATAATGCTACCTACTATTTTTATTATGTTACATACTCCTCTCCAGGGAATTATATGAACTTTGATTGCATTTTTATAATACTTTTCTTCAAGATTCTTATTCCTAACTGATAATTCACAAAGTCAAACTCAAACTGAACTTTGGAAAAAAAAATGTGCCCGAGCTCTGAGAGCTCTGAAAATCAATCAGAAACGAGAATCGCATGTACATGGACAATACTTGCTCATACCTGTTCCTTGGTCCTGACTCTGACAGACTCAGTCTGCACAGGAAATGATTAAATGCAGGCCTCCTTGTGTTTGTGGTCACAAAGAACACAGGTACATCTGGGTGGAAAGGAATGTCTACATAGTCTGGAACAGTGAGCAGGTGGGAGCTTGCCTGTGAATGTGCGGCCAGGGCGTTAGCCCAGCACATGGGATGCCTGTGCACCATACTGGAGAACCTGGGTTGAAATCCTGGCTCTGTTTCCAGCTTCCTGCTAATGCACCCTTTGTGGGACAGCAGGCAACGACTCAAGCACTTGGGTTCCTGCCAACCATGTGTGAGACCTGGATTGATTTCTGGGCTTTCGGCTTGCCAGGCCCCAACTGTTGCAGGCAGTAGGGGAGTGAGCCAGTGAACAGAATATTTCTGTTTGTCTTTCTGCTTTTCAAATAAATAAAAGTAAATAGACAGGATAAACCAAAATGAAACCATGCTGGTGCTGCCTAGGGACCGTGGTGCAGCTGAGGAAATCCAGGCACAGGGAGGTTAGGAATCTGCCCCCAGATCAGACAGACGCTGTGTGACACAGCTGGAATTTGCCTCCACCGGGTTACAGTAGCAAGGGTCCCAGTGAGTGCTTTGTGATTTTGTTCCTTCTGGTTCTTGGAGGTAATGAGCCTGTGGAAGGAAGGGGAAGTGAAAAGGTGCAAACAATTGCCCAATGTTTCAACCATAAATTCTTCCAGAGCTCCAAG
Source organism: Oryctolagus cuniculus (assembly GCF_964237555.1). Lineage (NCBI taxonomy): Eukaryota > Metazoa > Chordata > Mammalia > Lagomorpha > Leporidae > Oryctolagus > Oryctolagus cuniculus. The sequence continues at coordinate 157,990,407 of NC_091433.1, forward strand.
ATGGCTCACTTATGGACGTGATCTGGCTAAAAATGCAATAGGAATGTAAAACTGAAATCTTAATTCAGAAGAATGTGAAACTCAAATCTTAATTCAGAAGAATATAAAACTTAAATCTCAATTCGGATGCCTGTTAATGAGGTTATGAGGCAAGGGACCAATGGGAGCCATCAGACTTCAGAGCACAGTGTTCAGAGGTCCCGGCCTTCGGCCTGGGGGTCAGTTTTACAGCAAGTGATGACACACGAGAAATAGGACGAGGAAGATGCTGAAACACCACTGAGCCAGAGAAAAGCACTGCAGCCGTGGTGGCTTATCCTGTGGAGACAGGAACTGGGAGGACAGCTCTGACACCTGCTGGCTCTGTGAACGTTGCAAGTCACTTCACCTCTCCTGGTCTCACTCCTTCTCTGAGTCAATCATCCTGAGAGTAATACTATTATCTAATCCATAGAAGAGATTGAAGATGAATTCCGTTGGAAGAGTACCTGCGAGGTGCACAATTAGTGTTTGCTATTATTATTCTTGGCAGCGAGCACCAGGCTGAGTACTTTGTATGAATGAGCTCATTTAATCCTAAAAACAACCCTGGAAGATATGTCCTATCATTATGGGCAGTTAATGGGCACAAGGAAGCAGACTAAAGAACAGCAAACTTAAGAGGTGGCATAGCCAGGCTTTGGGGCCACGCACTCTACTTCCATAGCCAGTCTCCTGTGACTACACCATATTGTCCCCAAACCTGGAGGCCACTTCTGAAACCAAGAGAACTAGCTTCTAGATCTCATGGATTTGTAAACAATGACTTGGGGACTCCAGACAAATCATATTTGGGCTCTAGTTTCAAGGAGGAAATGGAAGAGTTGAATTGATTTCTAAGGCCTCCTCCAACTCTCAACCCGATGGCTGTGAGTCATTATATTTGTGTATTTTCAAATGAAAGCTGAACAGCTGTGACACTGTAAAGAAATTAGATTGTTTACAATATTTTATTTGTACTATAACCTCAAAGTTAAACCTCCAACAGGAGCTGGTTTAGATGGGATTCAAAATGGTACTAGAAGTCAGATCTTCACAACATATCTCATTGGGTTGAATTAGAGCTGCCACTGTTAACACCCCCTCCCCCCAGCTTCAAAAAAGAACTGCTTGGGGCTGGTGGTGTGGTGCGAGTGAAGCCACCACCTGCAGTGCCAGCATCCCATATGGGCGCCGGTTTGAGTCCCGGCTGCTCTACTTCCAGCTCTCTGCTAATGTGCCTGGGAAAGCAGCAGAAAATGGCCCAAGTCCTTGGGCTCCTGCACCCACATAGGAGACCTGGAAGAAGCTCCTGATTCTTAGCTTTGGATCGGTGCAGCTCCGGCCGTTGTGGCCATCTGGGGAGTGAACCGGTGGATGGAAAACCTCTCTTTCTTTGCCTCTGCCTCTCTCTAACTCTTCCTTTCAAATAAATAAACAAATCTTAAAAAAGAAAAAGAAAAAGAACTGCTCTATACCTCCATACACAAATTACAGGAGGTTTTTCTTTTCAGTTTTACTTTATTTGTAATTGGCAAGTAATAATGGTATTTCTTTATGGAGTACGAGGTAGGGTTTTGATTGATTTAGTTGAGGATAGTAGTGACCTGAAACCTCTTCGAGCACAATGTTTCCCTCTCCAATGCTGACCACAGGCAGGTGCCGCATCTTTTTTTTCGGATGAATTTCCTCCTCCTTGGGGAACAACACGAATTTCTAGGCAAAGATTTTCTTGAGGTCTCAAAGCACAAGTAGAAGAACATCTCCTGGTGGGAGCTGTCTGGGTCCAGGTGACAACACGCTCAGCCTCCACAGGCTGGGGAGGAAGTCAGCAAGTGAGAAGGTTCATTTCTGAGAAAGGAAGACCCAGAAAAATCAGACCAGAGAGCTCCTGGCAGCAGGGAAAACCTGACCTGGACTTTCCCAGAAACACAGGACAAGAAAAAGGAGGGAGGAGCAAGACTTCCGTGGCCAGTTTTCCTCCAGGTAGCCCCTTCCCGCGCAAGACCTTGCTGGGCTTGAGAGTCCTCGGGGTGGGACGATCAGGCCATTATTTGGATGAGATCTCCCTGTTCCCTGTAAAACAGGACTGTGATAGGAATAAGCACAGCAATAATTCAAATGGAGTAGAACAAAGAAGAAAGGACTAGGAGTAATTGTTCTTATTGCTCATCCTAGGAACTGGGCCACTTGACCAGCACAGACACCCACTTGGTACATGGCATACCCACATCACATCACCACAGGCAGCTTCCTCCCTGGTGCTACCTGTGATCCATCAGTTTGATTTCTTTTTTTTTTTTTAAGATTTATTTATTTATTTGAAAGTCAGAGTTACACAGAGAAAGGAGAGGCAGAGAGAGAGAGAGAGAGAGAGAGAGAGAGAGAGAGAGAGGTCTTCCATCCGCTGGTTCACTCCCCAATTGGCTGCAATGGCCAGAGCTGCGCCGATCCGAAGCTAGGAGCCAGGAGCTTCTTCCAGGTGTCCCACGTGGGTGCAGTGGCCCAAGCACTTGGGCCATCTTCTACTGATTTCCCAGGCCATAGCAGAGAGCTGGATCAGGAGAGGAGTAGCCGGGACTTGAACCGGCGCCTATATGGGATGCTGGTGCTTCAGGCCAGGTGTGTTAACCTGCTGCACTACAGTGCTGGCCCCCATAAGTTTGATTTCTAATGCAGGCTCCTGCCTTGGGGTCCAGCTTTATCGCACCACCAGGTAAACACTACAGTTGAATTCCAAACAAACAGAAGGGCGCAAGTTCCATGTGGAATTGCAAGCCCCACACACATGTGCAAGCCTCCCTGGAGAGAAGGTAGTACTCAGGAGGTGCATGTTCCAGGTGCAAAAGCTGTGCACATTTATTAAACATCCCAGGTGTTAGGCTTGGTAGGCAACTCGACATACTTGATCAAAACTGCCTTTATTCTCCTCTTGGGTCTTTTTATTATTTAAATTTATTTATTGCATTTCAGAGGCAGAGACCGACAGGTAGAAACCTCCTATCTATTGGGTCACTACCCATATGTCCAGGAGCCAGGAACTCATTCCAGGTCTCCCAAGTGGGTGGCAGGAACCCAGCTACATAAGCCTGCATCTGCTGCCTCCCAGGGTGTGTATCAGGAGGAAGGTGGAATTGGGAGCAGAACTGGGACTTGAACCTGGAACTCAAGGGATGCAGGCATCCCAGGTAGCTTCTAAACTGCTCCACCAAATGCCTGCCCTGCCTCTTAGGTCTTGAGGAGAAAATTATTTCTGTGTGGTTAAGGTGGAAGGAGGAGAACTGCCTCTCTTTCTTTCTTTTTTTTTTTTTTTTTTTTGGAATTTGTTTGAGGGGTGAGAGACAGAGAGCGAGAGGGAGAGCGAGTGAACTCCCACCTACTAGTTCACTCCACAAATGCCTGCAGTGGCTAGGAATGAAGCCAGGAGCTATGAACCCAGCCCAGGTTTCCCACATGGGTGGCAGGAACATAATCTCTTGGGTCATCATTGCTGCCTCCCAGGGTCTGCATTAGCAGGAAGCCAGATTCAGGAGCCAGCGCAGGGACTCAGACTCAGGCAATCTGATATGGGGCAAGGTCATTTGAACTGATAGGCTAACTCTCCCCTTTTACAGCAGGAAGTGCAATTAGCAAGTTCCACAGGACACCACCTAGCAAATTGGCTTGGTAAATAAAACATCTCCCTGAGGTTCAGTCTAAACTCACTTTAAACAAACCCCTCTCTGCCATTTAATCTGAAATAAATACATGGTACTCAGATTGCTCAAAAAAAAAAAAAAAAAAAGGTATGAAAGCTGATGAGGATCTCAACTATGCCACATGGCCAGGGCTATGTCCCTTCTGTCTCTTCATTTATCACTAATCCGTGATAGGACAGAAAAATGATGGATTGCTTTCCAGAAATTTCTGTGGCTGCACCAACTTGGGCAGCTCACTGCTACTAATGTGGAAATGTAGTGCTAAGCATGCCCTGGCTGTGAACACAGCTGTCTTGCTTTGTCTGGACCGTCTACAATGTCCCCAACCAACTCGTATGATTGTCTTTAACACCACTTTTTATTTTTTAAAGAAATGAATTTGATTTCATTTTCCTTCCCCCAGTTTTCAAATAGTCATTAAAAATTAAACAACACTGAGAAAAGCCTTTTGTGATTATAGCCTTCATTCTCCGGCAACAAACTGGATCTATAAATTTACGTACCATTGTAGATGTAAATTACAAAATTTATATTCAACTATATTAAAACATCTATTCCAAAAATGATTACCAGTTGTGAAAAGCAGCCAGGCTTATCACTTGCTGTCAGTTGTTCATGTCTAGTTAAGCAATAATGTGCTAAAACTGCTCTTTTGTTTTGTGTAAGAATTTTGGCAATAGAAGAAATGAACACTCGGTTAATAAAAACTCAGGCTGCTTTTTGCTTTGATGGAGGAAGCAGCTGCCTGTTTTCATTTGCTGCAGAGCAGCAAAACCCATCAATATAATAAGCAGCTTAGATGCATCCATCCACGGCCTCTGTAAGGATATAGGGCTAGTCGCTCAAAACCAATCCCTGGTTTAATTTTAACAAAGATGTGTCTGACATATTTGAAAATGCATTATAATAGGTTTTGAAACACGAACAATTTCTCTTTCTTTTAAATACTTTGTACTGATTTGAAAGGTTAGTATACATAGCTGAATGATAGCAATGATAAAAACCAAACTGTGAGGCCATCCTAAAACAAGGGTAGGGAAGAGAGCAAATCGAGGCACAGTTATCTGTTCCCCTTCAAAATGGAAGAAATTTATTTACATGTGATTTCATTTGTTTATTCTTTCAAATAAATATTTACTGAATCTTACTGCTTATTGTATTGGGCTAGATGTAGAGGCCACAGCCCCTAATCTCAAAGAGTTCACTCTTCAGAGGATAAGACAGACACAAAAACATGAGTGAAAAGCAATAGGGTGAGCACAGCAATACAGATGTGTGCTTTTACATTAGCCTTTTATTTTAAAAAATTCAAATGGGTATTCAATATAGTGGAAACTATTTAACAGAAAAATTAAAAAAATCAAATACTGTCTCCTCTATTATACAGTCACACACTTCATTAGACATACCTTTAAGAAAAGATGATCTGATAAAAAAAACTGAATTATGTTTAAACACATGTCAAACTGTTTACTAGTGTAACCAAGAATGATCACACTTTGCGAAGAAAGTTTTAGGATTTTAAGTTTTGTTTGGACAGCCTTTAATTTGACAGTAACCATTAGATACTTTTACTTGATGACGAATACACCACTCAGCGAGCCCAACAGAAAACACAAACTGTAAAGCAATTGGCGATATGATACAGTATGCTACGGCTAAGAAATGTGCCACGAGATTATTTTATTTGGAATAAATGCTGGGTGGCCTTCCAAGAAGTCAGATAATTTTAAATCCGCCTCTTCTGCTGATGCAATATTGGATAAGTAAGGCATCTCAGCATGATCACCCAGGGGCCTATCTGGGTGATTTCCGTGAAAGCAGGGTTAGCCCTAAGCTTCACAGAATCATCAAATTAAAGTGGACATGCAGTGGCAGGAACATTAGGAACATACTCCCATCAATGTAGGACTGAGGGTTTTCTTATTCAAATACGGTCTGTACAAAGGATACCCGCACGGTTGGAGCTTTTTCTTTAACTAAACTTCATTTTGGAATCATTTTAGATTCAGAGAAAAGTTGCAAAGACAAAGCAGAAAGTTCCTAGAATTCACCTAGGTTCTCCCATCGTTAACATCCTACACTTCTCAAAACTAAGAACCTGCCATTGGTTCAACAAGCTTAAACTCATGTTGATTTTTTTTTTTTTTTGCAGTTTATTTTTTTGAAAGGCAGAAGAACAGAGAGAGAGAGAGAAAAAGATACCTTCTATCAACTAGTTCACACTCTAAATGCATGCAACAGACAGGGAAAAAGCCAGGAGCCAGGACTCCATCCAGGTCTCCCTTGCGGGTGGCAGGGGCTGGAGCACTTGAGCCATCATCTACTGCCTCCTAGGGTGTGCATTAGCAGGAAGCTGTACTGGAAGCAGAGGTGAGACTCCGACCAGGCCTTCCGCTACGTGGGCAAGCCAAGTGGTGGCTCACCCTGCTGTGCTACAACACTTTCCCTACACTCCCCACCAAGGGTTTGTTTTAATGGAAAGGTTACCATTCAAACGAGAGCCAATGAAAGTGTTACTTGAAAGTCATAAATTGAACCTAGCGGAGAGTATTAGCATCTGCCCTAACCTTCTTTCCCTTAATAGTCTTCCTCTTTAACTTACCAAAGAAATGCATATCAGATTTAAGAGTTAAAATAGGATACAAAATGCACATACCTGTGGTTAAAAAAAAAAAAAAAAAAAAAGATCTGACCTCATCAAGAAAACTGTAGCCCAGAAAAGCCTTGGTTCCCCAGTCCATTGTTGAACCGGGCAGAATATTATTTCTAAGTCATTATTCACCTAGAAGCTCTGATTGCCCCTATTCAATTAATACTTTCATATCACAGTATGATATGGACCTTATAACCAATCTCGTGGCAGCATGAGTTAAGAACCACAAAGAAGTCAGGGGTCATTATTTTTCACCCATTTAGAGTGTTTATAAAGCATTCACTATGTGCCCTCTCCTCTCTCTGCCTGCTTTCTTCCCTCCTCTGCTCCACTGCTGAATGGCTGAGCACAATGCTTCCAGAATCCTGCAGGGCTCCATGGGCTGTGCACTGGGGAATGGTGGTCTCTCCAGCAGCAAGCTGGAAAAGAGGACTCGAGAGATTCTAGCTACCTTTGGTGCCTGACGTTTGGATGAATCTCCCTCTCTAGCCCAGTATATTCTAAGCTGAAATAACCCCACCCCCCTCCCCACAAAATGTGGACAAGACCCACAGAACAGACAGAGCCCCTCACTTTGTCCATTACTCTCTTCCCTCTCTTGATTCCTTCAGTTTCCCCTGTATCCACCTCATATCTTGTCTTTTTTTCACTTTAATCTTCACTTCAGGGTTAGCACCCCCTTTTTTTATTTAAAAGACTTCACAGGAGCTGGTGAAGTGGACTGTGAGCTGGTGAAGGAGCTGTGACATAGTGGACTAAGCCTCCTCTTACAGCTCCGGCGTCCCATATGGGCGCTGGTTCATGTCCTGGCTGCTCCTCTTGCAATCCAGCTTTCTGCTATGGCCTGGGAAAGCAGTGAAGGATGGCCCAAGTGCTTGGGCCCCTGCACTCACCTGGGAGACCCGGATGAAACTCCTGGCTTCAGATCAGCTCAGTTCTGGCCATTGCAGCCATTTGGGGAGTGAACCTGTAGATGGAAGACCTTTCTGTCTCTCCCTCTTCCTTCCTTCCTTCCTTCCTTCTTTCCTTCCTTCCTTCCTTCCTTCAGATTTATTTATTTATTTGAAAGTCAGAGTCACACAGAGAGAGGTGTGGGGAGCAACTCAGACTAGACTAAGTTACTGGAATTAAGACTTATTCTATGCATCTGCTCTCCCACAATATGGCGCTGAGAAGGGAGAAACAGCTTCTACACAGCTGCCTCCAGTTCAACCAATAAACAGCAGGACCTGCTCCTGATTGGAGGAGAGCAGCGTACTCGGCGTGTGGGTAGCAGAGTTGGGATTGGTGGAAGAGGACTATAAAGGAGGAGAGAGACAACATGCACCAGGAACATCTATCTGAAGGAACACCTGTGCAGCCCCCGAGAGAGCCGGCCGGCGGTGTGCCGCTCCTCCGCGGAAGTGGGGAAAGTGGCCAGGGGGAACCGCCCTTCCACGGAGGTGGAAGGGACGGTAGCCAACCCGGGAAGAACCAGCAGCAAACCTGGGGAGGGCCGAGCAGACGAAAGAACAGCGCAGGGTCCTGTGTCGTTCCTCCACGAAGACGGGGAGCGACAAGAGGAGAGGCAGAGAGAGAGGTCTTCCATCCGTTGGTTCACTCCCCAATTGACTGCAATGGCCAGAGCTGCGCTGATCCGAAGCCAGGAGCCAGGAGCTTCTTCTGGGTCTCCCACACAGGTGCATGGGCCCAAGGACTTGGGCCATCCTCTACTGCTTTCCCAGGCCATAGCAGAGTTGGATTGGAAGAGGAGCAGCTGGGACTCGAACCGGCGCCCATATGGGATGTGGGAGCTTCAGGCCAGGGCGTTAACCTGCTGTGCCACAGAGCCGGCCCCTCTCCCCCTCTTTCTTTGCAATTCTGCCTCTCCAAAAATAAATAAAAATCTTTTTAAGAAAAAAGACTTCATAATAGAGAGTCAAATTTTTATAAAATAAGCATTTTGTTAAGGAAACTTTCTTGACATCACCTTCAAGTATTCATAAAAATACTTTGATCTGTTTCTTTGCCTTTGAACATAAACTCTCCGAGGGGAGGGCACTCCTTGCTTCCTTCCTGGGGGCACATTTACACGATGCATTGAAGGCGTGCTGTGTTCATGTGGAACAGTAGCAAACTGTTCTAACCTGGAACTCACCTCAATGACAACAACATGCAGATGAATCCGCCTTCCTTTGCAAAACCTAACTACTGAGCTTGTACGCTGTATCTACACAGGACCTGATTCTACCTATAAATGCAATCCCAGGCCAATGCTTGTGTGGGCGAGTTTCTAATTGCCTTAAATCCACTTTCAAGGGCTTTTCAAATCTATATCCTCAATCTGCAGGCCTAGCGGGACAATTACCACAGAAGACAGGAGGGATGCCTGCAGGAGTTAGGCTGTCCTGAGCCTGAAAGGTGCAAGCTTACAAGTTTCCTGGCCTGCAACCCACGACCCACATTCAATAGGCCATCTTTCTCAATCAATCCTTAGGCTCCATTCGTGTCACGGGCACTTGTATTTGGGAAATATCTGTGGATATCTACAAATAGGCAGGTCTCTAATCATAGAAGACTGCAATGAGTCCCAGAATGGGCTCTTTAAGAGACTTGAGAGAGAGAAAATGATTCTCTGTGGGCTTTTCGTTTTCTTTGTCCTCTTCTCTTTGCTATGATAAAATCTGTAACCTTAACCACACAGCAGAGTATTTTCTCTGAGAATCACAACTCCTTGAGAAGGGCCTTCAAATACACTATCTAAACCAAGTCACTGTCCTGAGCTTGACACTGCAATTATCTTTCTGTTGGGAAAAATACAAAAATTCTAGAGCTGTGATATTGTCACTGGTCCGTTCACACCAGGACACACGAGTGTTTGTAGTTGAGATCAAAGTGCACAGACTGAGTTGCTGAGAGCAGAGAAGTCATCATGGTGTCTGTGGACTCATGCTGGACTTCTCGGGACAGAAACAGATTTCCTTCTCTCTCCAGCAGCAAAGAGTTCATGTTATGGTGAACTCCATCATTTCTCCTCCTTGACTCCACCCCCAGCAAATGATTGATTGAAACAATGACTTCAAACCGAGTGTTGTATGTAGGCTAGAGCATAGTTCTTTACTCTTAACATCGCCCAAATGCACTGAAGAGATTTCAGCTGAGCAAATACTATAGTCGAAGTCTCAATTCACAGTCATATTGTCATAAACAACAGCAATCTTTTGGAAGAATATGAGTGTTTACATGTCACAAGAGTAATTTGCTACTACTTTAAAAAAATTATTTTATTTTATTTGAAAGGTAGAGAGACAAAGAAAGAGAGACCTTCCATCTACTGGTCCACTCCCTATATGTTTGCAACAGCCAGGACTGGGCCAGGATTAAGTCAGGACCCCAGAATTCCATCCAAGTCTCCTATGTGGGTAGCAGGGACTCAAATACTTGAGCCGTCACCTACTGTCTCCTAGGGTGCACATCAGCAGGAAGCTGGAATTGGTAGTAGACCAGGACTTGAACCCAGGCACTCCAATGTGGGCATCCCAAGTGGTGCCTTTCTTAACCACTGTGCCAAAGACCCATCCCTAGTTACAGTTTTCCATGGGCATACCAGAGAAATCTCAACTTACGTAAGTCTTAAATCATTAAGAAACCTGCTTATCCTATAGCAGCTAGCTAATGGCTGACTTTGGGCTAGGATGTCAGTTCCCTAATACATCTCTTTGGTTTTCTTTTCAGAGTAAGAGACAAGGACAGCAGAATAGGGAAGATATCATGATGTGAATTTGCATCTTATGGGCAGATTTTACCTTCCTGGTGGGAATCAGTGTTTGAAGCAAGATATCAGATTCTTTCTAATTACAACATATTCACAGGTGCTTAGCAATTAAATTTCAGGGACTTTTGGTTTCTGTTTCTCAACAGACAGCTTTACAGAAACACTGCCTGCATACTATGCCCCAGCACACTGGCTGGGGGAAGAGGCTATAGATATTTTCAGCTGCAGCTCACCAAATATCAGGATCTCTGAATTGAGCCAGGAAGCAACATATAATCTTCAGAAATAGTGACCCCCTTCCCCAGAATTACAATGATTGTGTGTTTTGCTTTATATAATTGGGTTTCTGTTTGTTTTCAGGAACTTTATCATCTAAATGGTCATTAGTCTTACTTATTCAAATGTCTACTTGCCATTTGGCTTGCAATTAAGAGTTTGAAACAGATTCCAACAATTCTTTTGATTGCCAGCATTCCAATCATAATAAAAGAGTGATTTTATTTTACATTGTTGTTGTGTCCAAGGAGGGAGAATCATGTAATATATACAATTTTCCCACATAGCGCAGTGTTGAGCAATGTAATTTTCTGTGTATTCTCGTCTGAGAATATTTTCAATATTTCTGGATTGTCTCTGCACTCAGGAGCAGGATTGAAATCTCCACTTTGGTATTTATCTGACTCTGTGATAGCTCAGTCGTCTGCTGCCAAATGCCAAGATAGGGGGAATCTCATCACCCAGAGACCAGCTGCATGATGGGCAGTTAATAGATATATCAAACCTTAGGATATATGCTAAGCTGAAGAGATGATTGGTTGGTTGATACACTGATTGATTAGCATAGGGAGAATGGGTTTCTTCTTGACAACCTAAGATTATGCTTCAGCTAAGCTCAAATTGCTTACACCTCTTCTATTGGGTTTAAAATTACAGTCCTGTCATCTAAAATCTCTCTTCAATGAAATTTTTACCATATATAAAAATTAAAGGGAAAAAGAAAGTAGGAGCACTGGATAAGAGTAAATGGAGTAGATACATTTCATGCTCCTATTGTTGATTCCACTAGGAAAAGTTGATATGTAAATCCCCTTGAAAAAATGTTACACATTCCATAAACGATTACTGAATATTATACGATAATTCAGGGGGAAAAGTTCAGTATGTTTAAATCGGTGAACATTATATTTTCAAATACATTAAAGTAAGTTCTCCTCCGTACAAAAATGAGAATTAAAGGAAGGCCTCCTATTAATCAGGTTTTCTTTCTAAGACACACAGACCCCATCCTTGGACTTTTCCTAATTTTAACTGCTGGCACGCTTTCTGGGGGCAGGGGAAGAAAGGGCAGACTTAAGGAGACTGCGGATTAGCTTTGTATTTGAAGCAGCTCCATGCCAGTGGTAACTTGTTTAATTAGCAGTAGGGATCCTAAAGACAGTCACGTGTGCACCTTGCAATATTTGAACATTGTGCCTGTTTCCCAGGCATGTGCCACCAGATATGCTTGAAAATGAAACAAGACCAGCTGAATGAAGGAGAGGCAACCCTGTTCCATCAAACCCTACGCTGGCAGTTAAGTGGCATTGAATAAAAATCATCAAGACTTTACACAAAAGGCCAACATTTTAGGTCTCTACATACATCTGATAGTCTTAGTTAACAGTCAATTCATTAAAATTGAGCTTGGTTTATGATGTCCTGTGTAAAGATTCAATCTCATTGTGCTCCGAAATATCAGACTGGTTAATGAAAGGCCTTTGCTCTCTCTCCTTTCTCCTTCCTCCCCACTCCCTTCCCCCTCCAAAAAAAAAAAAAAAAAAAAAAAAAAAAAACCGTGCCGGTAAGCTTGAATTCAGCACTTTGAAGACCACCCCCTCCTCTGCCTGAGCAAATAAGGATTTGGTCGCCGAATCACACTGGATAAGTGGTTCATTGAGAATGTTAAAATCTGCATTAATAAATAGGACTGGGCTTCTCGGATTTTCCCCCTTCCTATCAGCTATGAGCGGTAGGGGATCAGCTGCGACTGAAATCCCCAGCTGAACAACCCACATACAACTCAGTGAGCAGACTTAAAACAAGGCCATTTATTGGTGACTGTTATGCAAACAAAGCGTCCAAGTCTTAGAAACAGATGTCAACTGAAGCATATGCTTACTGTAAACTGGAATTTGATTCTCTTTATAAAAATAGACATAAATGGGCCTTCAGAAAGTAGACTGCCTCTTGTTGTCTACCACTGCCTAACTTGATTCAGCCTCCAGCTTTTAAAGAGATGAATAGACTGATATGTGAGGGCAAAAGAATAAAAGTTAAAAAAAATTAAATTGGAAATAAATGATAACATGTTGGAGCAGTTCCCAGAAGCAATTTTACGGATTTTTTTTTTTCCTCTAAAAACACAAGACAGGAAGTTAAAAGCTTAGTGCAGGTCACCCATGGCATGTCGAGTTATCATTTTCTGCCACTTAGGGTGGAAGGGAAGCGGCGGCACATTCGGGTGGCAAGTTTCGCAGCGCATACTTTCTACGCTCCTCTCTCTTTCCTCCTCTCTCCCTTACCTCTTCTCACATCTTGATGTCTTTTAAATGTCACTTATTTTACATGAGGCAGTTGGTGGAGACATGAGTCAACAGCAATCAGAGCCATTATCCCCTGCAGCGAGCCCTGGTCTTAATGCATTGTGACACCCTTGCTGGCCAGCCACCGATTTACCTTTCTGCTTCTTAGGGAATTAAGTGGCATCATGTGAAAATGGTTGTGATATGAACAGCATGGGCAGAACGGGTATTAAATTTACCTCTCAGCCTAAGTGAATTTCCCTCACATGTGACTAATCAGAATGAAAGCTTGTGGACCCAGGCTGAGCTGGCCAGCACTTCCCCACCCCTGGGACCTGGGCTATTTTGTTTTATCTCTTTGTACAAGCTGGCAGAAGTTTAAAGTGAAGGGGATAATCCAGTGCTGGTGTCTTTATGAAATAACATCCTTACATGAAGAGGCTTTTAACTGTCTGTCGCTGTCCTCTCAAAAAAAAAAAGAGTGTGACAATCTCATTTTGCTGAGCACCCTCCCATGAAAAGAGAAAATAATGGCACGGCCGCCATGGCTAGTACTGACCTTACATGATCCATTATCCACTAAACACTTTAAAAGTCAGTTTTACATACACGGCGGGGGGAAATGAGGAAACTATCACAATCATTTTCACTTTAGTGAATTTGTCGTCCATTTGAAGTCAGTCACTTGATATCCCAACACATGCAGCCAGTGTCACAGTGCAATGCAAAAGCAAACGCCAATGATTAAAAGATGCCAAACACAGACGTGCTGGCACCCTGTGATTGAAGAAACCTGCTGGGAGGGATGGCAGCAGTGGAGTGGCTTTGCGTGAACTTTCCTCAAACTTAGAAAGAAGGGAAAGAACAATCAAGGACTGAGTCCTTCAGATTTTTAGAAGTGCTTGACATTCCTTCAAAAATATGTTTTACTCACCACTTAGCGGAGATCAGTAGGTGCCAAAGGAAGTGCAGGCAGAGCAATTATCGTCCTGCACAGTCAGCCTGATGCTTATTCACAGACAAGAGTGGCTTGCATTCTGCCATGAGCCAACTGTGCATGTTGCTGATAATAGGGCAGAGGTATTGCTAAATTGGTACTGAAATAGCACACCTCATTTACTTCCAGCAACTTATTTGTGGAAGGCAATGAAGGCTGGAATATTTTCTCATAACTACGAGAATACTCAACTCATTGTGAACATTAAAATTAGGTTTTTTTTTTTTTTGATATGGCACATGCTATGCATTTGCTTTTCCTTAAACAGGAACTTCCATGCTTAGAGTGTAACACTAATGGCATTTCTTTCCCCTGGTGGATAATGCAATGCTTCATTAATAAACCATCTAGAAGCCTGACTAGTAATCAGAGTCTTGGTCACTTTACAGTTCTTCACTCAGAAGTTCAAAGACTGTTCCCCTCCATTCTGGTAATGCATTTATTCTTAAGCCCTCTGCTCTAAGCAAAGTACTCAGAGTGGAAAAAAAAATTGAGGGCAGACATGGCAGAGAGCGTGGTAGGAGCTCACAGCCGTGGCAGCAGCCCAGTGTGATTGCTGAATTTTGAGCCACATTTACAGAATTTGATTTTACTACATTAGGGTGCTGGGGCAGGGGCACAAGGAATCGGTCAAACAAATGGTTACCATATTCTTAGCTTGACTCTCTCGGTTTCATCCTGGACCCCATCCCATAGTCAGCCTAGAGGGAACCAGGATGGTTTATTGAAAAGAGTCTGGGGGCCGGCGCCGCGGCTCACTAGGCTAATCCTCCGCCTAGCGGCGCCGGCACACCGGGTTCTAGTCCCGGTTGGGGCGCCGGATTCTGTCCCGGTTGCCCCTCTTCCAGGCCAGCCCTCTGCTGTGGCCCGGGAGTGCAGTGGAGGATGGCCCAGGTGCTTGGGCCCTGCACCCCATGGGAGACCAGGAAAAGCACCTGGCTCCTGGCTCCTGCCATCGGATCAGCGCGGTGCGCCGGCCACATCGCGCTGGCCGCGGCGGCCATTGGAGGGTGAACCAACGGCAAAGGAAGACCTTTCTCTCTGTCTCTCTCTCTCACTGTCCACTCTGCCTGTCCAAAAAAAAAAAAAAAAAAAAAAAAAGAGTCTGGGGAACCTGGTTCATAAAGCAGTTGGAGGCGCCACTCCTCTCAGATTGCACTGGGACCAAGACAACTCAAAACCCACCAGTCTGCTACTGGACTCCAGGGGGCTTCCAACCCAACGTGGAGACCAGGGAACAAAAATGGTCAAGCAGGGCAAGAGGAAAATAGAATGTGGGGCAAATCAGTTATGGGTGAAGAAAAGGCACTGGTGGCCTGCCATTTTCACAACAGCAGCGACTTCCCTTTCCAGAGCTCCCGAGAGAGAGGCTGAGGTGAGGTGGGCAGGCAGCGTCAGAAGGAGAGAACACTTAGGAGACAACACACAACATTCACTCTTACAGACTTGCTCATGAGAGGAAAAGCAAGCACGAGACTGCAGAGGGGAGCTTGCAAACGCCAAGCTGGCCATTGAGCAGTACTGCCTGTCTCTGTTTTTGCTGAGTTAAGCCTGCTGTGGGGAGAAAAATAAGAATACCCAAGTGATCAGTGTTTAGAATTTGATTACGCACTTCAGGAACGAGACAGGAGTAATGAATCCCACCCGAGTGTTTGGCTAGATTGGCCATTTTAAACATGACTGAACCATTAGCTGGAAGTTGGAGTGGGGTGCCAGGAGTGGTCATGCTGTTTGCTGATGAGCGAGGAGCCACGTGTGCTCAGGGGGGCTCTGCAGCAGTCTCAGGGAGCCCTCAGGAATGCTAGAGAATTATCTACTGTACGTGGCTATCCCTGGATGTCTAATACAGGATGGGGATCTAACACCACTCCCATTTTCACTACCTATTTCTCAACACTCCACAACATTAAGGGGAAGAATCCGTCTACAGGGCACCGCCGTGCGTCTACTTTTTCCACGCCAGTTGTTAGTAAATATTTCTCCAAGCTACTCGTAAAGATTGCTTCACTTGTGGGTGTTGTGAAGATGTTTTCTGAGACCCAGCAACGCAGCTCCATAAAGAACACAGTTAGTTCAGTTCACACATGGAATTTCTATCTTCAATGAAGCTGGACGTGACCTGGCTACTCTGGACAGCTCCCTGGGGTGCAGATCGCTGATGAGGAAGTTGGGATTTAATTTGCTTGCATGACTTTACTCCATGAACTGAGGGCAATCTTCTAGCCAGGTGTCCCTCCTGCTGAAAATGCACAAGTCTGCCTGTTTTCTTGCTGAATAGAACCAAGGGGTGGGGGAAGGAGTGGGTTATGTTTGCTGACTCTGCTTATCCCAGTTAAAACTCTTGGCACACTCGAAATTATGAAAAAGCTCAGTCCACCTCTCCATTAATCCCTGTAACTGCTCTTAAACATGGAAATGTCACTTCACTGACTTCATAGCAGTCCTTTTAAAAATGAAGTTGGACCCATTAAATCTCGCAGGTTGCAATTCTTTTGTCTAAAACAATTTTGGTCAAGCAGTTCAGGAGATGGAAATTTCCTCCAAGATTATTTTAGAAATTCTAAATGTGAGATCATATCTCAAATAGGAAGGGTCGACATGGTCACCGTCCTCTGGTAGACAGAATCAAGGCCATCGTAACATAAAACATCATGCTAAAACAGGGTGTTGTGCTTCCTGCAGGTGACTCAATTCTGAGAGAAAAGACATCCTTATACGTGCAGAAGCCTAGTGAATTGGGAGTGTGAAGACAGAATTCAAAAAGAGAGAAGAATTGCCATTTACTTAGTATCTACTAAATCCTGGATACTGTGCTAGACTGTTCACAAATATTGTTTCTTTTGATGTTCAAAATATCTTGCACATTAGGCTGTCTTCCACATACAGGGACACTGAGGCTACTGGAGGTTGGGTGCCACCCAAGTGGGTGAATGGCTGTACTCGGGTTTGAATCCACTCCAATCTCTTAGATCCACCTGACTATAGGACCCCTGCCACAGGGACAGCAAGACTGGAATGGGCATAAAGAGGATTAGGGAGACACAACTGACAGCCCTTTATGATTTACTGAACTGGGGGATGTGGAGAAAGAGCCTCACAGATGACTGACAGGTGTAGGGTCATGTGACTGGGGAATTTGGGTGTCCTTAACAACAGGGGTACCAGAATGACAGCCTGTTTTGAAGACCAAATAATGATGGCCTTGTTTTTGTACATACTGAGTTGAAAGTTCTAAAGAAATATTGTTGGTACAACTACTGGAAATATGAAACTAGATTCAATGCCAAGGTTAAATTTAGGATATAAATTTAAGAAACAGTTATTGAGATATTAGAATAAAAAGTAGGAGTAGTGGAGAGAGAGAGAGAAGCAGGAAGAGTTTCCATAGGGAAAAGCTGTGTGGCCTTGATGAGTCACTTCACTTGTTTGAGTCACAGGGATAATCAAGGGATGAATGGATAAACAAAATGTAGTAATTACATACAGTGGAATCATATTCAGCCTTAAAAAGGAAAAAAGTTCTGACTCCTGGTACAACGTTGATCAACCTTAAGGCCACGATGCTGAGTGAAATCAGTCATAGAAAGGCAATTACTGTATGATTCTACTTGGATGAGCTACTTGGAAGAGTCAGATTCACAGAGAGTAGAATGGTGGTTTCCCTGGGCTGGGGGGAAGAGAGAATGGGGAATTAGTATTTATTGGATACTGAGTTTCAGTTTGGGAAGACAGGAAAATTCTGGAGATGGATGGTGGTGATGGTTGAACAATAACACCACTGAACCATGCACTTAAAAATGATTAAAAAGGTAAATTTAATGTTAATTTACTATAATTAGAAAACAATCAATCAAAACAAAAAAAAATTTTTTTTGACAGGCAGAGTGGACAGTGAGAGAGAGAGACAGAGAGAAAGGTCTTCCTTTGCCGTTGGTTCACCCTCCAGTGGCCGCTGCGGTGGCGTGCTGCGGCCAGTGCACCGTGCTGATCTGAAGCCAGGAGCCAGGAACTTATCCTGGTCTCCCATGGGGTGCAGGACCCAAGCACTTGGGCCATCCTCCACTGCACTCCCTGGCCACAGCAGAGAGCTGGCCTGGAAGAGGGGCAACCGGGACAGAATCTGGCGCCCCGATCGACCGGGACTAGAACCCAGTGTGCCGGCACCGTAAGGCCAAGGATTAGCCTGTTGAGCCGCGGCACAGGCCCCTTCAAAACAAATTTTTTAAAGTGGAGATAAGAATATGTATATCCTAAGTTGATGGGAAAATGAGACAATATTTGAAAATTTGGCCAATAATTTATCTGAAATGTCAATAAATATCACTTTCCTCTATTTTTCTGGAAAGGAAGGGAGAGAAGAGAGATGAGAGGGAGTGGGAGAGGGGTAGTAAGATTAGAGAGAAGAAAATCAGAAAGGTTAAGATGTTACGGAAGTCACAAAAGTACATATTTGTAAAAAAGTGGTCAACAACGTGAAATGCTGTGAGGGAAGGGAATATTCTGGAATCTGAGAGAGCTTCATGAGAGTGCTGACACCAGCCGAAGAATTGAGGGAAATAAAAAGGAATCAGCCACCAGACGAGGAGGTGCGGGAATACAGAAGAGAAAGATGGACGAGGACTGAGGGAATGCCGGGAATGTTAGCTAAGGCAAGATTCTCTCACTGTCTTTTGGTGACTTGCTGTTTTTTTTTTTTTTTTTTTTTAAAGAATGGTAAGTCTTGAGTGTGTTTGTAAACAAAAGAAAATAAATTAGTGGAGGAGAGCAGTAAATGATGCAACAGATAGAGGAGAAAGGAGAGGATAGATCAAAACCACAGGTGGAAGATTTTGCTTTGGAAAGGAGGGAGTCACATTTCGGATGGGAGAGAAGTGGAGAAGATTGATACTTGTTTTTTTTTTTTTTTTTTTTTCCTTGTGGGGAAGAAATCATTATGAGCCAAGAATGAGAGGCTATTAGCAGGGTAGAGAAACAACAAAGCTGTATAATCAACTCTTAATTATCAGCATTTTGGTTTATCAGCTTCAAATCTTGCTTTCAAGCAAGTTAGCACTTACTCAGCTTAATTACTTGCTTTGTTAGCATTTCAAACTCGGTGTAATATAACTTTGTATGTGGCCTGCAGCCCAGCAGGGTAGCATTTTGACACCTGAACACTTAACCACTTCCGTTGTTCTGGGGAAGGATTTACAGTGGGGCACTTAGGTGGAGGCTGGGGCTTCGCAGCAGTCTGAGAGACAAGCAGTTAAGCTGCCCAGGTGTTACCTCGTGTGTTCTCATTGTGCAGAGCCATTACTTTGTTCACAGGGATTTCTCTATCAGGTATCTATTTCTTCAATCATGTATTCAACCACCATTTATATACCAGAGACTGTGCTCTGAGTTTCGGATACTAAGATGGTCCCTGCTAGCTGGGGAGACAGATGGATAAACAGATCATTAAAATACTATGGAGTAAGTGAATAATATCAAAATACAAATGTGAATAGCTTAGTGGAAATCGCAGTGAGCGACATACCATCTTGGATTGTCAGCCTTTTCTCCCCTCCCCCATAATAGTGAGTCTTCTTATTTGTAAAAATGTTTTAATTATTCATTTATCTATTTTAAATTTATTTGAAAGGCAGAGTCGCAAGCGAGGCAGACACAGAGATTCACTTACCAGCTGCTCACACAACACAACAGCCAGGGCTAGGCCAGCCAAAGCCAGGAGCCAGGAATTTTCCCACATGGGTGGCAGGGACCCAAGTACTTGAGCCATCACCTGCTGCCTCCCAGGGTGTGCATTAGCAGGAAGCTGAGTCAAAGTGGAGCCAGGACTTGAACCCAGACACTCCCATATGGGATGCAAGTGTACCAAGTTGCATCTTAACCACTGCACCAAATGTCTGCCCCTTAAATTTGTACTTATTTATCTTATGTGAGACACACAGTCATACATACACACAGAGAAAGAGAGAAGAGCCTTCCTGACGGCTGGGTCATTCCACACGCCCTCAGAAGCAGAGCAGGGACTCGAATCCAGTATTCCTCTATGGGATGCAGGTGTCTCAGAGGAGTCCTCACGGCTGTTCCAAATGCCCGCCCCTCAACCTGTCCTTCTTAAGTAGTTGCAATAGTGATGAGTTGATTATATTCTAGCCAATGCTTACATACAGATCAGTGGAATAACGAGGTATCCTGATAAATCCAGGCTAGCAACGACAAATTTTGTGAACACTGTCAGACAGTGAGTGATTCCACTGCAGGGAAAATTCAGTCAACTTCTCTTTTCTTTGGATAATACTACAGGTTTTGGGGCATCAAAAGTAGCAAACATATTCCAACTTTTCCCCATTTGTTCTGAAGGAGACTTACTGAGAAGCTCATTGACTGCTGGGCCAGGTTGCTAAAAGGAGCTCCATGAAACAGCGTTTTACCTCTCTCAACTCCTTTTTTTTTTTTTTTTTTTTTGACAGGCAGAGTGGACAGTGAGAGAGAGAGACAGAGAGAAAGGTCTTCCTTTTTGCCGTTGGTTCACCCTCCAATGGCCACCGCGGCCAGCGCACCGCGCTGATCCGATGGCAGGAGCCAGGTTCTTATCCTGGTCTCCCATGGGGTGCAGGGCCCAAGCACTTGGGCCATCCTCCACTGTACTCCCTGGCCACAGCAGAGAGCTGGCCTGGAAGAGGGGCAACCGGGACAGAATCCGGCGCCCCGACCGGGACTAGAACCCCGTGTGCTGGCGCCGCAGGCAGAGGATTAGCCTAGAGAGCCGCAGCGCCGGCCCTCTCAACTCCTTTTTAATTGATGCTCTCGCTTTCTTACATCAGTGTCCAAAACTTTGCTTCTCTTCCCAACGCCCTCCCTCCCTGGGCCTCTGTGGGGAGCAATCTGGACTAGACTAAGTTACTCGAATTAGGACTTATTCTATGCATCTGCTCTCCCACAATATGGCGCTGGGAGAGAAGTAAACAGCTTCCGCACAGCTGCCTCCAGTTCAACTAATAAACTGTAGGACTTGCTCCTGATTGGAGAGCAGCGTACTCGGCGTGTGGGCAGCCGAGTTAGGATTGGCGGAGGAGGACTATAAAGGAGGAGAGAGACGGCATGCACCGGGAACATCTATGGGGAACATCTAAGGGGAACACCTGTGCAGCCCCCGAGAAGAGCCGGCCGGCGGTGTGCCGCTCCCCTGCGGAAGTGGGGAATGTGGCCAGGGGGAACTGCCCTTCCACGGAGGTGGAAGGGACAGTAGCCAACCCGGGAAGAACCAGCAGCAAACCCGGGGAGGGCCGAGCAGACGAAAGAACAGCGCAGGGTCCTGTGTCGTTCCTCCATGAAGAGGGGGAGCGACATAATGGTGCCGTGACTCGGATATGAAGCCTAGGCAGGGTTCAGTGTTGCTCCTCCATGAAGAGGGGGAGCGACATAATGGTGCCGTGACTCGGATAGGAAACCTAGGACGGATAAAAAACTTAGGAGGGAAGAAACGGGAAGAACTAGGGAAAATATCGGAGAGAGAAACTAGCAAACAGCCTAGGGAAAATACCGGAGAGAGAGACTAGCAAACCGCCTAGGGAAAAGCCGGACGAAAAAGGAGCCGGAAGAGGGCGAAAAGTTGAAACTAGAAGCTGAAACGTGAGCCTGGTTGGGATCCGTCTGATTAGCCCGGGGAGCAAAGGACGGGAAGCCAAACCGTGGGGC
The DNA here is from genome assembly GCF_964237555.1 of Oryctolagus cuniculus. NCBI lineage: Eukaryota > Metazoa > Chordata > Mammalia > Lagomorpha > Leporidae > Oryctolagus > Oryctolagus cuniculus. The sequence goes on from NC_091433.1 coordinate 158,011,777, forward strand.
GGAGACGTACGCTGGGTTGAATTCGCCAGGCTAGCCCAGGGAACTTAGATTGAATGCTAGTGGCGGACACGTAAGCTACGCTGTGTTACTCGCGGAAGCCGCCGCGTGCAGAGAGAGCACGGGGCGTGAGTAGATAGGGAACGGGGCTGGCGTAGGCCGTGGTTCAGACGCGAAAGGGTTAAGCGTGGAGACCGCGGAGCGCGCGAAACCGAGCCGCGCAAAGCCGGGAAGCTGCGCAGATGAGAGAGGCGCGCGGGCTGAAGCGGCGCAGAGTCGGGAACCCGCCGGCGGGGCGAGGTGCCGGAAAGCTGCGGGGATAAGAGAAACAGAAGTTTAGAAGTAAGATGAGAAAAATAGGAATGCTGGAAGATAGAAGTAAAATGGGAGAAATAGGAATGCCCGGAGATAGAGAAATAGAGAAATAGAAAGGCCTCCCCTCAACATGGCAATTAGAAGGCTTGGATTCGGTCTGCCCGATTAGTGAGGCGATGAGCACCTGGGCGGCTAGCAGCTTATGCGCCGCAGGTCACCGAAGACAGGCACGAATTAACATCAGTAAGGCTTCCCCACAATACCGCAATTAGAAGGCTTGGATTCGGTCTGCCTGATTAAGGCGGTAAGCGCCAGCAAGCAGCTCGACCAGAGTATGAGCTGCAGGTCACCGAAGATAGGCACGAACCAACACTAATAAGTCTCCCCCACAATAAGGCAATGAGAAGGCTTGGATTCGGTTTGCCTGATAGGTTTTGTAAACACCTGCAGGCAGTTCTAGCAGAGCAGAGCATGCGCTGCAGGGCACCGAACACAGGCACGCATCAGCGCCTAAAAACCTCCTCACAACATGGCGAAGAGAGGACCCGGATTCGGTTTGCCTGATAGGACTTGTAAGAGCCTGTGGCAACTCTAGCAAGTAGAGCAGAGTGTGTGCCGCGGGACACCGAAGACAGGCGCGTATCAACGCTAAAAAATAAAAAGAAAGGGGGATCTGTGGGGAGCAATCTGGACTAGACTAAGTTACTCGAATTAGGACTTATTCTATGCATCTGCTCTCCCACAATATGGCGCTGGGAGAGAAGTAAACAGCTTCCGCACAGCTGCCTCCAGTTCAACTAATAAACTGTAGGACTTGCTCCTGATTGGAGAGCAGCGTACTCGGCGTGTGGGCAGCCGAGTTAGGATTGGCGGAGGAGGACTATAAAGGAGGAGAGAGACGGCATGCACCGGGAACATCTATGGGGAACATCTAAGGGGAACACCTGTGCAGCCCCCGAGAAGAGCTGGCCGGCGGTGTGCCGCTCCCCTGCGGAAGTGGGGAATGTGGCCAGGGGGAACTGCCCTTCCACGGAGGTGGAAGGGACAGTAGCCAACCCGGGAAGAACCAGCAGCAAACCCGGGGAGGGCCGAGCAGACGAAAGAACAGCGCAGGGTCCTGTGTCGTTCCTCCATGAAGAGGGGGAGCGACAGGCCTCCAGTCTCCATATTCTCCCATTCCTTCACTCTCATTTTGCCTGGCTCCTTCATCTCTCATCCTCCCATGTTTTTTAGGTCTTGCAGCAAATGCGTTGGTGTACCACCAAATCAGAACCAGTCTTTCCCCTTTGATTAGCAAAGCAACCAATCACACTGGCCAGGGATGATCTTTACGTCATTGGCTATTTTTTTAATAACCATTTGCTGACCCAAGGGCTCTTTCTTTACCACAGCATCAATTTCTAAAATCAAAGTATAGAGTATTGAACAAAGTTTGTTGGAAAATGAAAAGGTAAGTCTATTTTGGTGCAAAAATTTTTTTCTTTGAAATTCATGCATAGTTTTTTTAATAATACATATTTCCAGGAACTTTTTGAAGATCCTTTAATACACAATTTATTAATATCACTGCTCCTTGTTTCAGTGCTATTCCATTGTTAAAACTGATGTAAGAGAAATTACAAATCACTTGGTCAATGGTTGTGAAATACCTATTTATAAGAACCACTACTTAAAAAAAAAAGCTACAAAGAGAATTCTCCTAACCCTCAAACTATGTGGGATCATCAAAATGTTCATGGAAAATGCATATTATGAAAAAAAACTATACATGGGCTTCTAAATTTTTTTGCATTCAAGGTTACATTTTCCTTTCATTTTCCATAAACTTTTTGAGGTACCCTTGTTATACAAAACACTTTCTATTATGTGATTTAGTTTTTTTTTTTTTGAGGCTAATGATTCACAAGGTACTTAAAGATTTTGCAGTTGTTCAAGTACTTGTAGATCTTATAGTTGCTTCAAGGTTGTCATTTATCTCGACTAAGATAAAGCCATAAATGTATAAAAATGTCTGGTAACCCAGGGCTTGGTGGACAGTCTGGCAAAGAAAGCCGCTCTGAGCTCCTGAGACAGGGAAACAGCGCCACAATGCCCTCTACACCCCGGGGCACGCTCCCCAACCATGTCACGGTGCTCCTTTCCAATGAACAGGTGCTCTGCTCACGTCCAGAGAGACTAGGTTGCACGTCCCTACATGCAGCTAAAAAGGAGCAGTGGCCTAATGGCACAAATGGTCGTTTTGCAAATGCAGATTTGCAAGGGGGCTCAGCCAATGTCAGTCTAAGAGCAACGGGGGAAAAAAGAAAGAAGCCCTCAAAATTACTTACTGGTTCAGCTACAGAAACTAGAAAAGTGGCATTTCAAACCCAAATTGTCTAAGGCTCTCTCCCGTCCACTTGTGAGCTGCATTCAGCTTGGGCAGGTTGCTCTGAGGGTGGAATGCACGCTTCCCAGTATGTGTGTATTGCTGCCATTCACCAGACCTCCTTGCTAGCCTGCAAGTAGCTATCTCCCCATTATACATCCAAAGAGTAATCAGGGTGAAAAGGACAGTCAGTGTAAGAGGAAATAATTGCAGCTTAAACTACTCTTCCTCATTAAGAAGCAAGACTATTTGGGGAGCGTGGGGGTGGGGAGGGTCAGGGAGAACGGTATTGAGTTTTCATCATCCTGTCAGGGCAGGTCAAATTTTAGCTCTAGCAATTTTGGCATGATTTTCTATAATTGCATTACAGTTAAAAGTATATTAATCACAGTAACTACCACCATCCTATGGTGAGAGTAATACTTGCAGGAAGGCGAGGAAAAGAAATCCCAAGTCTGTCCTGGGGTCTGCCTCTGTGTGTTTGGTGAGAGCTGCCTTTTGTCTTGGAGCAATGTGGTTAAGAATCAGTTTTTTTTTTTTAAAAAAAACTTGAGCTGGAACAAAAGAGAAATACATGATAGGAAAGAAATGGAGAAGGTTAAAAAGGGTTGGAGTTTTAAAAGGTCAAACCAACTGACAATATTTCATACACACACAAATCCACGAAAACTCAAGTTAACCATGAGATGTCTCTAAATCAGGATTTTGTTCTAAGGGACTGTTTGGCAATGTCTAGGGACATCGTGGGTTGCCACATTGGGCATGGTGGGGGGGGGGGGTGCTACAGGCATGGTGGGTAGAAAACATTGGTGCTGTTAAGGATACCCTCCATGCACAGGGCAGCCACACAACAGATAGTCATTTCATGCAAAAAAGTCAACAGTGTCACACTGCTCAGAAATCTGGCTCCAAAGAAGCCAAGAGGAAGGCTTCAATATTTTGATTTAATTTTTACACCATATTCCCATTACCCATCGAAGCTTTACTATTAAAAGGTTTGAGGTTGTTATGCATGTCTCACAAAAATACATGGAGATTTAGGGGACTAACTTGTAACCAGAAATGTAGATTTTAAGTGAAATTTAGTAGGGAGGAAAAAGGGTAGGGTTTTTGGGAAGCAGACTTGGTGTACTGGAGTATGACAAAGAAAATTCAGGATTTAATAACATATCAGAAAAACTTCATCATATCCTCCTAAAGGAGACAACAAAGTCAGCTAATCAATAACACTGGGACATTTTAAAAGCTACTTGTTAACTTTGAATGAATAGGCAGCATTATTAATACTGCAAGGATGCCCTAGGTGGCCATCTGCTCCGGAGACTGGGGAGGCCTGGTAAAGAGTCAATTAAGGTGCCACAGGGTCTGGAAAAGATTGACAGGTCAAGAACTTCCTTGACAAAAAGGATGCCTGATGGCAGGAGAGGTGAACTATGCTTTAGACATTCAAGTGTAGTTTCTACGGGACCACCAAGAGGACTGCCTGGAGAAGATGCTGACAGACAGACCTGGCTGAGGTGAGGTAGACTTTTTTTTTAAAGTGTGGCAACTAGATTATGCACATCACCTGGCAACTGACTAGAAATGCAAACTCCCCAGCTCCAGCCCAGACCACTGAAGCAGACACTCTGGGGCCACAAGGGATTATTTGTGGATGTCTAAATGATCACTCATCAGCAATTTCTTAAAGTTCAACCTAATACATTAATATTAAAAACTGTTCATGAAGTCATCCATCGTAACAACAGAAATAAAAGACAAGTGGAAAACTGGGACAAGATAACTGATCAAGGATTAGAATTCAGGATATTTAAGGAATTCTTACAAATCAATAAGAAAAACACAATAAACTCAGTAGAAAAATGGGCCCAAGATAGGAATAGGCATTTTGCAGAGAAGGGAACATGAAAGCATTGAAAAGTTGCTGATTAGTAAATAGGGAAACACAAATTAATGCCAAGAGATGCCATTACCTGTCAGTCCAGCAAGAACTTTTTTTTTTACTAAGTTTTGGCAAAGATATTGTATGATAGGAATCTTCATTTAGTACTAATATTGGTAAAATTCTTCAGAAAATAATTAGGTTAATATCTAGCACATTAGCCCAGTAATTCCACTCCTCAGTATACACCCTGTAGAAATTCTTACACAACCTTGTCTAAGTAAGATCGGAGCTGGCAAACTCAAAAGGCTTCCATAGCCTTGGCAGCTCATGATAAGAGCCTTGGGTGATTACTGACGCCATAAACAAGAGTGTCAATTGTTTAAATCAACAACAGGAGTCACTGTGCACTTACTCCCCATGTAGGATCTCTGTCCTTAATGCGTTGTACTATGGGAATTAACGGCATAACTAGTACTCAAACAGTACTTTATACTTTGTGTTTCTGTGTGGGTACAAACTGTTGAAATCTTTACTTAGTATATACTAAGTTGATTTTCTGTATATAAAGATAAATAAAAATGAATCTTGATGTGAAGGGGATGGGAGAGGGAGTGGGAGATGGGATGGTTACGGGTGGGAGGGAGGTTATGGGGGGAAAAAGCCACTATAATCCAAAAACTGTACTTTGGAAATTTATATTTATTAAAGTTTTTTTTTTTTAAAGAAATTCTTACACACATCCACCAGGAACCAAGTATAAGAATGGCCACAGTCGGGCCAGCGCCGCGGCTCACTAGGCTAATCCTCTGCCTAGCGGCGCCGGCACACCGGGTTCTAGTCCCGGTCGGGGCGCCGGATTCTGTCCTGGTTGCCCCTCTTCCAGGCCAGCTCTCTGCTGTGGCCAGGGAGTGCGGTGGAGGATGGCCCAGGTGCTTGGGCCCTGCACCCCATGGGAGACCAGGAAAAGCACCTGGCTCCTGGCTCCTGCCATCGGATCAGTGTGGTGTGCCGGCCACAGCGCGCTGGCTGCGGCAGCCATTTGAGGGTGAACCAACGGCAAAGGAAGACCTTTCTCTCTGTCTCTCTCTCACTGTCCACTCTGCCTGTCAAAAAAAAAAAAAAAAAAAAAAGAATGGCCACAGTAGTGTTGTCAGCAATAGCAAAAATCCAAAGCGACCCAAATGTTCAACAGTAAAATTGAAAATAAATTGTGATGTAATCATACAGTAAGATACTATGTTTTTGTGAAAATGAATGAACTACAAACATCAAATTTTTTTTTTAAATCTGAAGGTGACTGACAACAAGTCATTGAAGGATTATTTAGTAAGATTCCATCTGTATTAAGATTAAAAAACATGAAAAGCAAAAACAAATTATTTAAGGATACATCAAAAAATTCTACAGAAAAGCAAGAGAATTATGGGAAAAAATTCAAGATGGTAGCTACTTAAGTAGTAGAGGGAGGTGTATGCACTTGGGAAAGGATGCACAGGAGGTGTGAAAAACATTGGTAATTCTAACCCAGGTGGTGGAAACACAGGCCTTAAATTTATTTCTCTTTAAATTAAACATCATTTTACATATGCTCTCTCGTACGTGTATGTCAGAAAAAAGAACAGGAAAAGAAGAGTGAACGGGAGGTGAGAGAGTACAACAGTACTGACAGCTATTGAGTCCTGTGAAGAACAGCAAAGCAACAAGATAGCTATAGAGGGCGCTGTGGAGTCAAGAGTGTTTGTGCTTTTCTTAAGATGCTATTGCTACATGCTTTTCTAGCATTGGGAGTCAATCAGCAGAGAGAAATTTGGTAGTGAAGGAAAGGCAATAATTATGGGAGCAAAACACTTAAGCTTGTGAGGAGCACTGGCTCTAGAGAGTAGCTTAAGAAAGGAGCAAGGATAATTCATTCATCTACTCTGACCAAAGGGGAGAAAGGGGCCTCATGGTGGACACCAGTGGTGGGGATATTTGGTGATGAGAAGATGAAGTAGTTCCAGGGTTTCTTTCCTCCCAGTGACATGCATTTCAGATCTCCGTTGAGAATGCAAGGAGAGGAGATGCTGGAGGTATACAGAGAGTAAATTCACTAGGGAAATGTAGCTGGATTTGATGGCTATGGTCAGCTGCCCAGGTGCAGGTCCAGAGTTTAATTAGAGCTGGGTGATTTCATTAAAGGGAGAGAGGAAGGAGCATGTTGAGTATGAATTACATAGTGATGACCATGGAACATAAATAGGTAAGAAGAGAAATGAGAACCTGAGCTGGGCACGGAGGAAGCAGTGACAGGTGATGAAAAACATACAGGATGAACTGAACAGAGGTGTAAAGGTTACACATTGTTGGAGTAGAGTTATCCCAGTAACTAAACTGCAGAAAAAAGTGGGGAACAAGAGGATGTGGTCCTTGACTTGCAAAGTTTGAGGCGATGTGGTTATTGACGATGACACGGTCTCAAGTATGGCCTTGGCAGTTAGTAGCTAAGATGGTGTGGAGGAAAAGAACTTCAGAGGAGATGAGATCAAGAATTAGAGAAACTGGGAATAGATGATCTATCTACATAGATGCTGAAGATGTTCAGAATAACGACGAAGAGGAAGATAATGAGTTAAGTTCTAAAATCTTCAAGAGATAAGCAGGTGGTCCTAGGGATCAACAGATAATCACAACTTGTACTTCAAAGGTGCTACAGTTCTTGAGAGAGAAGAAATGTATGAAAGTGGCCATACGGAATGCTGGTAAGAAGGATGAAAGAGGCCGGTGCCACGGATCAATAGGCTAATCCTCTACCTAGCAGCGCTGGCACACCGGGTTCTAGTCCCGGTCGGGGCGCTGGATTCTGCCGGTTGCCCCTCTTCCAGTCCAGCTCTCTGCTGTGGCCCGGGAGTGCAGTGGAGGATGACCCAAGCGCTTGGGCCCTGCACCCCATGGGAGACCAGGAGAAGCACCTTGCTCCTGCCTTCCGTGGCGGCCATTGGAGGGTGAACCAATGGCAAAAGGAAGACCTTTCTCTCTCTCTCTCTCACTATCCAATCTGCCTGTCTAAATAAATAAATAAATAAATAAATAAATAAATAAATAAAGGATGAAAGAGAGCCTCTGACTGCTAAGAGGAGGGTCTTCAGGAGGGAGCCAGATGAGGATTTCATTTGCTGGTGACAGAGGTATACTGGGGTGTGAGTCTTGAGGAGACTGGTCAACACAGTCCCATAGGCCAAGATGGGGAATTTGTTGAAGTTAGTGTTGAGGACGCTTTCGCTAGCAGGTGGGGACCATTTGGGACCTGCTGGATCCTAAAGCCCTCAGTGATGAGTGGTCTGAATTGGAGGCTCTCTTCCCAAGAACACAAGCTGATTGAAAGGTTTGTAGGGTTTTGCCTTTCCGTCAGCTAAAATATGCACTTCAGAGCATTTTATGCAACGCCAAGATGAGTGTGGCTCCATCTCTGCATTCCATATATGATGAGACCACTATCCCAAGATCTAAGTTTCACGGGTGCAGAAGGTGGGAGGGTAGGCAAATTAGTTACTTCTCTTTCTCTATGGGTTCTTAATGAGTTGAGATAAGATACCAGGAAACAAAAGAATACCAAAGTGAAAGTCAGCTTTACTACAAGTAAGGCTGAGCTGGAGAACATGAACTCCTGAACTTAGACCTCGGGGTCTGCCTATCCATCCCGTTTGCAAGAAGTTTGAGGATAGCAGGCCTGGCTTACCTGCTTATCACATTCTGGGGCCAGAAAATCTGGGAGGTGAGTAGGTGGTATATTGGGAAAATGCCAATAAAGAAAAAGTGGCAGAATTTAGTCATGTTTAGGGTAAATAACATTAGAAAGCCTCACATTTCCAGTAGTTCCTAGGAACTCAATGATTTAATGAAACTGTCTGAAACATGCCTGGCCCACGCCTTCGGTTATCTCCACATGTTCCCTAGTCTCTTAGACTGTGAGTCAGTTTTGACGGGTGAGTGGCTTGGCCACATTTAGAGATCAAAATGTAAACATTTCCCCCGCAGGAGCTCTCTTGTGTGTCTTTCCATCCCTTCAGTGCATGGTCTCACTCAGGCTCTCATATTGCAACAGTTTCCCAATATAACCTATGAATTCCCAATCCAACTGCAGCTCCGATCCCGGACAAATTCTTTCTCTCATTCCAGAAGCTTTTATTGGGTACACATACATAAGATAATACTAGGTACCAAAGAACAGAATGATGAGTGTACAACCCCCATTTCACCTTCAAGATGCTGCTTCTAGGGCATTCAAGGAACTTTAAAACATTTGTGGAAAAATGGAATTAAAAGATAACAGGATTTTGGCGCAAAGAATTTGAAATCTATTCACAATTTTTTTAATAATACATATTTTCCACAAACTTTTTGAACAGCACTCACTCATAAGAAATATAACCAAATAATGATATAGGAAGGCAGGTTGTCCATTAAAAATATAAAATATTTGGGATAAAAAACCACATAAGATATTAAAATTAAGATTTGCATTCAAGTAGATGTTCATTAAAAATACAAAATATTTAGATAAAAAAATGAAGGCAGGGATGTAAGGGATAAATACCTCAAAAATCTGATGAAGAAGTTCAGAAATGGTTGAATGTCATTGCCTGGCTCAATAACTCACTAAATTAAAATCAAACTCCTTAACCTGAAATAGGGCTTCATGATAGGGCCTCAGCGTACTTTCAGTTTGTTAAACCCCTCTGCTGTGTTATACTGTGGTTTAGGTGTTCTCAGCCAGGACTGCCCAGCACATTACAACCATTTTGAGAGCTTTAAAAGAAATCAATAATGTTTAGGTCCCATCCCAGATCAACTATTGCAGAATTCCCAGAGGGTAGGTTTGGACATCAGTACTTTTCAAAGGGCTCCCCCACTCATTCTTTTCCACAGCCAGTGCTGAGAAACATCGCGAGCCAAAGTGAACCACCTGCCAGCCCTAAGTTCTGAAGGCCATCTCCACCAGAAGTTGCTACTCATTTTCTGCCTGCTCTTCCTTCTGACATCCCCTTTAACATCCTAGCAGGAATTTAGGATGTGATCCCATGTTGCCTTTCTTGGAACTTCCCCTCCTCTGAGGGGGTATGCACATCTGAATTCTGTATCAATGTCTGTTTGTGCTTACCTCTCTTACTGTTCTTATACAATCTCTATATTCTAGCTTTTGTGAGTTTTTTTAAAGATTTATTTTATTTTTTATTTTTTGAAAGGCAGAGGCAGAGACAGAGAGAGAGGCTTGCTATCCGCTGGTTCACTCTCCATATGGCCGCAAAGGCTGGAGCTGCGCTGATCCAAAGCCAGGAGCCAGGAGCTTCTTCCAGGTCTCCCATGTGAGTGCAGGGGCCCAAGGACTTGGGCCATCTTCTACTGCTTTCCCAGGCCATAGCAGAGAGCTGGATCAGAAGTGGAGCAGCAATCAGCCCTTAAGGCATTCGGTTCTGGCTAAAAAGCCCATGAGAGTTTCTCAGGCATGGAAGGCCAACACACTGTGGCAAAAAAAATTTCACCTAAATGAAAGATCTCTGTGAGATCCCAGCGGAAAGAACGGGCCATCAAAGAAGGAGGTACCTTTCTCTGAGGGGAGGAGAGAACTTCCACTTTGACTATGGCCTAGTCGAAATAAGGTCGGAGTTTGTGAACTCAAGAGGCTTCCATAGCTTTGGCAGCTCATGAAAAGAGCCTCAGGTGATTACTGACATCATAAATAAGAGTGTCAATTGTTTAAATCAACAACAGGAGTCACTGTGCACTTACTCCCCATGTAGGATCTCTGTCCTTAATGTGTTGTACTATGGGAATTAACGGCATAACTAGTACTCAAACAGTACTTTATACTTTGTGTTTCTGTGTGGGTGCAAACTGTTGAAATCTTTACTTAGTATATACTAAGTTGATCTTCTGTATATAATGATAATTAAAAATGAATCTTGATGTGAATGGGATGGGAGAGGGAGTGGAAGATGGGATGGTTTGCGGGTGGGAGCATGGTTATGGGGGGAAAAACGCTATAATCCAAAAGTTATACTTTGGAAATTTATATTTATTAGATAAAAATTAAAAAAAAGAAAAATCAGCCACACACACACAAAAAATAGAAGTGGAACAGCAGGGACTCAACTGGTGCCCACATAGGATACTAGTACCACAGGCGGCGGCTTTACCTACTACGCCACAGAGCCAGCCCCTCTAGTATAATTTATATATGTCTTATCTCCTCTATTAAGTTGTAGATATCTTATGACAATATTAATATTCATAGCACCTTATATATAGTAAATGCTTAGTAAATGTTAGGTGAAAAACAATGTTATGTGATTAAACATTAATGAAATGAAATTTGAGCCAATAATGGGACATTGATTAACCCATATATTTATTACACATTTATTCGATGCCCAGCAATGATTTAGCCTCTGTAGGTGAGATCCAAGAGGTACTCCACATAGAGGAGACAATAGGAAGATCATTAACATTTGTTATAGACCTACTATGTACAAAAAAATAGGTGTTTCATTTTTGCTATTTCATTTAATCTTTTTTATAGTTTTTTAAAATTTTATTTTATTTTATTTATTTGACAGGTAGAGTTTACAGACAGTGAGAGAGAGACAGAGAGAAAGGTCTTCCTTCCATTGGTTCACTCTCCAAATGGCCACAATGGCCGAGCTATGCCGATCCGAAGCCAGGAGCCAGGAGTTTCTTCCTGGTCTCCCAGGCGACAGCAGAGAGCTGGACTGGAAGAGGAGCGACCAGAACTAGAACCTGGCACCCATGTGGGATGCCAGCACCGCAGGTGGAGGATTAACCTAGTGTGCCACGGCGCTGGCCCTCTCATTTAATCTTCTTAACAAACCAATAAAGTATCATTAGCCTCATTTTGTGATCCCAAAATTATAGTCTTAAATAGGTTCTGTAATTCATCCAAGTTCACAGGGCAACTACATCTACATTCAAACTTATATCTAATTTCAGAATTCAAGTGCTTTGTAGTCTGTGCCACTAAACAACTATTATCCAGTTTCTGGACTGAAGAACTTACACAAAGTGGGGCTGAGAGGCTGTGGTGCAGTGGTGACCTCCACGGCAGTCCCTGGCCACCCTACTCAAACAGCACCTCCCCGTCACTTCTCTGTCTCCTGTGCCTGTGTTTTCTTCTCCTTAGAGCTACCACCATACTGCTTACCAAGAATTGCATTTAACTCTTTATTGGCTGTCTTCTCCAACTAGAATGCAAATTTGTCTGTTTTGCTCATTGTTGTATCCCAGCTCCCAAGAACAATATTTGTTTGCCACAAAGTTCATCAATTTACACTTCTTACATGAACAAATGAAAAGATTCATGGCCAAGATGGTACCTTGGAGAATATTTAGGGTTTAGGTGGCTAAGGAAGTGAACAACAAGATATTATAGTGAGTAAAACCTCAAGTGTGTCGGCACGGGGGTTCTCACTGACATGGCATGCTCAGGATAAGAAGACCAATCTAACAGTTCTGTTGTGGTTGCAGGAGGCGAAGAAAGGCTTACTGAATACAAAGCTTATGAAAAGGAACCTGAGTGGAAAAAGACCAAAAAACCTTGAGAAAGTTATTTCCCTCTAATGTCAGCACTGAAATGTCCATAGTCAAAATGTTGGACACAATTACACAGAAGGGGAAACTCAAAGATGAGCTGATTTATTGAATTATTTTCATTTTTGCTTGAAGATGGCAGTTGAATGTGTGGGAATCTACCATGCAGAAGCTATGAACAAAGGCTTGGGCGTCTCCACAACTATGATCGAACTTCTGAGTGTGAAGATCATTGCTTCTCAGGTGGAGAAATCAGCTGACATCTGGATGAAATGCGTGATCCTGAATTGGATCCCAGACCCAGAACCTCTCCCATCACCCAGAAAACTGTAAAGAACCTGATTGGGATAATTGGCACAATAAAAACATGTTGAAATATTTAAAGTAGTATGATGTTTGTAACTTACTATCAAATTGTCCAGAAAAATTAATATGTATAACTACTTATATCTGTATATAATCTATATTTACATCTAGAGAGAGAGAAAGTAAATAATATATGGGAATCCTTTGAAATATTTTTGAAATATTCCTGTAGATTTAAAAAATTATCAAATTAAAAAGTTACTTTCCAAGCCAAAAACCAACAGGAAAAAGCACCTTCTCGGGGCTGGTGTTGTGGTGCAGCAGGTTAAGCCTCCACCTGCAGTGCCAGCATCCCATATCAGTGCCAGTTCAAGTCCTGGCTGCTCCATTTCCAATCCAGCTCCCAGCTGATGTGCCTGGGAAGGCAGCAGAAGATGGTCCAGGTGCTTGAGCCCCTGCCACCCACATTGGAGAACTGAATGGGACCCTGGGTACCTGATTTTGGCTTGGCCCAGCCCTGGCCATTGAACCATTTGGGGAATGAACCAGCAGATGGAGGATCTCTCTCACTCTTTAACTCTGCCTTTCAAATAAATCAATAAATCTTAGGGAATAAAACCCTTCTCTTCAAATTTTAATGAGTTGAGTTTTGGATTTGTATATCCAATTGTACAAATGCAGGATGCAGAAAATACAGCTTAATAGCAGTTGATATGGCTAAAATACAATTTCCACTGATAGTAAGTACACTGTAGACTCATGTGGTATAACTGCCAAGGAAGCTAGAAGATCTTCCCCTCAATAAGCAGAAATTGGCAACCAGGGTGAGGACGGCCCCACCTCCCACACTGGCCAGAAGGACTGAGTGTGGCTCTGGACATCACACTTTTACAATGGACCCTGAAAACAGAAACAGGACAACAGGAGTGGGAACGAGGGGAGCAAAGAGGTGAATAGCTCTCAGATGGAGAACAGAGTTGAGTCCGGAGAAGCGGAGGCTCTTGCAGACACAGGAGTGAAACACGGGAGTTGTCTTAGAACATTTGAAGTGCTGCAGTGTGGAAAATGGTATCTGTTTGACTCAGGTCAAACTGAGTAAAAACTTCCCAATAATTTGAGGGTTCAAAAAACATAAGGAGTTGCCTTAGGTTTCTATCATTGGAATTATCAGGAAAACCACTCATCTAAGATACTGTGAACAGCTTCAACATGAGCAGGTGGTGGGGGTGTGGTAGACTATCTTTAAAATTCCTTTACAACCTTGAAAACCTTTAATACTTAATTTAATGTTTAAATATTTTTGGGGAAATATGATAGATATGTGGGCAAGTTATTTTTAGGCAAAGGTATAATATGATCTTCTGTGGAAAGTATGATGGGATAGGAAAGGGATTCACAGGGCCCAGCAGGGCATATGCTATGACTGGAGGTAGTAGTTGACATTTAAACCTGACTCTACTGCCACTGGTGGGCAAGTTATATATTGGCAGCCTCCATTCTTTCCTATTGAAATGCCTGAAAGTTTTGGATTATTCTTCATGTAAATAGAAATAGAAAACTGAAGTAATTACTGGAATGAGCAAAATCACACTGTAATGAAGATTCCATCGCACTGAAAGCAGAGCTGATATCCTTAGAACAGCCTTATAGAAATACCAAGGCTTTAAAAGCTGTTCACAAACGTTATTGCTATTACCTAAATAAAGAAAAATAGAGTAAAATAAAGTGTCATTCTTCTGAACTAACTCATTCTGAATCCAATGCCACTCTGTAAATTAGGCAAGCCATCTACCTTTCATTATGAACCACCTCGTGGCAAGGAAAAGAAAAATCAATCTGTTCTACTCTCATTATTGAACAGTATGAAGATGATATAACAAGCAACACACACAAATAAAAATAATGATTTAATAAAACTAGCTTTACTATTATAGATTGAAAGAGTAAAAAAAAAATCTAAGTCTTCCTATATGCCCCAACTAAAAGGATCATCTCTGTTCAATACATACATTAAGAAAATCTATCAACAAAAACATAATACTGATTCTATATACTGCTAGCAGCTTTTCAAATACATTAGTCAGATCTTGAAGGAAAATCCAAGCATTTCTGTCCATCACAGTTTGGTCTTATCGTTTCTATAAACTTTGGGAGAAGGGTTAAGAATCACATTGGCTCACTAAAACCACTAAAAATTAAATGTAAGCAAAATCTTAGTTGTTTCTTATGTTTTTATTTTCATTGACTATGTTCTGTAGCAGCAGTTCTCAAAGTGTGGTCTAGAACCTCTAAGTATCCCTAAGACCTTTTCAGATCCAAACTATCTTAATAACATCACATACTTATTCTTTCGTTTTTTAAAAAATTACTTACACATTTGTAAGAGTGACACACACATACCCAGAGGCAAAGAGGTGGGGGCCAGGAGCCAGGAACTCCAAGTGGGTCTCCCACATGGGTGGCAGGGGCACAAGTACTTGGATCATCATCAGCTGAACTCCCAGGCACATTATCAGGGATCCAACATGGGATGCTGACATCACAAATGCCTGCTTAATCCACAACACCACAACACTGCCCCCATGTTTGTTCTTTTCATTCTCTTTCTCTCATAAGGCTGCATGAGATATAATATGCCCACATGGGTGGCAGGGACCCAAGAACTGGGGTTATCTTCTGCTGCTTTCCTAGGCACATTAACAGGGAACTGGATTGGTGGGAAAGCAGGTGGGCCTTGAACTGGTGCTCACAAGGCATACTGGCATTGCAGGTGCCAGCTCAAGCCACTGCGCCACAATGCCAGCCCTGTAATGTTATTTGTAAGTATCACTTCAATTTCTGCTTTAATTTCCAATGTGAGAAATATTGATAGATACACTTTCGTATAAACCAAAGCTCTTTGGGTCCTCAATAAGTTTTAAAGTGCAAAGGGGTTCTGAAAACAAAAATCTTGAGGAACACTGTTCTACAATAACATGGTAAGATAAGCAATGTGTGTTATTCTTCAGATTTTTAGAAAAGATTTATTTATTTATTTGAAAGCCAGAGTGGGAAAGAGAGAGAGAAAAAGAGAGAGAGAGATATATCTTCCATCTCCTGATTTACTCCCCAAATGGCAACAAGAGCCATGGCTGGGCCAGGCTGAAGCCAGGTACCAGACACCATCTAGGTCTCCCACATGAGTGGCAGGGGCTCAATCACTTGGGTCATCATGCACTGCCTTCCCAGCTGCATTATCAGGAAACTGGGGCAGGTGGGACTGGAACCAGCACTCACTACAATAAGGGCTGCCAGTGATGGCTCAGCTTGCTGCACCACAATACCAACCCCTCTTCTGATTTTTGATAAAAAGATATAATCAAATGATTTACATTAAACTAACTCTATAGATGGGTATTTTTGGTAAAGTATCATGATAATATTGTCATATTTTCCTAAGTAAGTGGTATAGTAATGATGTAATACTACCATGAACAGACAGTATAAATGGAAGAGAAATAAAAGGAATTTTACCACTTATAGAAATAACTATAAAGAAAATGAAGTCTCATTATTTCCGTCTTATTTTACTTATTTATTTTCCACCTACTTTGAAAACAACATGGGACAAACACACTATCACCGCAGGAGCAACAAGACCAATAATGAATAACACAAGATGAAAGGAAGGAATGGAAGGAGGAGTGAGATGGGGACAGCCCCACAGAGCAGCCCTCACTGCGGAAAGCCACAGCAATTAGGCAAGAGTACTCAGCTCCACGTCTGCAGGAAGTCAAAGGGAAGAGGAAAATGGCACGAGTGAGACGGCGCCCACAGACTGGAAGGAAAGAGACCGCCTTTGAGAACGCACAATCGAGTAATCCGCCACGAGACTCTACACTAAGGGTGATGAGGAGAATAAGAGCAACAGACACCTGACGGAAGGAATTCCACAAGTTCTCTTATAACGGAGAGCACACGGTCTACCACACGATAAACGGATTGCCCAAGGGTCCTACAAAGCCAAGGTAGGATTTAGAGCCTGTCTGACTCCCAAGTGTGTGTCTCAACCACTTTGCTAGTTCTGCCAAGGTCTTCGTGTGACATCACATTTTTCTGAAGAAGCTCTTCAGAGGATTGGCATGGAGCTGAGCAAACAGGCAGCTCTACTACACAGCACCTAGGCCACCGCGCAGGGCTGGTGTCCTCGGATACCTGAAAGGGTTAACCTGCTGAACACAGCAGTGCTACTCATCTGGCTGTCGGGACGTCTCTGTCAAATCCCCACCGCTTCAGTTGTGACGGTAACTAGGGCGCTGTGGGCACTGGAGTCCAGGGAGGCTCGCCTTCCCTCTTCCTCTGATGCAAAAGTGCGTGAGAAAGCTATCAAACTGTTCTAAGTGTTTGAGTAGAAGTTTCAGTGTGCTGCATCATTCCAAATAGGAAGTGTTGCTGTCAGGAGGTCATTTCAGCTCACTCTGATTCTTATCTGAAATTTTTTCTTATTTTGAGGGCAATGGTGAGAGGTTTGTGGCAAAAACAAAGAGGAAAAATGTTTTCTGGAGACCTTCCTTGGTGTCATAATGAGAGAGCATAATGGGGTTCGGTCACTCGGGGAAGGTCAGCCGCTGTCACACAGCATGGAGAAGGGAGAAGCAGCTCACCTGGAACTCCGCTGGCTGTTTGTGTTTCTGTGATTCAACTCACTGCAGCCATGCAGCCATGGTGTCTCAGTCCATTTTGAGTCACTCTAACAAAATACTCCTGGCTGGGTATTTTATGAAGAAAAGAGGTTTATTCAGCTCACAGTCCTGTGGTCCAAGAGCCTGATGCCAGCATCTGCTGAGACATAGTAAGGGCCTTCTGGCTCTACCATAGCATGGCAGATGGCATCATGGTGGGAGGGAGAGGCCACAGGGTAACACAGGACGCAAGAGACCAGGGAGGGGCCAGACTCATTCTTCGGATGACAACCAGCTCTCTCTGGAACTAACCACTTCATCGAGACCAGAATTAATCCCTTTCGAGGGCAGAGCACTAGTGGTCCAACCCTTTCTACTAGGCTCCACCTCTTAAAGGCCCCACCATTTAACACTGTCCACTGCATCCAGCACATGAACCTTTGGGGGGGACTTACTGTACTCACATCCAAACCACAGCACATGCGCAAGAGTATCCTAGAATTTATATTTATTATCCACTCTTATAATTAAGCATAGACCTTCTAGAGACATCTAAAGATGAGCTACTATTTTTTTTAAGATTTACTTATTCACTTATTTGAAAGGCAAAGTTACAGAGAAGCAGAGGCAGAAAGAGAGAGAGAGAGAGAGCGGGAGGGAGGGAGGGAGGGAGGGAGGGAGGGGTCCTCTGTGGGGAGCAACCCGGACTGGACTGAGTTACTGGAATTAAGACTTATTCTATGCATCTGCTCTCCCACAATATGGCGCTGGGAGAGGAGAAAACAGCTTCTACACAGCTGCCTCTCACCAACTTGATTGACTGAGCTGCAGGAGCTGATCTTGCTCCTGATTGGAGGAGAGCAGCGTACTCGGCGTGTGGGCAGCCGAGTTAGGATTGGCGGAGGAGGACTATAAAGGAGGAGAGAGACGGCATGCACCAGGAACATCTAAGAGGAACATCTAACGGGAACATCTATGGGGAACACCTGTGCAGCCCCCGAGAGAGCCGGCCGGCGGTGTGCCGCTCCCCCGCGGAAGTGGGGAATGTGGCAGGGGGAACTGCCCTTCCACGGAGGTGGAAGGGTCGGTAGCCAACCCGGGAAGAACCAGCAACAAACCCGGGGAGGGCTGAGCAGACAAAAGAACAGCGCAGGGTCCTGTGTCGTTCCTCCACGAAGAGGGGGAGCGACAGTCCTCTACTGGTTCACTCCCCAGATGGCCACAATGGCCAGAGCTGTGCCCATCCAAAGCCAGGAGCCAGAAGCTTCTTCTTGGTCTCCCACGTGGGTGCAGGGGCTCAGGACTTGGGCCATCCTCCACTGCTTTCCCAGGCCATAGCAGAGAGCTGGATCAGCAGTGGAGCAGCTGGGACTCGAACCGGCGCTCATATGGAATGCCAGCACTGCAGGCAGTGACTTTACCCGCTATGCCACAGTGCCAGCCCCTAGCTATTTTTTTTTGTTTAGCATTTTTTTCCAGGAAAAAAAATATTTTTGAGAAGAGTTGTAATGTCTTTGATCTACATTCATTATCTCACCCATAAACCATGACCTTCTGAGTATACTTTATTTTGAAAGTACTATTATTTTTGTTCACTGCTCTATCTTTTAAGATTTATTTATCTGAAAGGGAGGGAGGGAGGGAAGGAGGGAGGAAGAGAGAGAGAGAGAGAAAGAAAAGAGAGAGAGATCTTCCATTGGTTGGGGCTGGGGCTGGGCCAGGCTGAAGCCAGGAGCCTGGGACTCCATCCTGGTCTTCCACATGGGTGGCAGGGGCCCAAGTCGTTGGGCCATCTTCTGCTGCCTTCCCAGGCACATTAGCAGGGAGCTGGTTTGGAAGAGAGAAGATGGGACTCAAATCAACACTCTGAAATAGGATGTTGCCACTGGTGACTTAACCTGCTGTGCCATGACTCCAGGCCCTGTTCAGCTTCTTTTTTTAAGAAAAAATATATATTTCTCATAGGACTTAAATTTATCATCTTATGAATGACTGATTTAGTAAACACATATTTACTTCTTTTATCACAGCTTTACATAGACAGATGAAAGTATTTCAAACAAACAGCATTTCCTTAGTTTCAAGCAAAAAGCACTTGTAGATAACTTAAAGTAGTTTTCATAATTATATTTCCTTTTTGAAAGAACTCATTTCATAAAACAGAATCTTTATTGGTCTCGCAGTGCTCTAATCTCTTTTTGGTCATTAAAAGATTATTTTCTCCATAATATCACTTAAAAGAAAGTATGTTTTGCCTGCCTCCCCACTGCCCCACTTAAATCAACAAAACTGCAATGAAGTCTTCTGACCTATTTTTAATTTCATGTCTCTCCTAGTTAGCACACACACAAAAAAACTGTACCAGAACAGCTGATGTTTGCAATGTAATAAGTGAGGTCCTGCTGGCTTCTCCAGATTCCAAAGCCATTAAATTAAATATAAAAAGATAAAGGTTATTACCGACTTTATCATGAAAAGTGTAATGTCATCAAGTTGGACAAGCTCAGTAAGCTTGGCCTCTCTCCCTGCCTCCCCCTGGGTCTCCTTGCAGCCTCACTCTGCAGTGCCGCGCTCACATCCTCTCAGCTCCTTGCCTTAAACTCTCCTCTAGAGTGGCCTTGCCTGCACAGTCACACTCTCGTTTGCATCGGGATAATGCAAGGCTGAGTTAGAACACAGGTCAGATGGCTGAAAAGCACCTGTAATGAGTCACTTTCACTTAATTAAGAAGACAACACCTTAGTGTTTATACAGTCAGTCCAGAAATGGGCAAAATGGGTGGGTGGGTGATTAGTGCACAGTCCAATGACATTTTGCCTCCAGCAAGAAACTGCCTCATGTCAACCAGCCAAACAAAGCATCCAGGCTTCGAAAATAGAAGAGGAAGTCAATCAGTGTAATTTATTATTATTACTGAGATAACCGTATAAAGCATTTAAATACCTGAAAACTATCTAAAGCAATGTGTTTGGGAACTTGTCATTTGTCAAATAAAATTGGATTAAGGCAAAAAAATTTAAAATGTTTATTATTACTGTGAAGAACCAAAATGATGTACTAAGTCTCTAAAAGCGAACATTTTGAAGTCTTTGTGAGAGTAATGTCTTTGGCATCTAAAAATTCACATTTCTCACCCTTATTACTGAGTGTATTTTATTTTATTTTATTTTTAACTTTTATTTAATGAATATAAATTTCCAAAGTACAGCTTATGGATTACAATGGCTTCCCCCACCCCAGAACTTCCCTCCCACCCGCAACCCTCCCCTTTCCCGCTCCCTCTCCCCTTCCATTCACATCAAGATTCATTTTCAATTCTCTTTATATACAGAAGATCAATTTAGCATATATTAAGTAAAGATTTCAACAGTTTGCACCCACATAGAAACACAAAGTGGAAAATACTGTTTGAGTACTAGTTATAGCATTAAATCACAATGTACAACACATTAAGGACAGAGATCCTACCTGAGGAGTAAGTGCACAGTGACTCCTGTTGTTGACTTAACAAATTGACACTCTTGTTTATGGCATCAGTAATCACCCTAGGCTCTTGTCATGAGCTGCCAAGGCTATGGAAGCCTTTTGAGTTCACCGACTCTGTACTGAGTGTATTTTAAATTCAGCAACAGTACTCCTCAGAATTCACTAACAGTATCACTGAACATGTAGTAAAGATGTATAAATAAGGAAATTCACCAGAGCATTGTCTATGACAGTGAAAAATGGGAAAAAAACCTAAATACACAAGAGATTAATAAAACAAATATGAGATACTCTGCAGCCATTAAGAACAGTGCTTAGACATAGTGATCGATAATTAAAAATGTTCCAGAGACATGAAAAATGTCAGGTTTTAAAATGGTATGTATCATATGACTCTGAATACATAGAGAGAAAAGGTCCAGACAGTATGCAACTAATTGTAAATAGTTAATATTAGATTCTAGGGCTAATAATAGTTTTATTCTTCCTTATGGAGACCTATGTTTTTTTGATTTTTCTACAATAAACTTGTATTATTTGGGTACAATAGAAAGTTCTTAAAGCAATATAATTCAATTTTGCTCTAATATAAAAGCTCATCAATTATAAAATTGTAAACCTAAATTCTTTCTGAAATTATATCATTTTATTTACTCTAACTGGCATTAGAAATATTATCTGATGCATGAGATTAACCTTGGAAATTTACATTAATCATATTTCAAATGTTCAGACCAAGATCACAAAATGTCCCATGGATATTTCATTAGTTAGAGGACACCAACTTTCTCTGGTAATTTATGACATCTACAAACAGCTACTTAATAAGTGCATTGTAATTTGTGGTTAACCTGTTTGTCCAGAATTAATTAAAATGCATGGCAAAACCAGGGATCTTTAGATTCAAAAAGAGGCTCTAATATTTTCCTTAAATTGATTTAATTATACTGGAACTAAAGAATATTCCTAGTCCTCAGAAAAAGAAAATTTTGGTTCTATCCTTTTCACTCAGCAAATAGGGGAGCACACCAGAAAGTTCATGGGAAATGATTGTTATGAAGAAACTACGAAGGGATTTTAGCTTTTTTCACCAAACTTATCTTTTAGTTCCATTTTTCCACAAGTTTAAGACAATTTTTAAAAAATTTTGAATAAAAATTTTTAAAGAAATTTTTTGAGGCAGAGGGACAGAGGAGAAAGAGGGAGACATAGTGGCTCCCACTATTCTTGTAGTATCTGCAGCTGCGAAGCAGCAGGTTCAGCTCTAGGAATGATCGTATCCAACACATATTCGTTGATTCACTCCTCTAATGCCTGAGGTGGCAGGAGTTGGGCTGGGGCACAGCTAGGAGCTGAGAACGCAATCTAGGTTTCTCACGAGGATGTCAGAAATCCATTTACTTGAACCATCACTACCGCTTCCCAGCGCCCACATTTGCAGGAAGTTGGAGTCAGGAACCAGAGAAAAGAGTCAGACCCCAGGCACTCTTACGTGGGACATGGGCAGCTAAGCTATACGATGAAATGTGCACTCCTCCATGAATTTTTTTTATTTTTATTTTTATTTTTTTTTTGATAGGCAGAGTTAGACAGTGAGATAGAGAAACAGAGAGGAAGGTCTTCCTTCCGTTTGTTCACTCCCCAAATGGTTGCTACCGCCGGCACACTGTGCCCATCCGAAGCCAGGAGCCAGGTGCTTCCTCCTGGTTTCCCATATGAGTGCAGGGCCCAAGCACTTGGGCCATCCTCCACTGCCTTCCTGGGCCACGGCAAAGAGCTGGACTGGAAGAGGAGCAACTGGAACAGAACCAGGTGCCCATATGGGATGCCGGTGCTGCAGGCAGAGGATTAACCAAGTGAGCCACGGCGCCAGCCCCTCCTCCATGAATTTTTTGAAGTACCGATTGATGCCTACAAAGTGCCAGTTTCATTGTGGGCACTTGGACAAAATCGTCAATTGTTGTCTTAGATTAGTCTCTAAAATGACTAAAAGTGAGATGGGCACTATGGCATAGTGGGCAAAGCCGCCACCTGCAACGCCCGCGTCCCATGTGGGCACTGGTTCGAGTCCTGACTGCTCTACTTCCAATCCAGCTGCCTGCTGATGGCCTGGGAAAGCAGCAGAGGATGGTCCAGGTGCTCAGGTCCCTGCACCCATGTGGGAGACCCAGATGAAGCTCCTGGTTCCTGGCTTCATCTTGATTTCTGTCACTAGCAAGGACTCCTCCTGGCAGTCTGAGCCACTCTCTTTGCCTGCATTCCTTCTGCTAACTCCATTTCTCAGAAATCTGGAGAATTAAAAAAGGAGTCAAGAGATGTGAATTCTCATCTTGGGTCTGCTACAGATGCTCTGGGAGACCAAAGACAAGTTACTCTACTCCTCTGGGCCCAAGTTTCTCCATCAACAAGAAAAAAAAAAATGATCTCTAGTGTTCTTTCCAATTCTAGAAGTCTGGGATT
Organism: Oryctolagus cuniculus; assembly: GCF_964237555.1. Classification (NCBI taxonomy): domain Eukaryota; kingdom Metazoa; phylum Chordata; class Mammalia; order Lagomorpha; family Leporidae; genus Oryctolagus; species Oryctolagus cuniculus. The sequence continues at coordinate 158,034,833 of NC_091433.1, forward strand.
CCCATTGGTTGGTGTTTATAGCCAAAGACATGTCAGCTCCTTACTGCTGTGACGTTCTCGTGCCTTCTGTGGTTGAAATGACGATAAGAACTTGTCTCCCACCCCCTCATGAAGAGGTGCTCCCGGGCCTGCTGAAGAGGGCATTGAAGGAAAGCAGGTGCCCCTTCTTTCAAAGAGCTCACTAGCTCACTGAAGTGATAAATAATAAATACAAGAGATACTGAAGAACTCTCATAAAGGAAAGATCAACACGCTCAAGACCATACATTAGAAACTAACCGATGTTTCCTGTGGGGAATCGGAAAACGCCAAGTGACCAGATTTGACCAGGATGTGCGCTGAATAAGCTTAAGGGGAGGGTTGATAGAGGTAATAGAAATGGTTTGGCAGAAACGGACTGAGGTATTTTGAGTATTTTCCATGTTAATAAGAAGGGAAGCAGGCAACGAGCCAGATGGCAAAGGAGGAGAAGCATATGGCCTGGATAATCCACACTTTGGATGATCAGCTTCTGAATAAGCGGGGGCGGGCTGCATTTCACTAGGGAGTCAGGGGATGTCAATTGCTCAGCACCGCTGTGCAAGGATTCCCATTGTCCAGTCTTTACTTTGGAGACACGGATTAACTCCTTTCCACCATCACTCCCACCCCCACCTCCTCAGACTCCTTCCTTTCTCTTTAAAGGATGTAAGTTGGTTGTTTCACACTAAACACACCCGTGTGTGTGTGTGTGTGTGTGTGTGTGTGTGTGTGTTTTACTGTAGGAGCACTGGGGTGGTGAGTTGTGCTACCATCCAACTTTAATCTCCAGGTAGGGAATTCAGACTGGTGGATTCAAAGGCTAGTCAACCACAGAGGCATAATCTAATCAAGCTTTAGCCGTGGAGGGCCCAGAGGGGTTGTCATCCCTGGTTATTTGCCATACCCCCAAAGAGACACGGCGCATGTGCTCCCCTGGGGACAGCGGGCAGTCCTGCAAGCGTAGGGAACATGCTAAGGGATGCCTCTCCAGGAACAAGGAGCAGGGCTAACAATCACGTTTTCATAGTTTTTGTACACTCTGCCTCTGAGAAGGGGGGAGCAGATGTAAATAGATTGCTAGAAAAGCAGCAAGTGCATTGATCACCTGGCAGTGAATCTACACTGCTAAGTCATGACCACAAAGTCAGAGGAGATCCTTTGTCATGGTGAAGGTAAAACTAATCCCTCTAGCCTATGGGTGCGTTATCTTCTTTGAAAACACAGCTTTTAAATCTCAGCCGCAAAACCAAAACTAAAGCGAATGATGAGACGAGATTAAAATAATTACTTCCCTAGTCAAACGCATCACCATTAATCATATAATGCACATATACTATATTAAAAAGCTTTCTTCAGATGTCACTGTTTTATATCAGCATAATCCCACCACTTAGTATAAGACTTATTTGTGCAAGAAAAACATCTGGTGTGATTTACAGCACTACTGTGAGCAAAATTATTTTTTCCCAGGAAGCTCATTAAATTATCCTTTCCTCCTAATGGCTTCATTAACATGCAAGAAGTACAGGAGGATTTCAAACCCTGAGTAAGTTGAACGTGTTTGAATATTTTTGAAATTATGAGAAAGTTTGGGAAATGAGGGGAAAATGACTCATAATCACATCACCTGAAAACAACTCCATGCTCTCTAGCGCCTTCCACACACCGCCTCTGTACGGCTTCCTTTTTCCATATGCATGCTTCCTGCTTCACACAGCTGCAGTCACACATAACACTTTTGAGAAACTTGTAACTCTGTAAGTACGAAGTTCACAAAGTTCATGGAAAACGGATATTATGAAAAAATTATGCACGGATTTCAGAAGTCCTTGCAACAAAATAGGCTTATCTTTTAATTCTGTTTTCCACAAACTTTTTTGTGCAGTGTACTCCTACTTCTCCACGTTGCCACAGGTCTTCATTATCATACCTCTTGATGGCTGCACATTTTAATAAAAGGCTGCAGCACAATTCAGCCAGCAATTCCTCCATCAGATGAGACTGCTCCCAAGCTGTCACTCTGACAAATGACTCTGCAACTAAGAGATTCAGAAACACAGTCTTTTTTCTTCTTTGGCTTATTTAGATAGCCTAAATTTCCAGAAATATTAATTACATGAACATTTTTATAACTCTGGATGTATTTGCTAAATAGTTTTCAAAGGGATTGTATTAACTTATATAACCATCAGCAATCTGATAATTCATCAGTTATACTGCAGTTTGAAATTTAAGCTTTTATCTATTTAGCTTGTGTGTGGGGGATATGAAGCAACCTTAGCTCCACCTTGGAGATATAACTGCTCTCAAAGGTTGTAGGAGTTTGATTCTCCATTCTGCAGATATATAAAAGCTGAGGCCCAGAAAATTAAAGAAAATAGGGGTGGGCATTTGGCCCAGTGGTTAAGATGCTCCTGGGGTTCTGGCATCCCTCATCAGAGTGCCTGGGTTCAGGTTCCAACTCTGCTTCTAATTCCAGCTTCCTGCTAATGTGCACTCTGGGGGCGGCAGGTGATAACTCAAGTATTTGAGTCTCTACCATCTCTGTAGGAGATCCAGATTGGGTTCTGGCCTACTGGCTTTGGCTGGCTGTTATGAACATTTGGGGAATAAACCAACATATAGAAGGTGTCTATCTCTCCCCCCTTTTCCAATAAATAAAATAATAGTTCCTTGTTCCTTGTTCCTAGTTCCTTGTTCTCCTCTTCGTTTCTCTTTTCCTATTTTAATTTATTTGAGAGGAAGAGAGCAAGAGAGACACAGAGACAGAAACAGACAGATAGAACAGAGTTCCCATCTGCTGGTTCATTTCCCCAAAGCTGGCAATAATCAGGACTAGGCTAGGTCAAAGCCAAGAGCCAGGAACCCATTTCCCATTTGGGTGGCAGGGACCCAGCTATTGAAGCCATCACCTGCTATCACACTCCAGTTCATTGGGAGGAAGTTCGAATTGGAATCAAGAGTGGGGGCCAGGAATAGCACCCAGACACTCCAAGATAGGATGTGCAAATCATAAGTGGTATTTTAACTACTAGGCCAAATGCCCACCCCAGAACCTTGCTTTTGATGCTTGCACATACTGCCTGAAAGGAACTGACTCCAAAGCCTCCCAAGTGAGAATGAGAGATTTATTCCCAACAAATGAAAAGGTCAATATAGTGGCACACATAAATTTCTGTTCGCAACAGTCTTTTAAGCCTGCTGTTATTTAAAATGATTCAGGCCTGCTTTGTCTGTTCATCATAAATATTTTATAGTTTCAAAAATTATCTCTTTATTGTACCTGTTGGTCCTATTTGTACAATTCAAGATCTTTCAGAACAAATGTAATTTCTCTTCCAGTGGTAATCTTTCAAATATTTAAAGAATGCTATCATATTTTTAAAAAAATGGTTTACTTCTCATCGTGTTCATTTCACTTTAACAGGTTTCCTTTTTGGTGCTCGGGTAGTTGTCACCAATCAGGGAGAACATATGATATTTGTCCCTTTGGGACTGGCTTATTTCACTCAGCATAATGTTTTCTAAATTCCTAACAGGGATCACTTTTCAGTTAAAATTTAAACACCTAAGAATAATTGTGTGTTAATTACAGAGTTCAACCAATAGTACTAGAACAAAAAAAATACTAAAATGTATAAAGTATTACATTGTACATCAACAGTCAGGACAAGAGCTGATCAAGTCACTGTTTCTCAGAGTGTCCATTTCACTTCAACAGGTTTCCCCTTTGGTGCTCAGTTAGTTGTCCTGATTGTTGATGAACAACTTAATACATTATCCCTCTTAGTAGTTTTTTTGTTTGTTCTACTTAATACTTTTGGTTGAATACTGTAATCAATACACAGTTATTCTTAAGTGTTGAAACTTAACTGAAAAGTGATCGCTGTTAAATATAAGAGTGGGAATAAGAGAAGGAAGAGATGTGCAATCTGGGACATGCTTAAGCTGACTTGCCCCAAATGGTAGAGTTAGAAACATACCAGGGGATTACAATTCAATCCCATCAAGGTGGCATGTACCAGTGCCATCTCACTAGTCCAAGTGATCAATTTCTGTTCACAATTGATCATAATGATAGGACTAAGAGCCAAAGGGGTCACATAAACAAGACTAGTGTCTGCAAATACTAACTGATAGAATAAAAAAGGGAGAGAACGATCCAACATGGGAAGCGAGATACACAGCAGACTCATAGAATGGCAGATGTCCTAAATAGCACTCTGGCCTCAGAATCAGCCCTTAAGGCATGCAGATCCGGCTGAAAAGCCCATGAGAGTATTTCAGGCATGGAAAGCCAAGACACTCTGGCAAAAAAAAAAAAAAAAAAAAAAAAAAAAACCTAAATGAAAGATCTCTGCGAGTGAGATCCCAGTGGAAAGAATAGGTCATCAAAGAAAGAGGTACCTTTCTCTGAAGGGAGGAGAGAACTTCCAGTCAGACTACGACCTTGTCTAAATATGATCAGAATCAGTGAACTCAAAAGGCTTCCATAGCCTTGGCAACTCAAGAGCCTAGGGTGATTACTGATGCCATAAACAAGAGTGTCAATTTGTTAAGTCAATGTGCTGTACATTGTGATTTAATGCTATAACTAATATTCAAACAGTATTTTCCACTTTGTGTTTCTATGTGGGTGCAAACTGTTGAAATCTTTACTTAATATATGCTAAACTGATCTTCTGTATATAAAGAGAATTCAAAATTAATCTTGATGTGAATGGAAGGGGAGAGGGAGCGGGAAAGGGGAGGGTTGCGGGTGGGAGGGAAGTTATTGTGGGGGGGGGAAGCCATTGTAATCCATAAGCTGTACTTTGGAAATTTATATTCATTAAATAAAAGTTAAAAAAATGGTTTACTTATTTATTTGTTTGAAAGTCAGAGTTACAGGGAGGGAGATAGGGAGGGAGAGAGAGAGGAGGGGAGATAGAGATAGAGAGAGAGAAGGAGGGAGATGGGGGGGGAGGCAGTGGCTTTACCTGCTATGCCACAATGCCAGTCTCCCATCATATTTTATTGGAGTTAGGGTTTATATAAGATAAGAATCTTAAATGGTTCTTCATGAAATATTAAAATTTTTTACTTTTACCAATTAACAAAAGAATCATGTTTATTGAAAAAAACTTAAAATTATATATAAAGTGTGAGAGCATAAGATGAATGTCACCTCATTACCAAACTCCAGGCCCTAATTCCTATTCTTCAGGAGTAATAGTTGATAACACTTAGGTGGGCTTTCCAGAGCTTTATCTATTAAACCTAAGTACAAATATAAAGAAAGAAATACACACATTTCTCTTTCATATACAAGGTGTTATACTACACATGATACTCTTCAACAAGCTTCACTCACTCAATAACATAGCACAGACACCCTTTCAATCTCAACATACTTAATATTGTTATTTATTTGTTTATTTATTTGAGATATAAAGAGATAAATAGACAGTGAGACGGAGGAGCGCCTGTCTACCAGCCCTCTCCCCAAGAGCCTTCAACAGCCAAGGCTGGGCCAGACCAATCAGGAGTTGGGGACTCCATCCAGATCTCCCTTGTGGGTAGTAGGAACCCAATTACTTGAGCCACCACCACTGTAGACTGGAGTCCACATTAGCAGGAAGCTGGAGTTAGGAGCCAGAGCTGGGCATTGAACCTGGTTACTGTGATTTGAGACTCAGGCATCTTAACCACTAGGCTAACCATCTGCCCCATCTCATTATATCACATAGGTATGCTAACTTTTGTTTAACTGTATCTTCATTGAGGTTATTTGTTTCCCCTTTTTTTTTATTACAAAGAATGGTGTAATGAACAGACTTATATAAGCCGTTCTTGCTTTTTGTGATCTAATATGCACAAATTTCCATTACCACAGTGTTTTAACTCTGAGTAATTGCAGAAAGGACAAACTTTTCTGCTTTTTCTCCAACCCACAGATCACTACATAGACAATACATATACATGATGATTAGTGACCACATTCTTTCAACGTCTCCTGCACCATACCTTACTAACTAACCTTAGTCATTGTACATCTGTTATTGAGTTCAGCAGACAGCAAAGCATGCAGTTGTGTGGTTTCCCTGTCTCTTAGTGACAAACTCATGTGATACTTTTGAAAAGAAAAGGACAATTGAAAAGAGAAATTATCCCAATGAAGATATAACAAAGGAAGACCGAGTAATAACAGAAGTAAAATCTGAATTGAACACCAATAGAGTTGCTGAGAAGTAGCTGACCATGGACACTTTGACAACTGCTGCTGTTGGAGAGACTAGTTGGGTATGTGGCTAGAGGAACTTAGTAAAGGCCAACTGATTGACACAGTGAGGAAATTAGTTGTGACAGAAAGGATGAACATCTCCCAGAGGAAGTAACACCAGTAAAAACTTCACAATAAAAGAACTCTTGAAGATATTTTACAACACTGAAAGAGCAAAGGATAAAATGTTGGAAGCTAATGCAAAGTTAAAAAGGAGTATGACAATAGCTGCTTGAAAAGATGCCTACTTCATATAGTAAATTATATGGTTTTAATATTTATTTTTTATTTTATTTATTATAATATTTATTTATATAGTTGGAAGGCAGAGTTAGAGAGAGAGAGGGAGAGACACAGAGAGATTTTCCATCTATTGGTTCACTCCTCAGTTGGCTGAAATGGCCAGGGCTGGGCCGAAGTCAGGAGCTTCTTCCGGGCCTCCCACATGGGTGGCAGGACCCAACAACTTGGGCCACTTTTTGCTGCTTTCCTAGGCCATTAGATAGGAGTTCAATCCAAAGTGGAGCATGAATCCACTACGCCACAATGCTGACCATCAAACAACTCCTAATAGGGTTTATTATTATTTTTAATTTTTGCAAAGAAATAAAGCAGCTTAATTTTCAGTGTTTTAAATTACAGTGAATCAAATAAATATTAGTTTTATCATTTTCCCAACTTTTCTATAGCATTATACCCAGAGAGGTTTTAATGTTTTCAACAAAATTTTTACAGATCAAAAACAACCATAATTTTCCCATTGATCTGTAAGATTGTTTTTCAAGTTTCAATTTGCACCATGCTACAATTTGTAGTAGTGCACTGGTCCCATACTACTAAAGAAAATGACAACTTCTTGTATTTACATTCATGCATATTTACTTAATGTGAATATTTCCATTGGATTGATTCTCAAAAGTGGAATTGGGTCAAAAGACATGCATATTTATTTATTTTGATAGGTATTGTCAGGATGCTTTCTAAGAAAGTCATTTTCTCATCCAAAAGGTAGCAGTCCCACATCCTTAAAAATGGTGGCTCAGAAAATTTAATATTTTTTGCCAAATGACATGGTGTTGAATCCTTTTATTGCCTTAATCAAGCGAAATTGAAATTGGTTATCCATATTTCTCTTATGGTGTGCCACTCAGAACCAAAGCCAATACTCCAAATATGAGCTAACCATAACCAGCACAGAGTAGCAAAAAGGGATTGTGAAAAGTAACACTTCGATCCATGCAGCTAGAAGGGTGCTATATGCTGACTTGTATTCTCACCAAAAACCATGTCATATTTATCTAGTTTTGGCAAAGCCCATTCTGGAGGACCTAGATTCCAGTGTGACATTTGTAGCTCTTAAATTTAGTCCTGTGTTTAGTCTTTTGCTCCACTGCTTAATCCAGAAACCAGATCCTGCTTACCAGCTCATTTTCTCATGATCTGTATATTAGATGAGAATGCCTATGTGTTCTTATCATCATTAATAAAACTTTTAATTAGAATAGAAGATATTGTAAGACACAATGCTAGGATCCTCTCAGCACCTCTAAGTATGGTGACACAAAAACAGCAAATAATACAACTATCATGGTGAGTACTGTTTTTCAACATGTACCAATGTTTTTCAGGTTATGTTTGATTCAATCTTCATAACAATTCTATGAGATTTTCTGTTTTGCAGATGAGAAGACTAAAGCTCAAAGAGATTAAATAAGCTTCATTAAAATCCTGGAGATAGTAAGAGATTGAGTCTAGACTTGAATTCAGGTTGAAAGAGATTGAGTACAGATTTGCACCTAGATCTACCTTCAGAACTGCAACTTTGAACCACAGTACTAAGTGGTTAAGGATCTGATTATCTTAGTTAGAGGCCAGACTTAGAGTGAAGTTCTTGGACTTAAGTTTCATGGCTCTTCCAGGGCCCTTCTGTGGTCCTGGAAGAGGCCATGAAGTGTAAGCTTGCATCTGCTGTCAAGAATGAAGAAGGCTTTATCCATTTTCAGTGCTGGGCACTTCTACTCTTGATCATTTTGTAAAGATTTTTTTCAAAGATGACTCATATTGCCTCAGTTATGACATTGCTTCCTGTATGTCTGAATTCACTCAAAGCAATATTTTCCACCTTCACTTCTGCATTGATGGCCTCTTCCTAAGACATCACCAACCTTCTATCCGAGCGCTGCTTTCCAGCCTTCTTTCTACCTGAGGATCTGCAGCACCTTGTGTTGCTCTGTACACCAGTGGGAAATCCTCTCCTTCCTTCAGTTTCGAGATCATTCTCATTCTCCTCTAAGGTGTGCACTCATCTTCACTGCCTCTTGTTCCCCATGGCCCTGCCTTCGCCCAGGCCACCGTCTCTGCTCTGGAGTGGGGTCGGAGCCTCCTCCCCAGACTCCCTCCTGCCTTCTCACCTGTCCTCCACGTCGCTGACAGAGGGAGATTTCCAAGTGCAGAGTTTGAAAGATTTATTTTTTATTTATTTGAAAGGCAGAGACACAAAGACAGACAAAGAGGAGAGAGAGAGAGAGAGAGAGAGAGAGAGAGAGAGAGAGAGATCTTCTATCTGCTGCTTCACTCCCCAAATGGCCACAATAGCTGGAGGGGGCCAGGCTGAAGCCAGGAGCCAGGAGCCCTGAGCCTCCTCCGGGGCTCCCCCATGGGTGCAGGGGCCCAAGGACTTGAGCCATCTTCTACTGCATTCCCAGGCACATTAGCAAGGGGCTGGACTAGAAGTGGAGCATCTGGGTCTTGAACAGTGCCCATATAAGATGCCAGTGTTGTAAGCAGAGACTTAATGTGCTACATCACAATTCGATATTGTGCCTTCACATTTTAATAAACTCAAAGTCCACACATCACTTCCCAGATTCTTCTTATGCCATAGCCCCCTACCCAAACCACATTCTTAAGCCCCTACTGAATCCACCCATCAGAAGTCTATGTCTGTGCCTATGGTGTCTTTCTTCCTCTTTTCACCTACTCACCCTTTAAAGCCCAGTCAGTGTAGCTACCTATTCTAGTCTCCCCCAGTTTCCCCAGACTAAAGGAAACAGCACCTTCCCCACTGCTCACGTGGCCCTTCCCATGCCACTCGGTTGTAGCACTTTGCACCCTGAATTGTGAGCTCGTGAGGGGCTAGATCGTGGGCTCTTTCCCACGTCTAGTGTCTGTTACAGTGTTTAGTGTAAAACCTGTTCAATAGTGTCCTTGGAATAAATGAAAAGGAAGAAAGAAATTACTGTCTATTTCATCTGGCACCGACAGGTGTTTACATCTGTATGTATCATTTAGTTTAAAACTCAAAACAACATTTTTCAGTTAGAATTTTCTCCTTTCGATAGATGAGGAATGCAATGTTTGCGGGGGTTAAGTGTTTGTTCAAGGTCAGATGTTGCTTATGAAATGCAACTCTGCGGCTCAAACTCAAATTTATTTAACTCCAAAGCTCAGGCGCTCTCTCTCTCTCATTTTTTTTTAATGAAGGCAAAAGCTTTAGTGATAAATCTCCTGACCCCAAATCTGATGGCTAACATCATTTACTTTTATAGCAAGAGGCATGAAGTGGTAATGTGATATGTGTAGATGTGCTTTTCATCACAATTAAGTATAAGAGACCTTATACTTTAAAATTACACTGTTGTAAAGAGGTAACCAGGAAAGATATTCTGCTTAACAGCCTTTCCTGTGACTCTCACCTTCCTGCTGGAAAGCAGCGAAGATCCACTGGCCCTCACCCTTCTATCAAGCACAACCGATTGTGTACCAATGAGAGGAAAGATTCAGCGCTTTACTTGAAAGTATTTTTTAGGTTTATTTATTGGTGCTGGAGTTGTGGCGCAGGGGGTTAAGCTGTCACAGGTTAGGCCAGCACCTGCAACACTGCCGTCCCACATGAACACAGGGTTGAATCTTGGCTGCTCCACTTCCGATCCAGCTTCTTGCTAATGTGCCTGGGTAAGCAGTGAAAAAAGATCCAAGTACTTGAGCCCCTGCCACCCGCGTGGAAGACCTGGGTGAAGTTCCTGCCTGGATCCAGGAACTCTAACTGGGTCTCTTTCCCATCTGGCTAGAGCTATCGCCTGCTGCGTCTGAGTATCCAGGAGTAGGAACCTGATCTGAAGCAGAGGTGGGATTTGATCCCGGACTCTCTGATATGGGATGCGGGGTTTCCAAGCAGTGGTTTGTCCTGCTGTGCCACAGTGCCCACCAGATGACTCAGATCTTTAAACAGCACACATATACCTTCCCAGAGAATTTAGCATCTCTAAAGCCTTTGGCTTCTCACTAAGGAAACTTGGTGTTTGGTGTTTTCTTTAAAGCAGTTTGAATAAATATTTCCAAATTAAAATAGATGTAAAGCTATTCAGATTCCATGGTTTTAGGGGGAAAAAAAAGGTAGAAAGTTTCTTGAGGGAAGAGTTTTCTGAGCTAGCTTAGCAGAGCAGGCTGGGCAGTGTTCACCTTAGGTAAAGGTGCAGATGTAGGGCAGAGTTTGACAGGAAATCACCCAACCAGGCTGTGAAGATCCAAAATTATCTACTGGGTTTTACTGCGGTTAGGACTAATTCAGCTTCAGAATCTCTGGATGGAATTGTAAGAAATTAGGTCATGATCCTTCTTCCCTCGGTGTCTTATTTTTCTGTAAGGCTATGAAACTGGCCAAGTAGCCATTCTATTAAGGTTAGTTTCAGAACCATCATAGATCTTAATATTTTGACAAACACACAAACACACATGTGCATGCACACACACACACACCATCCAGCAATGGCTATCTTTGGAAAGTTCTAAGCACACAGGAGCAAAGCTAAAATCCATGCTATTGCCATTCGTAGCCAATCTAAGCTAAAGCAAACCCTTTGGTAGATGGAATCCTGCTTCTCACACCAGCTGGAAATGAGGAACTGTACACAGTGCCCATGATTTGCTCTTGGCTCTCATGCCACCAATGACTTCATCGTCAATCAGGCAAAGCTAACACAACTGATGTTCACCAGTATGAGGCTCCCTGAATGTTCCATATAATTCTTCTAAAGCTAGTTCTCAATCAATCTCTTTGTAAAATAAAAAAATTCTGGGGCAAGCATTGTGGCACAGCGGTTAAACCACTGCATGGGATGCCCACATCCACACTGGAGTGCCTGAGTTTGAGTTGCACCTCACTCTGCTTCAGCTTCCAGCTAACGTGTACCCTGGGGGGTGGCAGCAGGTGATGACCCAAGGACTTCAGTCCCTGGAGACCTGGATGGACTTCCTGAGTCCTGGCTTTGGCTTGCCTCAGATCTGGCCGTTGCAGGCATTTGGAAGTGAACCAGTAAAGGGACGATTTCTGTCTATGTTTCTGCTGTTCTGCCTTTCAAATAAATAAACAAATAATTAAAAAAAAACTAGAAAATTTCTTAAACCATGCAATAGGAGTATAATGTGAATTGAAATAGGCATAAGTGTTGCTATAACGATTACACTGCTTTATAACAGAATAGTCTGCCTCTAAGAAAAGATAATTTGCTTTCTGGCCATTCGATAACACAGTGGCCTTCATCATATTTGGTCTTCTAGCCTTTGGATGAGAGTATCAGTAGGAGTCCAAAATTGTGTCGTCTTTTCTATTTATTCTTCTTTTTAACCCTTAGTTTTTTATTTGCTAATGGATTTTTAAATAATTATTCATTTACTTGAAAGGTAGAGAGAGGGAGAGGGAGAGAGAGAGCGCACAATCTTCCATTTGCTGGCATACTCCTCAAATGCCTGCAAAAACTGGGCCTGGGCCAAGCCAAAGCCAAGAGCCAGGAAATCCCACATGGATGGCAGAGACCCAGCTACTTGAGCCATCACCCATTGCTTCCTAGGATTTGCATTAGCAGGAAGCTGGAATCAAAGCGGAGCTGGGACTTAAACCCATGCACTCCAAAATGGGGTATGGGCATCCCAAGCAGCGTCTTCACCACTGCTCTGAATGCTGGCCCAGCTTTTGGATTTTGTTAATAACGACCTTTCCCCATACACTTTTGGTTTGTTTAACATTTCTTTTGTGTCAGGCCATTCTAAAACCTTTCCCCAACTTCTTAGAGCCTAGGGCATTCTGCTTCTCCTTTTCTGCTCCACTTCACACTAATCCTTTTCCTATGCCTCTTGGCTGGCTTTTTGTGTGACCTGGATATGCTGCCAAGTGGCATTTTAAGACAAGGGGGAGCAGGGGCCGGCGCTGTGGCATAGCGGGTAAAGTCACTGCCTGCAGTGCCAGCATCCCATGTGGGCGCTGGTTCAAGTCGCGGCTGCTCCACTTCCAATCCAGCTCTCTGCTGTGGTCTGGGGAAGCAGTAGAAGATGGCCCAAGTCCTTGGGCCACTGCACCTGTGTGGGAGACCCAGAAGAATCTCTAGGTTCCTGGCTACTGATGGGTCCAGCTCCAGTTGTTGCAGCTATTTGGGGAGTGAACCAGTAGACGGAGGTGTTCTCTCTCTCTCTCTGCCTCTGCCTCTGCCTCTGCCTCTCTGTAACTCTGACTTTCAAATAAATAACTAAATCTTAAAAAAAAAAAAAAAGACACGGGGAGCAAGAATATTTCCACCATCTTAAAACTGTGTTACATGGCCGGTGCCACGGCTCAATAGGTTAATCATCCGCCTGCGGTGCCGGCACCCCGGGTTCTAGTCCCAGTTGGGGCACCGGATTCTGTCCTGGTTGCTCCTCTTCCAGTCCAGCTCTCTGCTATGGCCTGGGAGTACAGTGGAGGATGGCCCAAGTCCTTGGGTCCTGCACCCTCATGGGAGACCAGGAAGAAGCACCTGGCTCCTGGCTTTGGATCAGCGCGGTGCGCCGGCAGCAGCGGCCACCGGGGGGTGAACCAACAGAAAAGGAAGACTTTTCTCTCTGTCTCTCTCTCTTACTGTCCACTCTGCTTGTCAAAACAAAAACAAACAAAAAAACCAAAAACTGTGTTACGTGACTCCATGGAAGCAGGACCGGGAATAAAACTTCCCATTCACAGTTACACTGCTCTCAGGCCATTCTGCTTCCCTCTCCCCCTCCCCCTGCCCTGCCCCCCTCCCTGGTTTCCTGGTCACCATCACCGTCTTTCATTCCCAGCCTCTGGCCTCTCCTGTATCAAATCTGGATTTGCTTGCACTCCTGGTGGAACAATGTGACGCTGAGATTGCACTCGATGTAAAAATAGCATTAACATTCAGATACAAACTACTTTTATCGATGGGATAAGAATGTTGGAAACAAAAGCTTTTCTATATCTTTCAATACAAGTCTGTTTGTGAGAACGACAGAACTCTTGATTCTCCAACTCAGGGCTGAGCTGGTAATTATATATTTCAGAAGAATACCACATACAATTAAAAAAAATCATGAAAAACCCAATAGCATAAAAATGTGACATGACATGAAGTTCAATATAAAGTTGTTCAATGCACATACAGTAATTGCACCAATTACATTTAGAATATTTATTTGCTTACCAAAAACCCCAAGATGTAAAAGGCTAATTATCAAAAATGACACCAGTGAACGGATTTGCCCAAGCTAACCAGAACCAGAATAATATTAAGAGTGCAAAGAAATGAAAAGAAACTCCAGTTTACATTTTGAATTAAAATGTCAATGAAATAAAACAGCAAATTCATCAGCCTTGGAGTTCACATGTACAGCTTTACCACTTGAACAAAACACAAAAAGCCCTTTCAGCTTTGATAATCACTTTTGACTCTTTGGAATTGATTGGGAAAGGAAATTACATCAAAACTTCCATGTGTTAAGATAGGTTAAGTTAAATACATAATTTGAAAATGCGATGATTTGCTGAAGGACACAGAAACCTAGTTAATGGTTACCACTCCATCTGAGTACCTTGAAAAAAATCAACTTACAGGCTTACATGTCCTAGGTTCCATTTTTGTCTCTGAGCATGAGATGAAATGTATTAAGCAGGATAGTGCTTTTCGGGGTATTTTACACAGTGTTTCACTCATAGCTTTCCATGCCTAAAACTAAAGAATCACACATCACACGAAGCAGGCGGTTGAAGGCAATGACTGACGTTCCCACTGACAGCTGGAGATCGGATTCGGGGTCCTCTGTACCAGTACTATTTGATCCCCAAGAACAATTACATCGTGGCCCAGAGATGATCATAGTCATGTTAGTTAGAAATATCTCTGCCTACATTTATGCTTTGACTTAACAATGAAGAACGATGAAGTCACTCTCTTTTGTCACAAGGGGTAATCAGTCTGTGAGAGGATTACTGCACCTCTCCTGCAAGGGGAGCAGATAGTATTTCATCAATACTGCCATCTCAGCACTCCATCACTATCTCTGCCTAGTCTGCTTTATCATAATGTATTAGCATCAATCATATCTATACACTATAACACATTAACTGATCCTAGGTATGATACTGGCATCTCATCTTTTCTGGCTACAGAGAAAAGGTTTAACTGGAAAGTCTCAATGACGTTCAAACACAGAAACACTTCTGAATCCTATCTGAACAGGTAAAGGGCACTTTTTAAACAATTTTTTAGAAGTTTATATATTTATGTTTATTTGAAATGCAGGGCATAAGAGAGAGAGAAAGAGAGAGAGATCTTTCATCCACTGGTTCACTCTCCAAATGCCCACAACAGACAGGGATCGGCCAGGCCAAAGCCAAGAGCCAGGAATTCCATCTGTGTTTCCCACATGCGTGGCAGGGACCCAAGAACATAAGCTATCACCTGCTGCTTCTCCAGTGCACATTAGTAGGGAACTAGATCAGAAGTAGAGACAGGATTCAGTCCCAGGCACTCCAAAATGGCATGGAGATGTCCCACGCAATGACTTAACCTGCTGCACCACACCTGCCCCTAAAGGTACTTTGAAGTTGAAGGCTATTTCTTTATCTTTTCTGAGAAAACTTTTATGATTTTAAAAATCCCTAAATTTCCTTGGAAATACTTTATTCTCTCTCACCAGGTAGTAAATGAGTATGTTTTTCTCTAGTAGAATTTTAAAAACATTTTTGCAAGTTGGGTATTATTTTCTTTAACTAGAAAACGCTCATCTTTACCAATCTGGCTCCTACCCAGTCATAGGGGCCAGTGTTGTGGCGTAATGGTTAAAGCCGCTGCCTGTGGTGCAGCATCCTCTATGGGCGCTTGTTCAAGTGTTTGGGCCCCTGCACCTGCATAGGAGACCCAGAAGAAGCTCCTAGCTCCTGGCTTTGGATCAGCACAGCTCCAGCCGGTATGACCATTTGAAGAGTGAAACAGTGGATGGAAGATCTCATTTTCTCTCTCTCTCTCTCTCTCTCTCTCTCTCTCTCTCTGTAACTGCCTTTAAAGAACTGGCTCATGCTCTTTCTTCCTCCATCTAGCTCCTTATTTCTCCAACCAATCACAATACCCTTCTCAGCTGAAATAGCGCAATATGGCCCATTCCTTATACTAGCATCTAAGTTTATATCTTCTCATATTAGCTGTGTCATTTCCTCATCTCTCTGCCTCTCCACGTCTTACATAGTGCCCCCAAATATATTTGATGGACTGAAAGGTGTTATTTTCACTAATGCGTCCTAAGGATTATTAAGTAGCCTAAATTTTACAAGGGAAATGGAAGAGCCACCTCTGGTATAGTCATGGGGAATGATTTCATTGGAAGTATCTTGAAAAGGATGACAGGTGCTAAACAAAAGCAAGGTAGCGAGACATGTTGCCATGTGGTACATTAATATTCATAGGTGGGCTTCTATGCAAGTATTCTTTGCCAGTCTGTCCGACCCCCACCCCCACCCCCAGCCCTTTCACTGTCAGGGCCTGCAGAGCAAGGTTTAGGCGTCTTGACGTTAGGATCTGTTAGGTTTACAGCCATGCCATGAATACAGCACACACTCAAAACGAACCTTTCGCTTGAGAGCCATCCACCAGTAATTGTATGGTCTACGTTTATTCAAAGATGAACTGTTTCAGGTACTGGGTAAAGTCCTTCACAGTGCCTCCCTGAGCCTCGGCGCAGCTGCGTCCGTCCCAGAGCGTCACTTCCTTTTGTGCTCTGGGAAGACTGGAGCCCAGGGCGCCCCCTCCCCATCCTCACCCTTCGCCCCAGGCCCCTCCCCCAGCCAAGTCCAGGCGCAATCCTCCAGCTTCCAACAGCTTGGCTGGGGCAGTGCCTTACCTCGCCAGTGGGGAGGGGTCGTGCAGGGAGAAGTTCAGAGACTTCTCACCAAGTCACCTCCGTGACCGCAGACACAAGGCAAGGAAGCAGAAGGAACGCTTCCTGCCGATACCTGGATCACACTCAGCCCCCGCGTTAGAATAAACGTGCATGAAAGACCTGGCCCCTTTTCAGCCCCTCTGGGAAACAGTGGCGATCAGGAAGACACTCAGCCGAGACTCAACACAGCTGCCTATGGCACCGGTGCCACCAGGAAGCACTTGAGCCACTTTCAAACAGCACTTTAATTCTTTCCACCAGATGAGCCTCTCGCTCCTTTACACCCTTATTTTCCCTCTGCCCATTCTGCACTCATCCTTTAGGCCTGACCCCGTCCATTCCTGCGGCCTGCCAACACCACCCGTGGCTTTATTCAGACTGGTTCCCCAAAGGGTTTTAGCCAGCAGAGGTAAAAGTAAGAGGGTACTTCAAAAAGTTCATGGAAAAGTGGGATTAAAAGATAGTGTGCATTTTCCACAAACTCTTTGAAGTACCCTTTCCCGGTGATATTTTTGTATGGGAGGTAGAAAAAAATACACACACGTATCATTACCATTTTATTGTGTCTTTATGTCAAAGCAAAAACTATTAAAGTGTAAGGTCTGGAAACAACACAATTCTTCAAGA
The DNA here is from genome assembly GCF_964237555.1 of Oryctolagus cuniculus. NCBI lineage: Eukaryota > Metazoa > Chordata > Mammalia > Lagomorpha > Leporidae > Oryctolagus > Oryctolagus cuniculus. The sequence goes on from NC_091433.1 coordinate 158,051,943, forward strand.
ATAATGGGAGAGAGAAGTCTTCCACCCCAATTTCAGGCTGCCTGGTGGCAAGATGGGTGAGGATAGTTTAGTAGAAGCTGGGAAACAGGATGGCTAATAGCAATACAAAGATGGCCTTTGTCACTAACTTCATGTCTGGAGCCAAGAAAGATCCAACGTTACAAACATTGTGTGCAATAGAGCTTGACCTGATACCAGGAACAATAAATAATTATTAGATGCAGGTCGTTGGGTCTCCTGGCTTATATCCGGGTTGTTCCTGCAAGACTAAAGATATGCTCTCATCTTAGGTGGCAAAATAGTGCTTGCCCAAACAAGAGACCAGACTGAATGGGTTCATGAGACCATCTTCCAATATAATTTTCTGAAAGGAGTTGAAAAGGATGAATATTAGAAAAATATGCAACTATGTGCTACCTATGCTAGAAACTAGACAATGATGATAATGAAGTTAACGATGGCCTTACTCTTGAAAGAGGTCTTACTAGGGGAGAAGCTGACATTTACAGAGATGTTTATATTCTCATACCATTACTTTAAAGATTCTTTAGAAGATAATATGTGAGATAAAGAAAGCAACAGAAGTTTAAAAATCACTATCTGTGTGTTTGAAGATCAACAGTGATATGTCCATCAAATCTGTAGCAGAACAGGAGGGGGCGGTGTCACTGCAGAAGCTGGAACAAGCTGCCTTGGTCACTTCATGTCAGGTATAGACAGCAAAGGATGAGCTTACGGACTCACTTCCAAGAGGCGGCACTGGCTGGGTACGGTAAGAAGTCCAAAAAGGCTTAGGGAAAAGTCATTGCTGACGGGTTCACACTGGGATATGAGGGAAGCTTGGGACTATTACCAATCTTTCCAATACAGGAAGTATGCACTCCTTGCAGTACTTGGTGATTCTGTTAGGGCCAAAAACCTGGGTTGAATAATGACATTAGTAGTAGTAGTAAAATAGAAATAGTAGTACTGGTAGCAGCTGCAGCAACTAATTTTTACTGAGATTAAGGCACTGTGTGCCACGTTTTGTTTGTACTAATTCACTCCATTCTCATAAAAGTTCTAGGAGGAAATGGAGCTCTACAGAGGTAGGAAACTGGCCCAAGTCAAGGACTAGGAAGTGGCAAAGCCAGGCTAAGAAGCCATGCAGCACAACTCCAAGGCCCATGCTCTTAAATCATGTGCAGCCCATGTGTGTTCTATGACATCCCTACACTCAGCACGTGGAGGCTGACAGGCAGAAGAACTCGGGCTCTCAGAAACTCCAAATGGTACCTTTCAAGATAAAGCCTCACACAGGAGGGGGACAGAATCCCAGAGGTATTCCTTTGTACTGCATTGTGGAAAATGATGTTTTAAAAATATTAAGAGCTACTGTTCATTTCATGAATGATGCTTTTTAAAGTACTCTTTCCATTTCATTTTACCAAAAGTCTTATTATTGATAGTCATATTGCTGTTTGAGGACACATCAGTAAGTAAAAATGACTTAAACTGTCTGCGGCTCAGTATGGAATTCAAAACCCTGGCATTAAGTGGAAGGACAGGAGTTCCAGAAGGGCTGGGCAGTTTCATAACGGGAGGGAAATGAGTGCTCTCTGGGTGTTACTTGGTACATGCCACCTGAAGGAGAAAAAAAATCAAGACTGAAATAAATTCACATGCATCCTCTGGATCAACAAAGTTGGGGTGGGCGGTAGCTGTTCAGATAATCTCACACCTGAAGCAATTCCAAACATTTACAAAAGCACTGTATGATTTTAAATTATCCCAGTGCCTCTGTGTAATTCATAAAATTAGCTTCTATTCCCAAAGCACTCAACAAACTCCCATTAAATGAAATACTCCAAGAAATAGATTGAACAGAACAGAATACCCTAGAATTAAAATACTCCCAAAATGTTCTCAAAATGTTCACTGTCCAAATATCCAGCCACAGAAGAAATGAGCTGATGCTGAAAGCTGTCCTCTTAACACGGGTGCAGTGCATAAAGCGTATCCCTGCGACAGTCACTCTTCCCCAGGGCTCTCACTATAGCAGGCACCAAGGCACCATTCTAAGTGCTCCTACAAGGATGAAGTCATTTATTAGAGCCCATTACAACCTTATTGAGCAGGCACCTTAATTATACCCATTTTACACATGAAGAAACTGAAGTACAAAGATTAAGATTGCCTAGGTATACTAGAAAGTGGAAGAGTTGCAATTTAAATCCATGCAGTCTGGCTCCAGCCATCAATGGACTTAACCTACCATGCTAAACTATCCATGAACTGAAGATAATCCCCATGGCAAGTCTAAAAGATGGTACATACTTTCATGCGACAGGCAAATCATAATCCATATAGGTCAACCAGCTTGATATTAATAAAAACCCACTGGAAGTTCAGATGCCAACCAGCCATTTTAGTTAGATATTCTGACCTGAATTAACTTTACTAATATTCTGTGTTAGCTTTGTTAATATACCCAGCCTTTCTAAATCTGATAGAAATAGTTCTTAAACATTAAAAATCAATCTTAGAATCAGTTGTCTTGTGTCATGTTTTTTCCATGTCAAAAAGCCAAAGGAAATCAAGGCAATTCAGGTTGTAATGCAAAGACCATACTGGCTATGGAACAATTTAGGAGGCTAATTTAGCAGTTTAGACAACCCAGAGGTAATGTCCATCACTTGAGAGCTTGGTCTTGCTAGTGGCTAAAATTTGTGGGTTCCACCCTCTGCCAACTAACAAAGCCAGGCTGGCAGTCCAGGGTCTCTGTCACTGACCATATCTGCCAGAGCAGGTAAGGGTCAGGGAATGTCAGAGGCAATTAGTCAGACAGGACGTGAAAAGGTAGAGTATGTCTGCTTTCCTGTGTCCAAAATGACATTCCTCATGGGAGGGCCCATGTGATAGCAAATCAGCGTCAGGATACCATGTAATTTTGTTCATACAAGAAAACAAATCATAGATTATATTGCAGCCTACCATTTGATTTTAGGGGAGTGTTTCTTTCTGTTTGAGAGGGCTGGTTTCCATTTGGAAGATAACAGATAACCTTCTGTAGGGAATCGGGGGAAACCACAATTTTTGCCTTGGTTCTCGCTATCCAAAGCAGATAGCAGGCTTCTAAACTTCTCAGCAATTTCTCCTGACACTTTGGAGTAACTTCCGTTTCTTTCCTTCTGGTTCTAATCTGCAATAATGACTACAATAGAGGAAAGGTAGCATTTAGGTTTTTTGGAGGGAAGTTGTGTATATTCTCTGCAAATCTTGGGAAAAACATCCTATTTCAAATAGAAATATTGTATAATGTTGAGTGATAAAATCCTATTTCAAATAGAAATATTGTACAATGTTGAGTGATAACCTAGCTTTCCTAATGCTACCCCGAACACTGAAAGAAACAGAAGAGAAATAAGTGTCAGACATGGTTTCTCTCTCCTTGAGTAAAAACATAGTTGAAACGGAAGTATGAGGGGACTGCAAAAAATTCATGGGAAGATGGAATTAAAAGATACTTATTTTGGTATAAAACACTTCTGAAATCTATGCATTTTTTTCATTATATGCATTTTCTACGACTTTCTGAAGACCCTTGTATCAGTAACTTCACTTTGTATCTGCAACTTCACGAGTATATATGTAAATTTAAGAATACTTCAGTATGGTGGATTTTCAAATACAAAACTCTTCTGTAAATAATGAGAGACTTAAAATTATTTTAAACAACCACTGTCATCCTAGGTTTAGGACTATTAGGCTTCTTAACACTGCAATTAAACCGGAAGTAAAGAGGCCATTGCATAGCTCGGAGGAGAAATGAAAAGTTATATATATCTTAAAATTTTGAAAAGAAAATTTGCAATTTTATACTGAGGGATTTAAAGACTAGTTTCTAATAAAAATAGAGACTTGAGTAATTTCTTTAAAACTAAACTAGCATTGGGGAAAATTCTGATTTTTAAAAAACTGGATAATAAAAAACTAAAAAGCATTCAAACACAAAAAATTCTTCTGACAGACTAATAAGGACTTTAATATGATAATCTGGTGTTTATCTGCGCTTTGCTTGTACAATTGCAGCTTTCTGAGCTATTATTCAGGAGCTGTAAAATGAAGAATACCTAATTGCCTCCTGGAGAAAAGTATTACTACTGAAATGACTTAAGCAAACATATTCTGAACTAACAAAGTATTTTAAAATAATTTGAACTGAACAATGAGTGACAGCTAAATGACTGCCATTAACCGTTCTACAGGTGCCCCTGGCCATGGCCCATTTCGGTTTAGTGAACACCCACCAGCCTTCGGACAGCTTTCAACAGCAGTATGTCAAGGACTTCGGTAACTCGCTTTTTCCTTCTCACCTGCTACAATGCCTGTCAACTTGGAGAACTGCTCTAATGCCAGGTGAACTCAGAATAGAAAGTGTTCTTGGCTTGTGATGTGATGTTACCTCAGCTGTTTGAGATAAGTTAGGTAAAATGGAAAAGAGAAAGCTGCATCTGCTATGAAACAATTATTTAGGCAGGGAACAAAATCAAAAGCAAAGCTGGAAAAAAACTAACTGAACTCTCTCCTATGTGACATCAACACGCTTTCTGGGCATGGTTTTCCAATCTGTAATATCTTTGTTCTTACACTGCATAGGAAATGTATATATGAAGAGACGGTTAATGCATGCTCATATCATTTAGGAAGAATGCTTTCCTTTATGAGAGAATATCTGTAAAACCATAACAGCACTGTTAGGAGTTTAGAAGTAAGTGGCAGAAATATCTCATTAAGGGATAAATCCGGGGCACATGACTGCTTGCATCCATCTTTCTTTCAGCATTTTTATGTCCCACTCCAGTCAGCTGCACCCAAGTTACCCCGTAAGTTCTCAGCTGCACCCAAGTTACCCTGGTAACGGCCTCAGTGTTTGCACAGAGCAAGCCGCCTCTTCAGTCATTGAGTTTTCCTTAGGGCTGGTTCCTTCCATCCATTCTCCAACCTCTTGCACTTCCGGATCCCAACTCTGGCAATACTGTCTCCTTGTTTACTGTATGCCTTCTACAACACCTAGCTCCCCTTGCCAGATGTGTCCAGCTGCCCTACTCTTGGCTTGGCTGCTTAGCCAATACCCGTTCCTCCTTGGCACCTCCCATATTGCTCAGCGCTGCAATCCTTGGTTCAGCTTTTGTTTAGCCTTTGTTACTCTACTTCTGGCATAATGGAGGTGAATCAAAAAGTAATTCGCCAAAGTTTATTTAGGAAAAAAAAGTAGTGTCAAAATTATCACTCCAATTCTGGACTTGCACAAATCAGCTTCTTGTTTTTATTTGTTTGTTTGTTTGAAAAAAAAAATAAGAGCATGGCAAATTGAAAACATACCGGGGCTGGTGCTGTGGCATCGTAGGCTAAGCCTCTACTTGCGGTGCTAACATCCCATATGGGCTCCAGTTTGTATCCCAGCTGTTTCTTTTCCAATCCAGCTCTGTGCTAATGCACCTGGGAAAGTGGTAGAAGACTGAGTAGGAGATCTAGAAGTTGCTCATGGCTCCTGGCTTAGGATCGGCTCAGCTTCAGCCATTGCAGCCATTTGGGGAATGAACCAGTAGATGGAGGACCTTTCTGTCTCTCCTTCTCTCTGTCTGTAACTCTACCTCTCAAATAAATAAATAAATACAATCTTAAAAAAGAAAGAAAGAAAACATACTTACTTCATTGGGAAATCTGTATAGGAACCTCAGAATTGTGTGAGCTATAATTCTTGCTTATAGGGTGGTGGTTTGCATGTAAAAAGTCAATTTCATTGCAAACAATGCTAACTCTATACTGGATGGTCTACCACTTAAGTCACTTAGTCATTCTAGTATATAGCATATTAATAATGAACAAATGATAAAACTAGGTTAGATTTCTAGCATTTTCTAAGCAGCAGTCCTAGCTACATAACCCTGGAACATGAAGGAAGCATGTTGATCCAGCTTCTCCTCTTCTTTAAAAAGTATTATTCAGCATGACCAGAATGAAAGTCATGTTCAGAATCTTTATAAAACACTATCTTGATCAATTGTTTTCCTGCAGAAGAATTTTGACAGCCCCCCTCCCCCCATTCCCTCAGGATCTACAAAGAAAATGTTGAACCTGGGATTTTCTTTTTTGGTAATCAACATAGTAGCATACATATGAATATAATTTATTAGTACATAAATAAACATGTTAGAGTTAATACGAATAAGTTTTTTGCAAGAAGGAAGTTTGGAAACCAGTGGCTCTCGGGACAATCCTAAGCCCCTTAGTGCAGCATTTTCAGTAGCTCACAATCTGCCTGGCTAGCACTCCTACCCACAGTAGTATACCTTCTTAGGCGCCCTCGTCTCTATTCATCCTGAACTGCTAGACCACATGTTTTATGAAGGCAAGGATCACGTACATCATACTCATCTAAGTACATAATACATATTCAAAGAAATGTTAAAAACCAGATTAGAATTATAAATGCACAGATGCACAAGGCCAGCAAATTGCAAATAGGATATATGGAAAGAAAACATGAAGGTATATCATATAATTACATTACTGGGCTGGTGCCGTGGCTCACTAGGCTAATCCTCCGCCTTGCGGCGCCAACACACCGCGTTCTAGTCCTGGTCGGGGCACCAGATTCTGTCCCGGTTGCCCCTCTTCCAGGCCAGCTCTCTGCTGTGGCCAGGGAGTGCAGTGGAGGTATGGCCCAAGTACTTGGGCCCTGCACCCCATGGGAGACCAGGAGAAGCACCTGGCTCCTGCCATCGGATCAGCGCGGTGCACCGGCCGCAGCACACTGGCCACAGTGGCCATTGGAGGGTGAACCAACGGCAACAGGAAGACCTTTCTCTCTGTCTCTCTCACTGTCCACTCTGCCTGACAAAAAATAAAAAATAAAAATAAAAAAATAATTACATTACTGAAAATCTGTGATAAAGAGGAAAAATCTTAAAAATGAACTTCCACAAAAGACACAGTATATTCAGAATAACAAAGGTAGGACTCATCTTTGACTTTTATCAGAAACAATAGCATACAGGAGACAATGGAACAACATTTTTCAAATGTTAAAGAAAACAAAACACAGGGCTGGTATTGTGGCACAGGGGTTAAGCTGCAACCTGTGACACTGGCATCCCATAGGAGCACCAATTGGAGTCCTGCCTGCTCCACTTTTGATCAGCTCCCTGCTGATGAGCCTGGGAAAGCAGTGGAAAGTTCTGCTTGGGCCCTTGTTACCCACATGGGAGACCTGAATGGAATTCCAGGCTCCTGATGGCCAAGCCATTGAGGATATTTGGGGAATGAACCAGCAAATGGAAGCTATCTCCCTGACCCTGCCTCCCTCCCTTCCTCTCTCCCTTCCTCTCTGTCTCTATGCCTTTCAAATAAAGAAATAAATATTTTTTAAAATGCCATCAGGCAGGAGGAGCAGCAGTGGCCAGGCCCCCAGCTTTGGGAAGGCTCTCAGAGGACCGTGGCCCACAGACACCGAGCACACACCCTCCCCACTGCCAAGATGCCCAAGAGGAAGGTCAGCACCCCAAGAGGCAGTGAAAGAAGAGCCTGAGAGGAGATCTGTGAGGTTGTTGGTTAAACCTGCTCCAACCAAAGCAGAAACAAAGCCAAAGAAGGCAGCAGAGAAGGATAAGCCACCACATAAAAGAGTGTAAACAGAAGGGGAAAGAGAAGAGCAAAGAGAAGGTGGCAGCGGCTCACCAAAAAACTGAAGATTGGCCTGCAGAACAGAGAAACTAAAAATGAGGAGAGCCCAGCCTCTCTGACGAAGCAGATGGAAAGAAGCCACGTCCGATTAAGATTGTTCACCACATCTTCTCGGAGGTCTCTTGTCTCCCTTGTTGTACAGTGCAGAGGAATATTTTTGTCAATCATTTTGTAAACACAAGTTTTTGGAGAAGCTCTAGAAAAATTTTTAGGGAGAAAAGAATCAATCCTACCTCATTCCATTTTTAAAATATAAATGATTTTTTTAAAGAGGTAAAATCATTTGCAGGATTTTTCTTTTTTCTAATACAACCAGAAAATAGTGGGATACTGAATTATGGGAAGCTTAGACTCTCTTGGGTGTCAGCTTCACATTCTGTAAGTGAGGGTTAGTTTTTATATTTCACAATGGAAAGCACACTAAATGACAATTTGGAGTCACAGTCGTGATTTAATGTTGCTGTTTAGTAGAATTGTTTCCTTCAGAAAAAGCACTCCTTGTTGCCCAGTGAGAACTGTACGTACTCTGTAACATCTTTTGGTTGTGGTAGTCCGGTTTTGCCAATAATTTTGTTAGTATGCTGCAAGAAGTTAAAAATTTGAACATATAAATCTATGGCCATGCCACCTTGGACGTGCCTGACCTTGTCTGATATATAGTGCATATGATATTAAATTCTGATTTGGTGGGATTTGTGTAACAGCTTATCAACATCTGAAGAGACTGGTTCTTGATAGCCCCTGAAGCAAGATTTGCCTCCAAATTTGAAATTGGGAAGTCACTGGAATAACTTGAATAAAGAATGACAACACACGGCTTTTTAGATTTTTGGTATGTAAATCGAAATGTCTGTGTACTGATTTTCAACACCAATAAGAACTCAATGATGACCTTAAAAAATGCTGTCAACCTGAAATTCTATGTTCACTGAAAAGATATTTCAATAATAAAGAAAAAATAAAGTCTTTTCCTGACAAATAAAAGATGACAGAAATCATTGCCAGCAGACCTGAATAAGCAGAGACGATTTAAAAAACCCTTCGAGTGAAACTCAGGTACACAGAAATGAGTGAAGAGCTCTGGAAATGATAAGTACATGGATTGATATAAGTTTCTTTCTTCTTTTAAAAAATTGCTTTAAAAGGTAATTAAGTGTTTAAAGCAAAAACTATAACACTGTATTGCTAGATTCATGACCCCTGTAGAAGTAAAATGCGTGGTAACAGTAGCATAAGGAGAGGGTGTGCGAGTAGAGAGACACACTGGAAGGTTCTAACATTTATGTAAAATGGT